>NW_026623419.1:944383-985094 GCF_030028575.1 Malurus melanocephalus
CCCTTTGAGACTCATCATTGCAATTCCTTGATAAGCTGCTGTCTCCTCCTGTCCTGCTTAATGCTCTGTTATTGTTGTAGACTGGGGGCTGGATTCATGTAGCCCAGGTGGAGATGTCTAGCATCATTTGAGGAACCTTGGTACATCCCAGCAGGCCTCCAGCTGCCTCTCCAGGCATGCAAATGTCTCCTGTATGGCTTGAGCCTTATTTTCTGTCCCTGCATTGCTGCCACARGTAGTTGTGGGTGACTCTGGTGGCAGGGAGAGACCCAGGCGCAAGCAGCCAAAGGAGGCCCTTGCTGCACACCCTTTACAGGGGCACCAACAGACAAAATTATCAACTATCAACCGATTATCAATTGTATCTATTTTTATCAAGTTTTTCCTCAGCTGTACTACCCACAATGGAATTGTATCCAAATGGAGGTGCACCTGTTGGAGTCTGATAGCTGAGCTTGTGCTCCTGATGGGGCTCCTCTCTGCCTCTGGTGCTGTGCCCTCCCCTTCTCTTTGTAGTGCTTTTTCCTTTGCTCTGCACGTGTGCCTTGTGAAAGGGTGAGCGCAGCCATGTGCAGCACTCCTTGTCCTGCTCAGAGGGAAAGCTGTCCTAGTCTGTGAGTATCCAGCTATGGGGATGTTTGTGGCATGGGGCTTTTTCCTTCTCTTGCTGAGTTTACAGACYATGAGTCAAGGAGGTAGCTACACTATGTAGACGGGTCTTAAAATTCAAGTTATCTGAGCACTTAAGGATTCTCTTTATAATTACTTCCATGCCTCCATGAGATACAGAGGTGCTTTTGTTTCCCATCTCACTGATTGTAAACAGCAGCATGAAGCTGAAAGTGCAGATCCTGATGTCTACAGCAGTCATTTGCTCCAAGAGAAATGCATCCAGCTGGAGACAGGAGCCCAGGGTTGCATCCATGTTCCTGAATCAGGCCTGTTTGATGGCTGTGGGATGAGGCTCAGAATGGAGCATGGTCACATACAGCTGACGCCTCTGCCCCAAGGTGCATGAGAAGCATTAGTGGGGGACGTGGTGGTGGGCCACAGTGATCATGAAATGTTGACTTTGTTTCTCAGTGTAATGAGAAAAAGAGGAAAGTAGAGTTGCTACCCTGGATTACAAGAGTGCTAACTTTAAGCTGTCTGGGAGCTGTTTAGCAGGATGCTCTGGGAATCAGCTTCTGAGGGCCTCAGAGTTCACAAGTGCTGGTCAAATTTTAAGAATCACTTTTCAAGAGCACAGAAGTGGGGAACTCCACAGTATATCACCACTGCAGAGAGTGGAGGATGTAAGTGGGGATGCAGGGCCACCTGTGCTGAAACTTGCAGGTAATTTGGGACTGTGTGAGCTGCTCTTGCTCATCTTGGTGAGGTTTCTGCTCAGAAATCTGCAAAATATCAGGTACCCTGTCTCCTAAGCTTAGTCTCATTCCTCCCCCCTCTGAAACCTGAAAAATTAAAAGCTCTTTTAAGTGACAAAATAAAAAAAAATGAGAAAACAGCAGTTTTGTAGGCCAAACAAATGATGGCTGATGGCTGTCTCTCACCATAAGCTGGTGGTGTCTTCTGCAAAGGCTTCCAGTGTCTTCCAGGAGCTGCTGGATTGTGCCTATAGAACACACAGGCAGCTTTGCCACGTGCCTTGTCTGAGACACAGTGCTGGCCGTGCAAGCTCAGCTGGCCAGGAACAGAGGGCAGAGTTAGCCCTGGCTTCCTGGATAGGGAAATGAGTACAACAGTAATTGGCTTTATTCCTGTACTGCCTCCAGCCTGCCTTGCAGAGGGGTTTTAATGCTCTTACTCATGGCAATTGCTCCTGCAAACCCTGGGTTGGTGATTTTGTGAGTGGGAGCCTCGGCATTCATTTGGTTCCCACTCAGGGTCCCTTTGACTGTGTAGCCCCCCCACCACTGCCAGTGCTGCTTCCTTGGCTGCGTGTGGTCCTTTTGCCGAGTCCTGACATTTTTTATTTTTGGTTAACATCAGAATGGGGCTGCAGAATAATTGCTCTTTCACTTTGGTCTTAAATAGGCCACACTGCTCGTCTGCATAAATGTTCTCTTCATGCATCCTGTCACTCTGCCTCGCAGGCTTCTTGGAGGGGAAAAAAACCCAAACCACTTTATTTTTTAAAAAGATGCCTTTTCTTCCTCATGAATTGCCCCTGCTCTGTGTGATAGCCAGCAATTGGCCCCGAAGGATGAATACTAAGCAGCTTTGCCAAGGTGCAATTCTGCTATAAGGCATCCCATATATCCGGGGCTGTCTGTGAGATCTTTGAGGCAGGGGGATTGCAGCCGGGGCGAAGGCAACCTCGGCAGCTCCACCCCACCCAGGCACCCGACCTTAAAGCCAAAGCCGGATTTTAGCCACTGGTGTGCAAATCCCAGTAACGCGGGTGGACGAGCTGCAGAT
Organism: Malurus melanocephalus; assembly: GCF_030028575.1. Lineage (NCBI taxonomy): Eukaryota > Metazoa > Chordata > Aves > Passeriformes > Maluridae > Malurus > Malurus melanocephalus. The sequence continues at coordinate 946,805 of NW_026623419.1, forward strand.
GAAAGTCAGTCTTCTCCAGGATGAAAGCTTTTGCTGTCAAGCTGTTCAAAGGGAAACATCCTGAGGCTGAAATCTGCTGGTGTGCACTGGCTCCTGCTCCAGAGGCTGCCCACGTGCCTCGGCTTGCCTCCGACCCGCRGGGAGGGAGGCATGGATGGAGGCACAGAGTCCCGGGGGAAGGGTACAGAGGAGCAAGCCAGGCTTTGCAAAGCTGGCTGCAGTCGCCCTGCCCTGCTGCGCCGCGCCTCCCTGCCCAGGGGCAAACGTGTTTGCCTCAAATGCGATAGGACTTGGCCATGGAATGCACAAAACYCTGGCTCTGCCGTGAAGCAGAGCACCGAAGGGTTTGCCCTCCTTGCTGAAGACATTGCCTGCAGAGATCATGCGACTGATCGTGTCTAACAGCGTTTATGCGACCTGATTACTTATCTGAATAAAAGCCAGCTCAGCCTTCAATCCTGGTCAGCTTTTACTGCAATATTTTCCCAGTGCACAGAGGCCACCCTGAAGGAAATGTGTGGGCARAACTGGACCACGCACCCTCCTGGGCTGAAGCCTGTATCACTCTCACAGGGCTGATGTGGAGCTTGTTACAAAAGTTTTTTAAAAAGGAGGTGTAAATCAGACCATGGGGAAAAATGAACCCTGTGGAAGACAGAGGATGCATGTGGGAGCAGCGCCCATGCCTGGAGGGGCAAGGAAAGCGGGATACGAGAAGCTGCCTGGCTCACCTGGCGTGACTCCACATATTTGGAGGAAAAGAGGAGTGGCACCAAAGCGTGGCCTGAGATCGTAGCYACAGGCTGGGCTTTGCTTTGCAGGCACTGAGGTAAGGGCAAGCATAGGTTTTGTGTTTCAAAATGGTAAAGAGGAATGTTGGGGCTTAAGAGATATCATGAGACTCCTGCCCAAGGCTTTCAGCCTGTACCATCACCCACATCCACTGTAGACTTCTGTTCCAGATTGCMCTAGTGCTGCTAGAATGGTAATTAGGCTGGATTTTGTCCTACTTCTCTCAATAAGAGTTTTTTTTGGGAGCCTCTGTGCTCTGACAACTAGAAACCAGCTAAGAAGAAGGGAGCAGCCACGTGGGGTCAGCTGAAGGATCCTTCTGAGTATCCTACGTCCAGCATTAGTTAGCAGTGTGTAGGAAAAGCAAGACCTCTTAAATTTAAAGAACCTAGATTATAACAAAACCAAACCAATGTTCAGCCTCTCTGGAAGAAAACACAAAGCTTTTGTGAGGCCACATCTAAGTACGCCGTGTCCAGTTGTAGGGCCCTTGGTACCAGAGCAAGTCCAACAGAAGGATGTGGCATACCAGGAGAGGACAAGAGAGCTGGATTTGTCCAGCCTGAAGAAGAGAAGGCTGAAAGGAGACCTTAATGCTGTCTGACACTACCTGGCAGGAAATGCAGAGCCAGACTCACCCTGGAAGTGCACAGTGAAAGGATGAGAGGCACCAAACAGAAGTTCTATCCAAGGAAATCCCAATTAAACATTATCAAACAACTTTTACAGGGTTGGTGGTCAAACTGGCTCCTGCAGGSATGTGCAAAGCTCTCCCAACAAAGGCTTATTCTGACTTTAAAGCTGGCGGTGCTTTGGGTGGGGATTGGGCCAGACAGTCCCTTCTGACCTTATTTATTGCATRATTCTATGTTTTGTTTATAGGTATGCCTGATTTTTTTGTTTCATTTATATGCATACTTGTAGCTCAGACAAGTACAAGTGTAATCACCCCTGTCCAGCACCTCTCATAATAAGACCTCATTTTTATTTCCTTCTAGTAGTACCAGATATCACTGATTTATGYTGAAATTGCCAGAGAAGTTCTTTGTGCAGCTTCTTTTCTTTCAGAGTGTTAATCTCTTTCCCTTTGCTATTCCAGTGTCTGTGCTTTAACTATTTCAAAGAATGAGCTTTCTGACAAAGCCATGAAAGCCAGGCAGCACCTTCAGCAGGTATGGCTGACAGGGTTATCAGGTGGTTGATGCTTCAACTGTGTGGATGATCAGGGTTTTCACCACAGCTCAGCCCCTGAGTCTCTTTTCTGTGGTGGTCATTTTTCCCAGGCAGAGACACCAACAGCCACATGCGGGTGTCTCTGASTACAGTTGGTGGGAACCCRGCTTCAAYRTCTCCAAAATGTGGCCCCTGTCCCCAGGGRTTGGGTGTCCAGAGGATGCCTGTGGCTTGTGCAGTGGCTCTRTATCCACACCTTGGGTACAAAGCCWGACCTCTTGGTGTCAACACCAATCAGGTAATTACAAACCAAGGTGGGACAGCAGATCCAAAAGGAAGTAGGTCATTCCCCTCTGCCGCCCACAGAAGGCCTACTGCTCTGGATTCATTGTGCTCTGAAGCCAACAGCACCATGCTTGAATCAAAATGGCTGYGACCTCCACACCATCCTCTGTGATGCTTTAACTATATGGGGTGAAAAACATACTTCAGAATGAAGCTGGTGAGGCTCTGGGCCACGAGCAAGCCTCCAGCAGTACTGCCCATATCGCCCTTTTTGCAGCCTGTCCTTTAATGCAGAAAGTGTCACTTAAAATGGACAGTCATACTCGAAGGACCAACACTCACTTGTGAACCCTGTGTGAACCCAGGAAAAAATCAATAGAGGGTTTAAAAAGACCAACAAAAAAGCATTTAATCTCCTCTGTGTCAGCAGATCTGCAGAGAAGGTTTAGGGTTGTTTTGCATCTGGGACTGAAAAAAAAATGCCATGTAGGATTGCCTGCAGGTGATTAGGTTTCCTTTTAAAACTTTAAACAAACATGGAAATCTTAGTGTAAGCTTCTCAAAGATTAAGCACTCATGAACTTGGGAAGAAAGAACACAAGGCTGGGATTCAGGAGATTTAGGATTGCTGTCTTCTCTACCACTGTGCTACTTGGAGTGTGACCATGTCCTGCTTCATTCAAGCCAGATCTTCCAGGCAAACTGATGCCTTCTTATTTCAGTGGAAGCTGAGGAATTAAACACCGTCAGGAGATGTTTGCTGGGGTTTCTCTTCTTCACTGCTGCCTTCAAGGTGTTGTGAGAGCACTGGGATGAGGACTGGTCCCTATATGTTTGTAAAATGATGAGCTCTGGTCTTTATTGTTCTTCTCTGAGGGTCCTTACAAGGAATTATGTTGCCACATGCTGGTGTGCACACTTTGTGACTGGAGATACTGATCACAGCTTGAAGGCTGTGGCTGTAAAGAGAGACACCAATGCCAGTGACTCTGGGTGGGCTCTGGTGAGGTGCAGCCAAGGGCTGCAGTGAGGCTGAAATGCCTCATCAGGATGTGTGACCAGTGCCAGAGCCCTGAGTCTGCTGGGAACCAYTGACAGCAGGGTACACACAGCCCCAATATGTGCATGGCTCTTCAGCCTCATGCGTACATTCACAGCATGTGTGGGAGAAGGTACATAAATTAGGTGCCCCCTCCTTTTTGTTTTTTAAAAAAAAGTAAGTGTTGAGCGTGATGAGAGTAAAAAACCCTCATATTATCAGTCTACACATTCCCCCCCCAGTGAAGGCCACAGTAAAGTTGCCACTCACTCTGTCCCACAGCTCCAGGCAGCACCAGTGACCTCACGTGCTCATGGACAGTGGCACCTGACTTGCTTCCTTCTCTGGGTGGAGCAAAACCTCTTGCGTGGYGAAACCTCCACTGACCCCGGGTACAAAGGTTGGCCAGTGCTTGTGTGTGGCTGGCAGGAGCAGGTTTTCTCCTCTTTTCATGTGACATAAATGGGAATGACCCAGGGTTTATGAATCCCAGATGGAAAACGTCAGGARTGGAAAGCAGAGCTGGCCCAGAAGTCACATTTTCATTTGCAAGACTTGGGCAGGGGAAGTGTGGCCATTGGGGCAAAAGCTGGTTGTCTTTCCTATGAGTAAAACAGCATCCATCCATGCAGTTCAAATCAAAATCATCGTCATGAACCTACTTAAGCTCCTGACCTCAAATCCCTCACAGTCTGTGGGAAAAAGATGATTGTTCCCCACTTGCCCAAACAAGGAAGCGGTGTTTGATGTGTGTATCTGCACACAGTTGGGCAGGAAGAGGGATGACTGGTATACAAACACACTCGTGCTCACAACACAGCTTTGATTGCACAGTTGTATCATCGATGGGGGTGGTACTGAGCAATACTGAGTAACAACAGGAGGTTTTTCCAGAGTTACACAACAGCTGGAGCCTGTACTGTGGATCAATAAACTGCAGCTAATTTATTCCAGGTAACAAAGCACACCCTAAACAGTGGAAACTTGGTATACCACATAGACACCCCCTGCCTTGCAACTGTCCCAGCATAGATGACAACATTTTAATTTGTTTTGCATCAAGGTTAATGTGCTTGACATAACTGAGAAAACAGTGATAACACTTCTGAATGAAAATGTGTTGTCTGCTCCAGTGGATGATTCAAGGTATCTAATAGCTTTCCATGAAGAACTCATTTGTGACCACAGGGAAAAAAGTTTAAGTGGCAGCAAAAACCAAGTGCATTGGATGATGGTAAGCATGCTTCTACATGTGGGCACAGTAAARCCTAAATTTCCCACTTTGAAAAGCCAGGGGAAGAAATCCTTATCAAACCTGGCTTCCTCAAGATAGACCAGGGCCACTCATGCTACCACAGGAGCACACCCCAGGCAAAAAAAAAAAAAAAAAAAAAAAAAAAAAAAAAAAAAAAAAAAAAAAAAAAAAAAAAAAAAAAAAAAAAAAAGTTATTTCTTCCTCTTAATCTGGTTTACAGAAAGAGGGATGTTTTAGAAGAACCCTGGTGAGCTCTGTCTTAGAATCATTTTCCCATTGCTTCTAGGAAAACCCCACTGTAAATCCCTTGCAGTTGCAGTATCTTGGTTGGTTTGGAGAGAAAGATGAGGTTGGCATCTTCTGCCGTCTCTCCTAGGGGACAACCACCCCCAGGCAGAGACACCTAAGTTCAGCTAGGAACCTCACAAGACCAGACTAGGAGGGCTGAAGGCTTTTCTCTGCATAGCACACATTGCAAGGATTTTGGCAGATGTGCTGTAGCTGACAGCTGACAGTCAATATCAGCAGCCTCTCCCCTTCTCCCCTTGCAGAAACCCCCTGCAAGGCAGTCTCAGCTGCAAATACGGATCTGGTGATGACTCCAGGGAAATCAGAAACTCATTTCTGCCATACATGAGAAGCCAGAAAGAGCTTGGTGCTGGGGTCAGGTTAGGAAAAATGACCAAGAAAGAGGCCACACTCATGACTGAAGCATTCAGCCACTAAATGCCCCACTAAGGAGTAGATGTCATGAAGATGTGGAAATCCACTGCTATGAYATGATGTATTTGCCCCTGGAGCTGYAGCATGAAACCTGTGCAGATGTTATGAATTGAAAGTGTTTGTCAKGACTTACACATTACTGCRRTGAAAACCAAAGTCAGGAGCTGTCCTCCATCACAAGAGTGGGTTCACACAAAGTCGTGAGATTTTGTTTCATGCTTTCAGTCTCTGCATTTTATATCAGATCCCTGATTAAATGAAGAATTCAGCATGATTTTATAGCTCAGCCTGTGCTTCTCATAAAATCTCTTGGCAAGAAAGAATTTTTCTCCAGATACATGGTGAAAACAGCAAGGCTTTTTCTATAACCACGGAATAATTGTTCTAGATCTATTACTGTACCAAACAGAACTTCTTCTCTTTATATCTTTTAYTTCTTGGCAAACACAGTGCTCACTGCAATGAGGAATGTTTGAAAGGAAAAATCTTGCAATAGATTTTATCCAAGATATTTTTGTGTTCACGGGGCACTTTATGGACAATTGGTCTGTACTTCATGACAAGTTCAGAGAATAGTAACTACCAGGAAAAATGTTTCCATTMCAAAAAACAGCTTTTATGCCCCTCAGTCAGAAGGTGGTGTACTTATTAAATCTGGTCACAAGAAATAGTTGTCTGTATATTTTGCAAAAGCTTTGAATMATTTTTACTTCTTTGAATCCTTTTTACTTCCTGGCATTTTTAAAGCTMTTCTTAAGAGAAAATAAGTGCAAAACCCCTTTCCAAATTCTGAGACTTGATTTCTTTTTTAGAAGAAGCACCAAATGCCAGAGGAGGACATTACCAGGATTTATAGAATCCTAGTCAAAATCTGCTCTATGTGTCAGGCAAGCCAAATTCCCATTAGCACTTGAGGTTCAGCCAGCAATACAATTCCTGTTTCAATTCTGTCCTTTTTTTTTTTTTTCTTTTTTCGTTTTTTGAGCTGATTCACCACCTTTTTCACCCCCGCACACCAGGTCAGCTTAAGGACCGTGGCCAAAGGAAAGCAGTTACTTAGATTGAGCTGGTACCCAGAGGAACGGCTTAGGATGTTCTGCTGCGAGCAGAAAGCATTGCTCCTGCTGCAAAAGTAGTTCTACAACTGCACGTGTTACAACTGGGATAGAGAAGGTAGAGAACCACCCTCACGTTATAATTGCTTGGCTTCTTTATTTGCTTCTTTTCAAACCCTGAACGATCCMGATGGAAAGAACAGTGCCTGTGCTTTGCTCACCCGCAATTAGGAAGGAAACAAGTTTAAACTGTGTGTTCTGTCTGTGGCAAAGGGAAGGCTCGTGCTCCCCAACCTGYCCCCGAAATGACTCCTAATAGGACTAAAGAGTGTTTTGCAACCGGGCTCTGGGCAAGCAAAGAGCTGCCGTTGGGAGGTTCTCCTGCATGCTACCACCAAAACGCCGGCGTGCTTTTGCATGCATCATGCTATTGTTATTATAATGGTAATTAACGAGCTGTAAACAAATTATATGTCTCGATACAGCCCTTTAATGAGCTGAGGCTCATACCTAGTGGTAGGTAAAAGGTAAAACAACAGCACTAGACAAGTAGTTTCTGGAGCCATTACAAGTAATTTGCAAGCTCAGGCATCTCAGTTTTGCAATCTCACTCATCTTCATTTCCTTCGAACCCTGCATCTTGCCAGGGACAGCAGGCTCTGGCTTCTTTTTTGGAAAGGTTTGCCTTTACTCAGCTCTGGCTGTGCTTGTGCAAGTGTCAACAAACGTTTAACTCCATTGATATTTCTAGCCTGGAGTAAAAGACAAAAGCAAGTTTTCTATGGTCATGGATTAATATTTTCTTCTAAATTTGCCCTTTCAAATATTACGTGAAGAAATTAGGATTGTATGTGCCTAAGGGTGCCACTTTTGTTATGTGCTTTGCAAGTGCCTGAAGTTGCTGTTCTAAGCTTCATCAGGAGATTCTAGCAAACCAGAGTGGTTTCCTGAGCCCTCATTGCTTATCCTGCAGCCTCATGTTTTTGTGATCTGCCCTACACATAGGGAGCTGCAGTATAGAGGCACCCTGAACAACAAGAATGAAAGCAAAGGGATGCACTCAGCAGGTACCCTTTGAGTCTGGGCTGTGGAAGCCAAAAAGGTGTGCAGGTTCCTGGCAGGCAGCTCAGTGAGGGGAACAGGGGCACACAGACAAACTGCAGGAGCTGTCAGGAACCCCAGCCTTGCTGTAMAGAAAGAGGAATCCATGTGCCAGCAAACAGCTGTTGAGCAAAGCTGCACACCTACACTAGGAAGCTGGGGGAAAAGAGCCTGGCAGGGGAAAGTGTAGGATTTAAAGGATGAGGCAAGGCAGCTTGTCCCAGGTCCTTGTATCTATGGGTTCTGAACAGGCACAGGCCTTTGCATTATAATGCAGCCCAGTGTGAGGAGGGACCTGGCCCCGAAGGTTGTGGGCACCACGTGGACCCAGAGGCACAGCACACTGTGGGGCATGGCAAAGCCTGGTGTGGCACAGTGCTTGTTGACTTCATCTCCCTGGCAATTTTAAAACCTTTTTAAATTGATAACCCATTTCCTGGACTTTATAGGGTAATTCTTTAGCAGATATCCTGGTGTTTTGGAGGAAGGAAAACCCCAASACAAGACAAACCCAACCTTCCAGCACTGTGGCTTAGAGAAATTATGCGAGCGCCGCTCATTTTACCACTGGGAAATGCTAGCTTCTCCCAGAGCAGTGTCTGCTGTAAGAAGGGAAAAAATAGGATGAGGAGAGGGTTGAATGAGGAAAGGGGTAACACAGAGACCATTTTACAGTAAGGGCTTTGGAATGTTTACCTTCAACAGCAGCTCTTGTCACAGCCAAGGCGAGCAGGGGCCAGATGCTGGGTTTCTGCTTGTGCACGGCTGCAGGTGCCTTGAAATGGGAGCAAGACCCTCTTCCAAACCGGGCTTTGCCGTTTGGGGAATGACAGGCAMACACACTGTGCTAAATGTAGGTCAGGGCCACGGGTAAGCGCTGGGGTGCTCTGCAGGGACCTGTGTGATGGACTAACCAAGCTGTACACAGAGAAAACATATCAAGATCCTGTACAGCTGGGCTCGTCTTGTATCACTCACTAAATATTTGATGAATGCTAACTGCCTAACCTACTTTACTCCTCTCGCCTACCGCGGCGTTGACTGGCTCCTCCATTTTTTCTCTATTATTGATGCATTTTGAGGAAGACACTGTCTCATGACAAAATAGTGATCTTAGATGTGAGATGAAAAAGGAGACACAAAAAGGGAAGGTAAAACAGACAACCCTAGGAAAACAAAAGCAATACATGGGCAAAGGARAATATAAATTGAGTGGCAGGGCACTATTACCATTTTACAGTAGAATGGAAGCCAGCAAAGTCTGGGGATGAAAGTGTGTGGGGAATCACATTAATCTTCTATCCCTTCCTAAAAAAAGAGTATTTCACCCTGGGAATTACAGACGCATGAATCTTACTGATATAATTGTATGGAAGAATTGCCAAGGAACTTCATTCTGTATGAAATTGCATAATTTTAAAGTTCCATATTAATCATGCAATATCTAGTTTTTCCACCATAAATATTCATGAAGAGAGAGAGAAGGGGATGCAGGCAGGACTCCAGGTGGCAGAAGGGTTTTTACATGACAGGCACCTCAGTAAGGTCACTCAGTGCATGATTGTCCTCATACTGCTGAGAGCAGAGATTGCTGAGCCAAGATGCACTCTGGCCTTATCAAAATCAGGGAAAACAGATGAGGAGTAATAAAAATAAAACACGGTTATATTGGATGAAGTCCCACAATAGCCCTTGCTCCAGTACTTYGGAACTCAGGGTTCAGTTTAATCAAGCATAGCTTTCCTGAGCAAATCTGCTCATGGAACTTCTGAGGATGTATAACAGCAACTCTGTCAACAAAGAACCATTTTTCTTCATTATTAACAAAACATAGTTGTCTTGTGCTTTTTGGTCAGCCAAAGAGGAGAAATGAATGGTGGGTAGAGTGGCAGAGAGCAGCCACTGTCCATTTTCAAAGATGATGTCAAATAAGTGTACCCTGGCATTCCTCTCTCCTTGTCCCTCCCTGTGGTGCCTCGGGGATGTCCCTGCTCCTCAGTTTGAAACAGCACAACAGCTCTGGTATTAATCCTATGGCTGAGCTCTGAGTTTCCTTAGGGCTGATTCATACTGCAGAAGAGCGTTTTTCACTCTGAGCTGGCTCCTTTCAAAGCAAACAGCACTATAAGTAATTGGCCTCATCAGTCCTGCAAACTGGGGGGGACATCGTGCACCAGGGATGGCCACATCTGCGTGGATCTGAGAATGCACAAATCCCTTGTGCTGGCTCTGTAAGCAAAGCCTGGACCACACTGTTTCCATGAAATCTGCTGATTTACCATTTTATTTAACTTACAGTGGCACATATCAGGGCATGATTCACTTATTTGCTCTCTAAAAGCTTTTATTCTTTATTTGTTGCAGTCTTCTATCCTCAACATAGGAGGTAAATGCCCGGGAAGAGGAGACCTGGTAAGCCAACAGGCAGCATGTACAAAACATTGCCCCAACATGCAGGGACAAGCAAGGGCCAAGGTATAAACCAAGAGGGGATTATCAAGGGACACCAGGAACAATATTCTAATGTGAATCACATCAGGAATCCCATTCTATGATTCCATGATCCCTAATTCCTGAAACAGGAATTCTTTCATCGCGCTCCTTTCTGTGTAGAAGTCCTTAGTGCCTTTAGTTTCTACTTCTCTTCCCCTAAACACCAGTTGCATGTGGGTGGGGAACATGAACACCACCATCAGCAGTGGCTAAGATGGGTAATTTCAACAAGGAAAGAGTTCATGCAGAAGTTAATTATTTGCAAATTGGCAATGATACTTTGACCTCAGATACTTGAAGACCTGGYTGATGGCACCTCTGGGCCATGAGTAGTTAGCTGCCTGTAAGACTTCATGGAGGATGAGTCAAACTGTGACTTTAAAGGTGGCTCCCTTTAAATCTGAGGGCAARGGAGCAAACTGGCCAACTTCATGTCAATGCCCTGGAAATATTGGGCCAAATAATCAAATATGGACTAGTTCATATTTGGTGATAAAAGGAATGAGCACTAAATGACCTAAAGCAAATTTATTTCCTTTTATGGCTAATCATCAGTCTTATAGAAAGGAGAGAGTAGTAGATGTCACATATCTTGGCTTCCAAGTGCTTTTGACAGTGTCTCTGATGTCATTCTCATCAYAAGTAAGCTCAAAAGAGAAATTTACAAGAGGGTGACACAAGGCTTGTCAAATTGTAGCAAGAGGGTGAGTGACAGCAGGTGCAGAAACAGCAGGGCAGGCTGGTGTCATGGAGGTGATGCYATGCTGGGGTGGGGGAAAACGGGATGCAATTCAGAACAGGGACAAGCTCATATGAGATGGTGCTATCAGGCAGGAACAATGGACAATACCAGTCAGCAATAGCCTGGCAGCAGATTGCTGGGCAGGAACCTGGCTTGTGAGCTAAAGCCTGGGAGCATCGTGTTTCTGACACAAAGGCAAATGCCACACTGGGATGTACCAACAACRGTATGGCTTGCAAGGTGCAGGCACAAGCCCTTTTCCTGTACCCTGCTGGAAGTCAGGCAGTTGGTTTTGGGGTATGGCTCTCCCAGAACAAGAGCACCCCAGCTGGATGCAGGGGCAGCCACGCAGTTGACAGGGGGCCTGGAGATCATGTATGAGGAAAGACCAAATGCACTGCCCTTGTTCTGCTGAAGGAAAGAAGGATATTTCAACATGTGGGGCTGCAAAGCGGAAAGCAATTATCTGCTCTCTGCCTGTGGGGCAGCAAGGCAGTTTCGGGTTAGTCACTGGGAAATAATTATAGCTGGTCAGGGCAGCRGGGCAGAGGACTGCAGCCAGACATGGAGGCGATAGAACCTCTGTCACTGCACACTGCATATCTAAAAGACAACCTGTTAGAACAACATGAGTACAGTTTATACATTATTGTTGACATTATACTGTAAATAATACTTTTGTATGGTATCTATAATGCCCAAAGTCAGTAAAAGACAGTAAACATCCCACTGGGATCCCTTCCAGCCTTCATTCTTCACTGAGAACAGCTCAGACTGAAATTCTACATGTTACACATCACTTGTTGGAGAAAAAYCACTCATGCAGAGCACACCATGAGTGCCAGGTAGGAAATGTTCCCCACCACAGTTCACTAGTCTGTGTTCTTCAGACAAGAGGACACATCCGACTTAGGAGTGTCTGCCAGAGGGTCCAGTGAGTCAAGATCTGTAGAGAGTTAAAAGCAAAAGGGAAAAATCKGAACCAGCCACAAGTACTAAAACAGCACAGGCTGGGGACCATGAAGAAAGATCTGTCTACAGATCAGGGAAGTAGCAAAACCAGCATCCCTTTGGGTTTGGGGCTCTTAGGGCAAGCTTTGCACATCCTTTMAACTACACCTCCCTTTCTGAACAAGTGAAAACAGAGTTTAAGTTCTTACCTAATCACGCMACTCCAGCAGCTGGAGCTTTAAGAGAAACAAAGTAATTCGTKACTTATGCCCTAGGATGTCTGTGGCTGTCTCTTCTCCTGGCCGTGTGCCTCAGGCCGACCAAATCTGAAACTTGATTTGGAGGCCAGCTGCAGATGTTCCAGTTTGCTCCAAAGGGACTGATGGCAAGAATACACTGAAGATCTTTTTAGTTGAGGGTACATAGCCAGCCCGTGCCACTCTGACTTATATGTCCTTGCGAACAGCTAACAATACTCTAGGAATTACTCTTCGAGCCTTAACGTTTTCAGCAGCTAATGGAAGGCATTTTGATAATTACATCAAGCATAAGGAAAACATCTCTATAGTTACTCAGTAACTAAGAAACTTTGTCAACACAGAAGTGATAGGGTTCTTATTGCCTAGTTAGTTACTTGAAAAAAATGGAATTATTTACTACTGAGGCATTCAATAAATTGTATTTGCTAATGCTGCATTTCAGTGCTATGGCCATGGAAATAAAGCTGATTTATAGACTAGARCTTGTCATGTTTGCATCATGGTGGAGCTTCTTTAGAAAAAAAAAATGCTTGCGGGGAATATTCTATACGCATAAAGTATATTTTATTGGATGGCAAATTAAATTGACAGTGAATCAGAAGATACCAATATTGTGAAGTTACTGGTAATCATCTCCCAAATAATTTCCAAAGACATGCATCACTGTGCAGGAACTTGAATTACCAAGGGCATTTGAAGGCCCTTGAGTTTATTCAAGTCAGTTTAAAAAAAAAAAACAAACCCAAAACATTTCTGGAAAATATGGCAGAAGGAAGAGCAAAGGTTATTCACAAAGGCTGCCTTCTGTCTGTGGGTCAGTGAAGTCACCTCCCCCTAAGCATCAAGAAAATGAAAGCTGTGCTGTGAGAAAACAGCTGTTTAGGAAGATCCTTTTAAACAAGGATGCTGGCATACTGCTGGGAGCTTGGCTCTTTTTAATGTTTTGCTACTGCCTTTTGATTTATTATGTGTTCTGTTCTCCCCTGGCCCCCTGCCCACCATTTCAAAATGAATGAAAGAGATTAGCTGTGACAACAGTATGGGGAATGTGTGCATGAAAGAGGTGAACCYAGAAGTATGAAACAAACCACAGTATTCGATATTCTGCAGTTGGGTTTAATTAGGATAATTAATTGTTTCTCTTTTGGAAGTGGAATGAAGTGCGCAAAGCCAAAGACAAGTGGCTTGATGGAGCTGGAGGAAGGGGGCAGAAGCCACCAGCTCCACTGCCAGCTGGCGAGGAAAGCCCCTGTCCCTGCAGGGAGTRGCTCACTGCCTTCGCACACCTTGCCACAAGCACACGTTCCTGGGGCCAGCCTGCTGCCACGGGCCTGACATGCAGCTCCCCAGACTCACCCACACCTCCCTCTACCCCACTGACCCCCCCAGGCACCAGCACTGCCTCGGTGCCAGCAGCAGCTTGGCCCTTTGAAGGAGGGGCCCTTTGAAGGAGGGGCCTTCTTGAAAACTCCTGTTAGCTGTCAGTGAGCATGGAACATTATGCAAACAAATTTCACTGAAAATGAGGAAAAGAGGAAACCATAGGAAAAGGAATTACAAGATCCCCAGCTGCTCTGAAGCAACTCCCTTGCTTTCTAAAGTAGGCTGCATAAATATTGATCTAGCCAGGATATGCCCTACATTCATTTGCACAGACATTATAAATGTGCTTGAGAATGAGAAATCAATCTTGTTTTCCTGAGTGGTAACCATGTACAGCCAAGAATGTGTACAGATAATGCTAATCACAGTTCTCAAGCTTGCCACTTAAACATGGAGCTGAAAAAGGCATTCTTGGGGAATGCAGGAGGAAAAGATCTTCTTCTCTATTTGTTTATTTTCAGATATTTCCATTAATCCCTATACCATTTAAARCACATGCCCGCTCCAATTCTAAACATAATGTGTCATCTAATTAGTTTTCTGTATTTTGCCTGCTGAATTTGTTTAGGTTACTGTTTCATAACCTCCTCCAAGCAAGGTGAGGTATAACCTTAGGCATCTCTATAAATTTATGTGTCCCTCTGTCATTAGTCTTCCGTCTGGCTAAGCACTGCAACACCGCAGCTGGGAAAATCATATCATTAGGTTGCAAAAGCAGTAGAATTCCTGCACTAGAGAGCCACGGGGTGGCTTCTGAAACAMTGAGTGATTAATAATTAATATGTAATTGTTGGATAATCTGTTCAGGCAGTCCAAGTGTAGGAAATAYATTAGTATTTTTTTTCTGGAGAATGCTGCTACTAAAATAACAAGATTTTAACAAGCTCCCTCTTGTTACAACCCTACTTAATAACAGAAATAGTGTAAAACTGCCACATCTTGCTATATACTGTAATGAAAGATTCTGCCTTTTTATCAAATGAAGTGCATGTGTTCATAAAGTAGAAGATGTGGCAAACATTAGGTGGCAGAGATAATGAATTGCATATCCAGCTGGATTTTAAAAATAAAATTATTCAACTTTTTTAATATGTGATTTGTCTTATTTGAGCTACATTTGGCTGATTCCTCTGCAGTTTTATTTGCTTGACTCATTACTTTCAGTTATTTTCATCTCCATTTATGCATTCTAAATAACATCATGTTTACTGAAAGCATTTAAAATGGTTTTGTTGCTTCAAAGAGAAAAAAAGCTTTTAAATTAAAAATGTAGAGTCTATTTCATAAACATTACTCTGGAACAATATGATGCAGTAGATGAATGCAGTAAGCTTTAGATAATGAAAAGGACATTTTAAAGATTTGGCAAAAGCAAGAAGAAAAGATGAGTCAAGTGATCCCTATTTCTTCTAATTACTCGCCTTGCTGACAGAGCTCATCACCACTGGCCTCGAAATGAAATAATTGTCATGCTGCATTTCAAAGCTGTGATTCAGGAGCTGTGGGATGTGTCTTTCTGTTTCACAACATTGTTATATATGGAGATACTCACCTATACTGTGAGGATGTTGAACTTAGAATATTCCTGAGTTACACAAGTGGGGTTTATTTGAACACTGACTGAAGTATGCAGAACCTGATAACCTGTCAATTTASTCCTGGTGACTAATGATCCTCCTTTAAAATGCTGGATATTCTTATAATGGACAGATGCTCCACATTGTAAAGCATGTTTTGTTCAGCAGTAGGTTCAATGTGATTTGTAGCTACTGTGCAGAAGCAATCCAAAATGATAAATTTGCTTACAGAAGGTAGCTGCCAGGCTGTGTACTAAGTGGGGGAGCAGAACCATCAGCTTGCAGAAAGCAATGTCTTCCAACAAAACAATTTCAGCCAAAGATACGGAGCTTAGAGAATAATGCAATGTTACAGCTGAAGTACCAGGATAATTGAGTCTATAACATCTRCTCTAAATGTAGTGACACCAAAAATAAGCCCTTCTGTCTGTGTTGTTGCTCCTTGTTAAAGCAGAGTGCAAATATGCAACATGACCCCAGCACATCAGGGAATTTGGGAACAGAAGCAGCTTGCTATCACAATTATCCTTCCCGTGCCAAAGAAGGAACTTTCTCAGCAAAATTATAATAAAGACATTGCTTGGGTTGTTTTCCAACAATCTTTACAAGAAAGAAAAAGGGATCATACTTAATTAGCCTCCTAATAAGGGATGTTCTAGTGACTGGGTTGCAGCTGGAACAAAGCATTAGGGTTACGGTGTTTGATTTTGCCTTGATTTTTAGTCATAGCAGCACAGAATAATTTGGGTTGAAAGGGACCACAAAGATCATCTATTTCCAACCTCCCAGCCACAAGCAGGGATATGTTCACTAGGTTGCTCAATTAGAAATGTATAAATTTCTCATAAGATATTGTATTGAATCATTCTGGAAAGAACAAGGGGAAGGGAGGCAGAGAAAAAAATATAGGTGTGTTGTAAGGACTAACTCCCCTAAGACTTTCTTTTTGTTCCAAATTACTATTGAATTTGATTAACCAGAACTTTAATTTGCTTATTCCACTCTGTTGTGATTTCCCCTGGTTTGAAGCAGTGGGAAACCAATCCCAGCCTCTGTCCAGCAAATCCACTCACAAATACATGCTGCTTGTTTCCCTTCCACAGTATAAACACAAGGGAATATTCAATTAAATTGAAAATGGACACATTTAAAACCGATGAAAAGGAAATAAATTTTTTGCACAGCATGTAATTACTTGGCCAAATCCCTTCCTACCTGGTATCATCACAACCAAAATCTTAGCGGGAGTTAAAAGAGGACTGATWATAAATGCATAAAAATAAACAAGAGCTGTGGAAGGGATTTAYACTCATGCTTCTGCGGTAAAGCCAGCCTCCAACTACTGCAGTTTTGGGAATASGTTTCTGAGATTGGTTATCCCACAACATCCACCATCATTGTCCTTTCGTCTTTCCTAGAAGTGTGCGGTAACAACCCGTGTGCAGCAGGACACTATCTAGAAGCACCAGTAGCCTAATCCACTTATACTGCTGAAAAGATGTAGGTAGAAAATCCTGCAAATGATTTACAAACCATTTCAGCATCTCGACTGTTGCCAAAACGCAGCCCTTGTTTAGGTATTTGACAATCTGTCGTTATACTCRTTCAACAGCGACCGCATTGACAACTGATTCCTCGCTGAGTGACTCAGGTTGCTAATTCCAGCTTGACAGGTCTTGTCTCACTGAGCATTTGTGCACGACGAGATYTTGGGTGATGTGATCTTACTTTGACGTTCGCCCTGCCCCTGGAAGGATGATTTCCTGAGGAGGTCCAGAGGTCATCCACTGTAATGCACATTACTTATCAATACTTCTCCGTAGCGAGATGTGTTCATTGGACATTTCATATAGAGGCTTTCCAAATTCCTTGGCTTTCTTCAGGCAGTGCATCCCTTCAGRGATGGTCATGGAGCAGCCTGCATTTGTACCTGCCTGACTTCTGTCAGTCCATGATGACTCCAGAGTAGTGTGACCACTCCTTTAGACAGCTGGTCTGCACCACTGATGACAGAAGGAGAGTAAGTAGAACCTTTCTAGTGGTTGCTTTCTGCATGTTCTTACACAGCTTCTCTGAGAGCTCTCAGAGTCTGGCTGCTGGTTTTGGAGACATCCATGGTCCAACTGATTTGGAACAGCATTCATTCTCAGAATAAGTCAAAGAGGAGCAAGCATGCCTGATGGTAAATGCTCCCTCAAGGCAGCAGAACTCTGGCTAAAGAACAAAACGTCACGCACTGGGAATCAGCAGATACTTTTTGCCAGCAATGCCACCATGTGGGGGAATGATGTGATAAATGGGTTTCCAGCAGCCACCTAAAAATCCACTGCAAGTTCCTTGTATGCTGGGATCTGATCTGAAGAAAATGTGAAAGAGCAGCCAAGAATGGTAGGACACCAAATACTTGGCTATCACCCAGAAACGCCTGCAGTCCAGCTCTGCTAAGCCATGGYGGATGTGAACCTTGGCCAGCAGTCTCACTGCAATCGCTGTGGAGAAGAGCTCTCTGGCTGGCTCTTGTGTGCTCTACTATGGACCAACCACATGAAAAACCCTGCCACGCTGGGCTTCTTTCAAAAGCCTGATTGCTCACAGTCACAGGTACAAAGGCAGCTCCACTCCTCTGCCTCTTCAGCTCTGCAAGAAAACTCTTCACCATGGGGTCTGCCTTTGTGTTTGGCCAGAAAACGAACGCTTGAGAGCTTTGGTTCCTGGCAGTATGGCATTCCAGATCCACTATTGGTGCAGCACAAATCTCTTTGGTGTGGCAAAGAAGTGTGCCAGGTTGCTGGAAGGTGAAGTTTCTGCTATTATTGTGAAAACAGGTTATCAGTACCTGTTGGCAGAAATAATGTTCCTAAAAATCCAGCTGACTTTCAAACACAGCATTTCCCAAATGCGTAGGGGCCACCAATGAATTTTCACAATGGGTTTATTGCCTATCTTATCAAGAGGCTGATGAAAATTTAGCCCCAAGGCATGTCTTGATCTGTGTAATAGTTCMGTCACAGGCACTGAACATCCTGGGGAGCGTGCTAGCAATGACAGTGCCTAGGCAGGCATGGGCTTGAAAAAATGAAGAATTTATGCTACTCTAGCAATGAGAACTCACRTCAGTTTGGAGGTTTACCCTTGTTCTGACCAGATCAGGTGGAGCATTCAGAGCATTCAGTTCTGTTCTTGGCACTTATAAAACAACAAAGGACACCTCTGGAAAGCCAAAAGCAGGATGATGCTGCCTCTGAAAGAGTTTGGATGCCAATTATAAACACATGGCTATAGTTTGCTGTATCCTGACCAGCATCTGCAAAACTAACAATGCAGGCATTCACCTCAGTCAAACCTGGATACTAAAATACTAGTTGTTCTCCCTTTCCCATGGCTTCCCTTCCTGACTGTCCCAGGCCAGCTTCTGCACAGACTGACAGATCATAGAGCAGGGCATCACAGTGACCCCCACTGTAGGTTACTGTATGGGGAGCCACATGATCTGTCGGTGAAATGACAGACACATTTTCCAGGAAGTTTTGTTTAGCCTCACCCATGAATACCAAGCTCATTCCCATCATTCTAGTGTATTACAAAGAGCTCCCTTAACCTCATGCAACAGCTTGTCACAGCCCTGTGACTACGYAGTCATAGCTGAAATGGCTGAGTGAGTGTGCAAGGGAGGGGTGGAGGTCTGAAGCCAAAGCTCCTTTGGTAGCTACATTCATGTGCTGCTGATAGAGCACATGAAAGTGATTCTGCACACAAGGTTATGGCTGACAGCTTAGAAGTCAATGGGCATTTTGTCACTAGAATAACTAAGGAAGGAAAAAAAAAAAAACCAAAACCCGTTCTCTCCTAGATTTAACTCCTTATGGTCATTTTCATCATAGACAGCTCAGATACTTTCCCTACAGATTTCCTGAAAACCTTGCTGAGATGACTGCCTGGGGAGCCACATAAGTGACAGTGAACTGTTTTAGTATTAATTTCTAAGCTGATCCTGCCAATATTCTAATTGTATAAGGCTTATTTTGTTAATTTCCTTGAAGGATTTCTGCTTACTCTTAACAAGAGTCATCTTTGGTGTTGAAGAAATAAATTTTAAAAGGCTCCTTCAAAGAGCATAATGTGCATCTTTGTTTATACTTCRAGTAAAGTAGTGGAGATGCAGCTGCTGATAGCACTCTGTATTAGGATAAATCGTCAGTAACACATATTTTGAGAGTTTAGCTTCCCCTATGCTATGATCACTTCAGGACTTATGCATTCACAAATAAATAACTTGCTTTTTTGTGATAGATTCTTACTGTATTAAAGGGATACCTGAGATTGTTCAGGCACAATTCATTTTATTGCAGAACATTCCTATTATCCTGTTGACRGTGCTGCTTCCTCCAATCTGGCCCACTGGAGTAGCAACACACCATGCAGAAGAGGCCAATAAAAATGATTAGGGGCACGACCTTTCTAAGTCAACTTTGTTGCCAAACCTGCTGTATGGTGGAAACATATCCTTAGTCTCACATGAAAGGCCTTTATGYACAGCCTTTAACCAACAGCCAATATCCTCTAAGATATTTACAAGGGAATTAATGGGAGATGACTAACGTAGTGAAAAACTGATACCAAAAATGTTGGAATCTCTTGGGTCACTTCAMATGCGCCAGTCATGCTATTTAGGACATTATGTAAAATCATCACATTCAAGTCACTGTGTTTGCTGCGGCTTAATGAATCCACGTTAATCCATCTCTATCAGCAGTGATGAATACTGTACCTTGAGGAGTTGTAGAGCTCTGAAACAAAAAGGGCTTAAGACACCATATGAGCAAGAAAGATAAAAAGAAATAATTACAAAAAAGGATTTATAAAGTTCTGGAAGAGAATCTTTTAGTGCATTAATATCTAACAGGCAGCAAAGCTCTTTTTCTTTAAAAAAAAAAACAACAAACAAAACAAATAGCTTAAAATGGAAGAGTAGAAGACACAGTAAGAGGATTAGTGTATGGGGTTGCTGAGTCTACTGGCAATTACAAGGCCTAGCTTTGCAAAAAGTACCAAAAAAATAAGAAGCAAAATCTGTAAAATACTGTTTAACACAGTACTTAATATAACACRGGAATGTATAACATAGACCTGAAATCAATCCAGGTATAACAAAGTTTGGATTCTTTTTCCTCAAGTTTGTTTCCTCTGCGYGTAGCTTTCAGCTGTAGGATTAACTCAGTATCAGCTGCTCATTGCCTTGAACTGCAATGGAGGTGCTGCTGTTTCCTTGCTTTCTTCATGTGATGGGAACAAGAAGTTTGTGCTGGAGAAAAAAATTCCAAAATTTTCTAAGGAAGCTGCACATCCTGACTGTTTAATTGCAATGCCAACAGAGTCCAGCCTGTGCATGTCACAAAGGGAAATGTTTGTGTAATTAAAGGATCTCCACACCACACCACCGACGATGACTTTGGAAAACCTTGCCTTGCTGAAATCAATACAGGTTAGCTCTACAAGAAACTRAAATGCAAGTGGCCATGTACTGCAGATGAGAATCACTGTCACTTGAACAACCTTAAAGTGGGATTCTGTACCCGGCTCCAGCCCCTCTGCCCAGAGGGAGCTGGGATAGGATCCCAGTTCAGCAAGAATGAATTTTCTCAGCCTGGTGCTCCACTWTCAGAACAGAGGGACCTGAGTTGCGTCTATTGCCTTGAGAGGGGCCAAATGTGCAGCCAAGAAGGTATGTGCCTCTTTTCTCCTCTCTCTGTATGTCTTGGGGTGATTTTATGATGATACTCTATTCCTGACCGTYTGCTTTATGCCCAGAAATGAGTCCTTTTACTTTAAGGCACGTCCAGAGGAAGGCTGGGAGCYGGGGGAACTCTGGCACGGGCTTTGCTCCAGCCCTCACCCCCTGTGTGCTTGGCTTGCTGTGCCAAGCAGAGGCTGCATTGTTGCTTTTATCTAGCTTGGGTTTTGCTAGCTTAGGCAAGGAGTTTTTCCCTGGACTGTAGCAGCAATTCTTGAGTGGCTTCTGTTGTTTTTCTTGGACTGTTTGGCCTGGCTTTTGGTCCGAATCAGACCATTGGCAGRAGCCGGTCAGCGCGAACTGGAGGGAAAGCCACAGGGACACCCCGTCTTGGCCCAGACTCAGGAGAAGAGCTGAACCTACGAAAGAAAAGACTCTAAATCCCCCAGCTTCATCTGCTGYGAGGAGGAGACCAACATCAGAGGCTCACCAGATCTGTTTTTTTTCTCCCCTCAGCTGCCGCATGGACTCTTTTTTTCCCCTCCCCGAATAGAAAGGCATCCACCATTTTGTTCCTTCTTGACATGTTCTTGGTAGTTTTTCCCTTCCCCAGGCAATTTGGGGTTTTGGTTCTGCTCTGTGTGTGTGTGTGTGTGTGTGTGTGTGTGTGTGTGTGTGTCTTGGTGGGGGCGGGTTTAAAGGTTCTGGAGGTTCAAYATCTAACAGTTACTAGTTTTTTTCCTGTGGCCTGCCCTTGTTTGTTAAATAAACAGAGTTTTTTTCACTTTCATCCTGAAAATTCATTTCATATCAGTGGGAAGGGATTACTGAAACCCTTTCCTTTAGAGGAAATGTTCATTTCAGGGTGTTTTCTCTAAAATTGTCTCTAAACTGGGACACTGTATTATGAAAATAGTTACTCTTACAATTGTAATGTGCATTGAAGTGTGTTGCTGAATAACATGTATGTAGTAGTGTTGATATTTTTTGTATGGAAGTAGTTTTGGAATCAGAAATACAGATCAAACTTTGCTGAAAATTATTTAGGGAGCTGTAGGTACAAAAACCCTAAGTCATAAGAATCCAGTGTTACTGAAWATATAAACAAAAGGGCAACTGTAAGGTTATTTACAGCCTTTAAATTACATTTCAGGCATGGAGTAATGGATATGGCCCTGTTCAAGAATAGTCCTTAATCATATGCTCAATCTAAGAACACTTTTAAACATAAAAGTTTGCCTGAGTGAGCACCATCTTAAATACCTTACTACATTGAAGGCCTTACATGCCAAGATGAGCACAACTGCCATGGAATATACACACACTATTGTGCTCAAGTTCACAGCAGGAGTAGCAATCAGCATAAAATTTCAGTTCCTTTTTATATGTACATCCAATTTGTTCCTATAGCTGTGGCAATCACAAATTGGATATACAGATAACAAGGAACTGGAATTTTTTATGGGGTACAGGTGCATACCTAGCATTTTAAAAAATGAAATTAATCCCTATGGATAAAATATTATTTTGAGAACAGTTTCCATATGACAACATTCAATTTCTCTTTAGAAGGTTATTCTTATTATATTGTTTAATTTGAAATGGTCCCTTTGCTCATCCATCTCCTAGTCTATCAATTACACATACAGTGGCAAATGTCTTTTGTTTCAGCATTTTKACATTGAAATAAGTCTCTTGCTTTGTCATCTGTAGAAAAATTCCCCCTTACTACAAAAACAGGCTACTGAAGAAGAGAGCCGAGGAAGCTCCCAAACACTCTGCAGGGCTGAAGGACATTAAATTCTTTCTTTCTAAGCTTCCTCCCCACCTTCACATGTTAACTAGAATCACTAAAGTGATTCATACCTTCTTGAAACACAGATGAACGYTTAGCAGTATCATTGATGATGACTTATAGCAGAGAAAGTATAAAAATAATCTTTCCCACACTAGCATTTCTCTGTACTCTTCTTAGCTTTTGATCCAGAACTGACTTGTCAGTCAATTTTTCTGTACACAGGGACTGGGGATTAAGCAATTCTTGTTTAATGATGGCACATTATTTGCAATGATATCTTTGAAAACAAAACTGAAACTGGGTATTCACTGCATATTTGACATAACTAAAAAAAAAAAAATCTCTTTGAATATAGTTAATGGTAAAAGTGAGTCTACAAAATCTGTTTACTATTTCACTGCAGCAGACATTTCCGAAAAATTAGACAGAACAAATAAGCCATCATTGAATTACCTGGCAAAATATTAACTGTAGCTAAACCAAGATGTTACCAGAAATGAAGTGGTATAATGCTAACAAAGAACAGAACCATASTGGCAGTAATATGAATCAAAGCTGGACCTGGTCCTCTCTTCTACATTCATAATGAAAGAGTAAGGAAAACCACAGACATCAGCTGATGCCCATAATCTGTCCGTTCCCTTGCAGAAACATCTAATAACAGCACAGCGTATCCCCGAGGGCTTTAGAGGAATCTGTGAGAATTGGGGGAGGCAGATTTCAGAAGAGGCTGAGCAGGAATTAGCACACTCCAAGCACCACTGCAGTTACTCAGTCAGCTCCAGGATGTGCACGGCAGGCTGATGCCTCCTGCTGTAGCTGTGACAGCCACCAACAGATATGTAGGCAGTGAAGATCACAACAGCTCAGCTTCTGTGAGGATTTCAGCTAAGGTCTGGAAACTCTGGATGTAACATTGTCCTCAAAAATCTTCTTGTGGTTTCAAGGCCTTTTGGCATTTTCCTACACTTGTGTGTGGGAATGTATAATTTGTTCATTCAATATAAGGAGTGTTGGTATAATTTGTAGTAATCTCCGATAAATTACTTTTTATTCCATTATTTTTTGTTGCCAACTCCTGTAATCAGAAAACTTCTCCGCAAGATCATTAGATTCTAGTTGGAAAACTGCAGATTGCAAACCACCCTGTTTCATTTTACCTGTCTTCCAAACAGCTGTCATCAATCCAACTCTAAAAAAGGGAAATGAGTATTTTACCCTTCCACTTCCTCCATCAATTTCATAAATTCAATTCCCATGCCTGACAACCAGTTAGTTCCTATCCAAATTCACAGTTTCAGGAGAGTTTAAGAGTATACATCRGATAGTGGGAAAAGGAAAATAGCAGAGTTTTCTCATAAGCTGGAGAATTTAATTTAAATATGCATTTTATATGCATATTAAATATGCAATTCAAATATGCATATATAGAGATTTCCTGCATAATACAAAAATAACCAGGCTGGGTACTGCTAACATTTGGAGGTGCTAGGCCACTACAGAAGCTGCCTCCTTCATATTCAGCAGAATATGAAAATCTACTRCACTCTCTCTTTTCTCCTCATGGCTTAACTCAAGATTCATAGGATGCCGGAAGCCTCATTGCAGCCTTCTGAACAAATTTCACAGGGCAGCAATAAATCCAAGAATTCTTATCCACCCCCCGCCCCCGAGTTTAGTACAGCTACTTTGGTTTTTAATTGCATAAAGCCCTTCATGAGTAAGGCTGCTGGCAATGGTGAGTTAGCCTGGCAAGAAGGGAGAGCAAGGTCAGCTCAGTCCCTGACCACTTCTCCGAGTTGTATCACAGCGGTGGCTGCTCTGTGTGGACTCGCGGAGTAAATCCAGAGTGGTGGCTGTACCAATCCAGGATCTGACCCAAGGCTGTCCAAATGACCTTAACTGCATGTTCCTACACTATGCGAACTATCATCTCCTCAGAGAACACAACAAGAGTGTGTTTAGTCTACCAAAGGGAGAAAACACAGCCTGCCAGGGTATACTGCTGCTGCCTCTAAGTATCTCGGGGTAAACGCTCTGGGGTTAAAAAAAAACCAACCGACACCTATTTGAGTCAAAGGGCAATGCAGTGTTGTGCATAGACATTTACCCATGTGTAAAATTCAGGCCAAAAATTGGAAGGAATTTCCCAACAGGGAGGGCAGGGTGGCCCTGGGACAGTCTTCCAGTTAGGGCAGAGGACAAACCAGCTGAGCTCAGTTCAAACTGATGTTCAGCTAGTTTATCTGCCGTATTAGGAGGACCTCACTAACATGTAGGATGTGGTACCTCCAGCCACAAGGGAGAAAATTGGAAGCCCCAGGAGACATCTCTTTGGTTCTGTGTTTTGGATTTCTCCTGTGTGTGTATGAGCAGTYTGAGAAAGATAGATCTTCTCTCTCACCACTCCCACCAAAGAGGAGAAGGGATTCAAACTGTTTTCCAGAACCATTTCAAGTATTACTGTTAATAATAATGTCCCTAGAGCTTGCTTTCTCCTTCTTTTGAGAGTGTGTGCATGTGTGTTGGCATGCAGAACAATCTCTCACACTTTAAATCAGGGGACCTGGTGTAACCTCTATGAAGTAGGTGGCACACGGGTGGTGCAAAGCAGTAGAAATGCATCAGAATGCCTGAAGCAGCCAGAACTGGAGCTCACATACTCAGTGCTGACTTCTGCTGCATGCTGCTACTGTCAGAGGAGATTCTGGGCACCAGTTTAAGCCTTTAACAGCCAAGTGCTACCGTCATCTTCTGTCAGCCTGTGCTCTTGAATTCCAGAGATGTTCCTGCTGGTTACTGCAGCTCTAGATATAAGCCAGCACAAAGTACACAATCAGACCAACGTTAATTTTCAGACTGCTCTGCCCAGAAAGCGGGTGGTTTTCACACACAGGTAAATATCAGCTGTGTTGTTACAAAAAACTTTTAAAAGGTAGCTACATGTTTCCATTGCAAGTTCCTTGGGGAATACCTGTTTTCTGCGCCATGTTTCATCTGCTTCTACTTGGTATGAAAACTGTAATGTGGAAGTGTGGAGAAATGTTTTATTAGGGGAGGTAAACTTTAATTTTATTATAGTTCTGACTTATTTATGGTTCATATAGTATAAGTGTGCACTAAAAAGGCCAACTAAAAATAACGTTTGACTAAGAATTTATCTCATTCTTCTTGGTGATTCTTATTCTTGGTGATGATTTATCTCCCCTAATATTGACGTAACTGGTCAATTGCCCAGAACTCCTAGTTTATTGCAGTCTATTGCGTTTTTGATGAATATCTGGCAAGAAGCTTCACTGTGATTTTACAAAATGTATTWAAAAGGAGAGATCTCAGGCAGTTACAGGCCCATCCAGACAGCATTACTCTGCTAAAACATCTCCAGGACCACAAGTGATTTCTCTGAATTCCGTTGTGTGGTGTCCTTGCAGTATAAAACCCCACAAGTCTACAAGGCTAATTGAATGTATCTGGTTCTAATTTTCCTTTTCAGTGATTTGTTTTAAATCATGGAGGTGCTTCTTGAAAAATAATTTAATGGCTGCTTCTAAGTAATTTTCTACAAGYAGGAATCTTAAGTAATTTATTCCCTGAAATACAATGACAGACAAATGGCAGTGAAACGTTCTATGTGTCTACTCCCAAAGCAGCTCTTATTACGGTACGTGTGCGTATATACACATGTATGTTTCCCACCCACATTTCCATGTCTCTCTCCATCTTGGATCTGAAGAAATCATCTCCCGTTCCAGAGGAGAAGATCGCCCGGGGTCAGTGCTTGGGTTATGCGCCGAGGCAGCTAACGAGAAGAACGTGTCAGATGGGCCAGGGCGCTGAGTGCGGTCACTGGACCTGCAAAACCCCCTGACCAGACCTAAGGAATACAAACACGGAGCGCGGGATAAAGTCCTGGAATAATTTTCACACGGATTCATCCCCGCGCCGTGCGGAACGGCGGCGGCACGYTACGTCTGCCCAGGCCAGTCCGGGGGAGCGGCGGGAGTCCCTGTGTGTACCTGGCCCCCGCCCTAACGCAGGCCCGGCCTCCCATCCGAGCTCCCGCTCCCGAGCCTGCGCGGCCCACGGAGCGGGCGGGAAGCCGCGGGACTGCCGGGACTTGCGGCCGGCGCGGGACTACAGCTCCCAGCGGCCCCCGCGCGCCGCCCGGCCGGCTGGGAGTCACGCTGTGTTTATCGGCGAGGCCCCGCCCCGCCGCGCGAGCGGTGGCGTCACCCTCGCGAGCCTCCCTCGCTCCCCGTCGGCTGGTTAATATTCATGAGCCGCGCGCGCGCGGGCAGCGGCGGACGGCGGYGGGATCGCTCGCTCCTTCCCCGTCTGCCTCCCTCCCTAATGGCGCTGGCGACAGCCGGGGARCGGGACTGAGCCGGGCACCGGCGGAATGCTTCCCGCGGCTGCTACGTAATCCCCCCACCCCCGGGACGCGGCGCCGCGCTCCGCTCGGCCCCCCCGCGCCGCGCCGAGCGGCGTTCCCAGCAGGGCGGCGGCGGCATCCCCGGCCCCGCGGGCGATGGAGCCCGCGCAGCAGCGAGCGGCAGAAGCCCCGACGGCGGGAAGCGGGCGGGGGGAGCCGGAGAGCGGCTCCCCGGGCAGGAGGAGTCAGGCGGAGAGCGGCGCGGAGCCGTCGGGCGGCGGCGGGCAGCTGGACGGCAAAGCAGCCGGCGGCCCGCGGCGGAGGCGAGGGGGAGCCGGCGGCTTCGCTCCTCCCGCGGCGCTGGCGGCCAGCGGGACTCCGGCGGCCCCCGGCGGGGCCGGCAGCGCTAATTCCCTGCTTCTACGGCGGGGAAGGCTGAAGAGGAACCTCTCCGCCGCCTCCCCCTCTGCCGGCGGCTCCCCGGCCCCCTCGCTGGGCACCCGCAGCTTGGACAGGAAGGCGCTRCTGCTGCTGAAGCCGCCCCGGCAGCTGCAGCCTTTGCAGCCCCCGGAGCGGGACTGGGTGCGGCGGGACYTGCAGCGGGGCTGCGTCCACGTCTACGAGCGGCACATGAACTGCTACCTGCGCCCGGTGCTCTGCACCCTGGAGACCACGGCCGCCGAGGTGGCCGCCCGGCTACAGCAGCTCGGCCACCGGGGCGGCAGCAGCGTGGTGCGAGTGCTGGGCAAGGCGGGCGCGCCGCCGCCGCAGCCCCCGCCCGAGCCGCCGGCGGSCCCCGCCGAGGCGCCGCCCGAGCCCGCGGCCGAGGGGCTGCGGCCGCAGCCGGACGAGAAGCCCAGGAGCCGGCGGGGGACGCGGAGCGGGCTGCCCGGAGGAGGCTGCGGGGAAGCGGCGCGGCCCGACCGCCTGCCGCTGTGCAGCGGCGCCGAGGAGAGCGACTTAGCCGGCGGCCGGCCGAGCCCGGCGCCCTCCGACTTGAGCYCCGGGGCGCCGCCGGCCGAACTGTACCTTGCGGGGCCGCCGCTCTCCTGCCCCTCACTGCTGGGGGAACTGGGGCCGGCCGGCTCCGACACCGAGAGCTTCAGCCCCAGCGCCGAGAGCGTCTCCGACCGGCTGGACCCCTACAGCAGCGGCGGCGGCGGCGGCTCGTCCTCCTCGGACGAGCTGGAGGTGGAGCCGGCGCCCCCCGACGGGGTGGAAGAAGCAGGTGCGGGGTCGGGCCGGGGCCCCCCCTGCCCGGGGGAGCTGCCCCCGGGGCGGGCAGTGGGGGTGCCGGCGGGCGCGGCCGGCGGGCGGGAGCAGCCGGCGGGGCCGCCCGCCCTGTACGTGCAGCTCCACGGGGAGACCAGCCGCCGGCTGGAGGCCCACGAGAAGCCGCTGCAGATCCAGAACGACTACCTCTCCCAGCTGGGCTTCCGGGACCTGTGGCGGGTGCAGGAGGAGGGCATGGACTCGGAGACCGGCTGCCTTATCCGCTTCTATGCCGGTGAGCGGGGCCGGGGGGCGACCGTGGGGAAGGGGCGGGGGCCGCGCCCACGGCCGCGTTTGCCGGCGCGGCGGGCGCCGGGGTGAGCCGAGGGCGTGCGGGCGGCTGGGCGCTGCTGCGCCGCCGGGGCTGTCCCCTGTCACGGGGAAGGTGGCCCGGGGCTGTCCCCTGTCACGGGGAAGGCGGCCCGCGGGTGTCTCCGCGCCGGGGAGGGGCCGTGCCGGGAGGTCCCCGGCGGCGGTGAGGAGCGCTGCCCCGAGCCGGCTGCCGAGCGAAGCTGCCGTGTCAGCGGCGCTCAGGCTACCCCAGTGCTGTGCCCAGGGCAGCCTCCCCTCCCTTCACCGCTTCGGTAATGGAGGTCGCGCTTGTGTTGTTTTCCCGTTCCCAGCAGCGGCACTGGGCGTTCGAGGTTAAATCAGCCTTAATCTACTGCTTTCCCTAGCGACGAGAAATTGCATCGGTGCCGCTGCCGGGCACGGGAGGTCGAAGGCTGTTTCAAATGTTTGCGGGATGCCGGCAGCTCGCTCACGGTTTAGCGGAGCTGCGTGCTCGCTCCGGGGAGCACCGAGCCCGCCCCATCGCGGAGCTGAGGGCACGGCCGGCTCCCTCCCCAGGGGGAAGCCCCGCGTAGGTTCTGCTCCTGAAATAGGCTACAGCAGTGCAGGGCGCGCAGATGCCWGAGCTGAGAGCGGTGCATTCTTGCAATAAAATCCTGCACTTTCCGCGTTATTGGCATATAGTTTTTCCCGTTAGAGTGSTGGGATTTCACTGAGAGACTGAGGGAGTAAGTGAGAGAAGTAGGAAAGCTTAGGTCATGGTCTTTGGAAGCGGGGTGGTCCAGAAGTCTGTAATGTAAAGGTAGAAGCTTTGTAATGGAGCTTTGCTGTTACGGTATACAGTACAGAATTTGGAGAGTGTTGGGTGGAAAAGTTAGCTCCCACGTTGTAATTATGCAACCTTCTGCAGTTTTAGGGAGGTTTAAAAATACCTTGTGTGTCAGTTGAGTTGGTTTGTGTAAAAGACTTACTGTAATCTTGGAACTTCTTGGATTTTAACTGYCCTGTACATCTCTTCAAAAAGAAGAAATTGTTTAATGTCCAAATATGCATTCAAATACYCAGTAAGTTTTCCTGTGAAATGGGTAAATGTGATATCCCGAGATGAGGTCGTGCTAGCAAAGTAGCACATGCCATCCATCCCCTTACTGAGTTGGCTGTGCAGAATGGTCCTTCAGTGAACCGTGAGAATTCAACGCCTTAACTCTGCAAAATACAGAGATTCTTTTCTCGAGTGAATTCCGCTGAATGTCAAATGGAGTCGGTAATGGTGGGRTGGAAAGGAGAACAGTATGCTGGATAAGTGCCCTTCTTTATTCTGAAGAGAATGTGGGAGTGGTGGCAAGTGGTCAATTCAGCTTTTCTTCAGATTTTTTTGATTGTACARTGACCCCTGCATAACGAGTGCAAAAGTAGTATTTGTTAAAGGAATTGACAGAAATAGGTTAGATGCTTTGGGGTTAGAAAGTAGCTTAGCATACTTTTTTCAGATGATGATTGTAGTCTTTATGTTCTTGTACTGTGCTGTTGAGGATGGAAGTCAGCAGGTGATGTTGGGAGGGATGTTGYTTCCTTTATTTCCAGTCCCACCCCACCATTAAATGGGGATGCACACACGTGTTTTAAATTGGGACAGCTGTGCCTCCTTTTCTAACAGGATGTGTTCTAAAGAAAACACAATCAGCAAACATAGTGAAGTCTTACACACAGTTAAGCCTGTTTGCRTGTAGTTCTAATGCATTAAATGATTAATTATACATGCTAAATGAGGATGTTCCAACTCTGTTTTATTTCAGTGTCTCAACTTGACTGCTAATGTAGCTTGTACATTTTAGACTTCCTTGTGCAAAACTACTGGATGGAAGGGTATTTCTGTGAGCATACACAGGATTAAATTAATGCAAATTTCTTATGCAAGTTCATATGCTAACAAGTATGCCTCTGTACTTCAAAAGTGCAGCGTTTTTTGAAATTCTTATCTCTTTGAGGGGATCTGTGATCAACATCTAAAACACCTGTGATCAGGTGCTTGTAACAGAAAGGTTGCAGCATCCAATGTACCAGACCAGCCAAAAACAGCTAAGAAAATATTACTGATATGTAATCATACTGATTTTATGTAACTGTCTTGGCAAGTTATCTCTGCTTCCTTATGTTGTACATGCACACACCCCGAAGTTGAAAGGGAGGGAAGGAGAGACACTTAAAAAGAATACCCACCAAATTACTCTGGAAAGGGGAGMGGTTTTTTGGCCCCAAAGTTAGGTGTTTTGCTTAGGAGAAGTACCTKTTTAATAAGTGATCCTCCAGGATCATACCCTAAGGAAAGCTTTAAACCAGTGATTTCCTGTTTGCCTAGGACTTCGTTGATTGAAGCAGCCTGGCTTGTCCCAATGGATAGAGAACCACTAGCATCTCTATCCCTGTAATTTCCTGCAAGCTGTCTCAGTAGGATTTGGTGATACTGGTCTTGTACTGATGTAAAATGGCATAAACCTAGGTTGGAWTTATTGCATTGCTTCTAAAAAGAATTCTTTCACCTAATCCCCCTGGAGTGCGGAGAGAAGAACGGAACGCAGGGGTTTTTTTTATTTCTGGGGAGAGAGAGTTTTAAGACTGGAAGATGGCTGTATTGAAGCAGAGTTTTAAGACTGGAAGATGGCTGTATTGAAGCATATCATTACAAATTTCAAATAAGGCAGTATAGCAAATAATTGTAGTGATTGCTGTAGGCTGGTAATTTCTCCTGTTGTGGAAACTGGAAAGCACAGATTAAAAAAATTACTGGAAGGAGAACTGCAGAGAATCAGGTTTTTCTGCTGTGACAAAACAGTTTTCTTAATAAATAGCAGTCCACAAATACTCTGTAAATGAAATACGAAATGGTCTTTAAAAAACCCTCAAAACCAAAATGGGACACTAAGAAGGTAAAAGTGCTTCCTGTACAGTGCCTTGGTTTGTTTCACAATGTGGTTAGTACATGTTTATTTTGATGTCTCCTCTCCTTTTCTTCCTTAAGAGTGTGAATGTTGTTGATTTCTTCAGTGTCTTGACTCAAGCATTAAAAGGATAACACCACTGCTAAAACAAAATCCCCTACAGCTTTAAGGGGCTGATCCTACTCTCTGTAACATCCATTTGAGCAAAACTGGGCATTAGTGATTGGTCAGGCATGTCTGTTTTTCTCTCTGTTGAAATCTGTCTTAACAAAAGGTAATGTCCTCAAAGTTTGAAATACTTAATCTCTATTTAAAAGGATATGGTTAAACGGCTTTCTGCTGGGATATTGCGTGACTGAGTTATGGAACTTTGTAAGAATCCATAGTGCAATTACAGACGTGATATTGTTGCTGGAGACTGATTAGGTCAGACTACCTAAAGTATTCCTAAAACCTCAAGAGTGGCTGTGATCCAGAAGGCTTCTTGCAAGCAAGTTAGAGTATTCCTTATTGCTCCATAARAATAATTGTTGTCCCAGTGGCCTTGACTTCCCTATAATTTGCATGTAAAAGGAAAAACAGACTAATACAACAATCTTATTAAAAGCTGCAAAACTGCCTATTTGTTTTAGATAAAAAATAAGTACGGAATTAATATACAGTCCTGTGTTCTGGAGCTTCTGCATGGTGAGGAGTGTGATTAACATGATCCTGGCTTTGAAGACTGGCTCAGGACAACGGATGTTTGAGGATTTTTTTTTTTTTTTATTTTTGCTGAAAGGTGATGTTCTTTCTGATTCTGGCACTTGGCTGCCATTAAATTCTCTGCCCCCTGATGTGACATAGGGCTTCTGCACCTGCTGGTGTCATCAAATATATCACTTTTTCAGTAGATGAATGCCTATAGGCAGAACACTAAGAAATGCCAGATGGAATTAAGGGTGTTAATTTTGCATCTGGCTGTCAGATGTTATTTGGGAAGAGATCCTTTTGGCTCACGTGGTCTTTTAGAAAGCTGTGAAGAAGAATGAATCTGGCTTAGTCTTGCAGTACGTTACAAGAGATGTTGTTCTGTCTGGTAAAGAAGAGGGTGGGAAGATCTAGTGTCAGGATCAGCTTCTTTAACCTGAAAGGAATTAATTCACATTAATGTGAGTGGATGTCTTTTTGCAGGTGTGATTGGACAGGAGAGGTCTCTGTGAACTTCTCTGAAACCGAAAGGAAAAACAACCTCTGCCTAGGGCTGCTACGATCCTGATTTTTTTTTTTTCTTCCTAACGTGACTCAGATGAACATTCTTKTACCTTGTAATCCTTTATGTGTTGGCATCTCCTGCAAAGAGAAGTAATACCTAAAAYTTGCCTCTTTGGGAAATTCTCACATTTCAGCTATATAGCAGTTTAAATCTAGGCTTGGTCCGTGTCGGTCCCAAGGTAATGACATTTCTAGTCCTGTTCTGCAGGAAAGTTTGAAATGGTTGCAGTGCCTTTGGCTGGCTCCRCCTGTTCATGTGCATAGCCGTTTGCTTATCTCCTGGTGGAATGGGGTCTTTCTGAGGTAGGCAGCTTTCGGGGGGGGCTCTCAGAGTGCAGCAGCCTCTCCTCCTGCGCAGGAGGAGCCGTGCAGATAATGCTGGAATGCTGGTGCTGCTGCAGTTGAGCTTTGGTATGTGACAGCTGTTAAGTACAATGATTTTTGCAACTTTTAAATTTTGTTGTGCTCCTGGCTAGCATCCATAACTTAAGTACGTGTTAAGTACCAACACGGGAGATTTTAGTGTGGTGCACTTATCAGTTACTATATATACTCAATATGTAGTACCTAAATTGATACATCCARGAGCTGAATTTCTTCCCTGCTGAAGCACAGAACATGGCATTCCTTTTTCTTTTCCTTAATGTATTTTAATACTGTCCCTCTTGCATTTTTTAATAGTTATTTCTCCCCCTTTTTTTTAACTGTACATAAACATCCTCTTGGTGATGGAATTGCTGGTATACCTAAGAGCCCTTCTGTAATTAAAGCATCCATCTGTTCTGTTAGGACACTGGCAGACTGCTATGCATCTAAAGCACTGTGTGGTACTTGGGAAGGTACTGCTTAATTGTACAAAAATTAAGATTAATTTAAACCAGTATTAGCAAC
Source organism: Malurus melanocephalus (assembly GCF_030028575.1). NCBI lineage: Eukaryota > Metazoa > Chordata > Aves > Passeriformes > Maluridae > Malurus > Malurus melanocephalus. Next base: position 980,182 of record NW_026623419.1, read on the forward strand.
TGGTGTATGGTTCTTAACTATCAAAACCTACTCTGGTAGTTGAAACAATCTCTTTCTAAAAAAGAGGTATTTATTTGTTATATAAGTGATCGTGTGGAAAAGAGGCGAGTGTAAGACAACCTGCCTGCACTGGTCAGTTTGAAAAATAAGTTTAGAAGTTATCTAAACAGAAGTTTGGAGATGGAAATCCGGCTGCTTCTTACACTCAGCTTTTTAATTTGGAGGGAACCTGTACCTTATTGTGCTTCCAGATTAATTTCCCCCTGCATTTAAGGGGCAATCATTTTGAATAACTATTTAAGCTATTAGTATCTTAWTTTAGGGGGAAAAAAGAAAACCCAAAATTGATCTTCTCTTTGCTTTGGACAGAAGCAGATAGTTTGACTTAGTATTTGGTGTTTCATTATTTCACTGCTTGTGGAATGGGGCACACTGACATTTTAGATCAGATCAAAGTGCTTGTGTACGTGTTTTCAGCTTCCCTGGAGTCAGTTTCATTGCTCTATTTTAGAACTTTTGCTCAAATGAGGATTTACACTCTGGGAAGCCGTTTGTTTGGAGTAACCCTGTAATAATTGCATTCTTTGACCCAGAGAACTGAATGATGCAGTTACCTTTGAGGGTATKTTGGTAAAATATTTTACGTGTGTGTGTATATTCAAATGGAATAGGTTTTGATGCTTAAGTCAGTTGCAGTTTGAGTGGGGAAGCTTAACTCTAGTAAAAAGGGTAGAGTGGGTTTACCAAAATAACTTCAGGTTTGTAAACTTCACTGTCTTGGCTGTGTGATTTCAGCTTTGTTTTTCCTTCTCAGAGATATTTAATAGAAACCAACCTTCATAAACAACTAAAAAGTTTCAAACTCACTGAAAAATGAATGAGTCTTAACTTTTTCTATATTGCCTCCAAGACAGGAATTCTGAAACACTAACCCCTTCACAGGATATTTAAGAGCCATCACAGGAGAACAATGATCCTCATTTAAAAAAAAAAAGGAATGGTATCTTGCTTTGMGAGTCATCTGAGAGATTGAAAACCTGTTAAAATTACAGCTGCATAGTAGTGTCAGAGTTGTGGACAGATTTGAGGTAGTTAAACTCTATAAATATTATGGCAGAAAATTACTGTGAAAATTCTAGGTTTTTCAGTTTTGTACTTCATTTCATTTTCATGCTGTGTTTTATTCTTTGTGCAACTTTTGTCCTTAAATGGCTTTTCTGGACAGTTGAATTAGCTGCAGTATTGCCTTTTTTGTGTGAATAATTTGTACATTTTTCACTAGAAAATAACCAGTATTCATTGTAGATTAGTTTTTTATCAATTAGGCTGGCATTTATCTAGGGAGGTATCTTAACATAGATACCGTTTTCTAAAAACAACTTGTGGCAAATTCTAGTTGAACATTTTCCCACTGATTRCTGTTATATACTAAAATAATCTTAGGTATCTGAGAATTTTAAACTTAAATATTGTTATTTATTATGTATTTTATTTTRCTCTTAGCTTTACTATAGCACACATGTGTGTGCTATATAATAAAGGGTTAAACGTAAAGAGAAAACATGACTTGCTATTTGGAATGCAGCAGCTGTCATACCAGCACGGAGGGATGTATGGGGTTTTAAATGAATGAAAATATTGTGTTCTGCTGAAGTTTCATTCAGGWTTTCATGTAGGCAAAATTAATAGTGGAACTAGTTTTCTGTGGTGCCTGTGCTGGCACACCCACGGTGGTGTTTGTTTAAAAAAAGGCACTATTAGTAATTGCCTATTGGGGTCTTGTCTGTTACTCACCATGGATGTGGTCACCAGGGCCCTCTGTACTCTCTGCCACTGTCACATAAAATCATTTAATTACATAAGTTGATAGTCCAGGTTCTTTATGACAGTTGCCCCCAACCAGGATTCCTTTTGCTTCCTTGGTTAGTTAGCTAGCTAGTCCTGACCATTGGGATCTGATGGCCAAGATGTTCTGCTCCTATGGATGTGGTTAAATATGTGAAAGAGTGGGAATGGTACATAATCTCTTGGGGATTTTGTACTCCACTTCCTACTCCATCCCCCCATTATTTAGGGGGCAAAAATTGTTCTTTGGAGGCCATTGCATYTAAAAGTGACAACTGTAAAATCAGGAAGAAAGCCCTTCTGGAGTGGAGAGTCATTTAATTTCACAACGTAGCATACTATTCTTTGAAGCTTTTTCTGTCGATAGGGAAGTAAAATTTCTTCCAGCTGGCTTTGACTTATTTGGAGGGATGCTGAAAATAATCATTGCTCAACTAAGTGTGTTTCTCGATTTGACAGCTAAGAATAACTATTTACATAGTTGCAAATTGATGCAAAATACTGAGTTTCAGGGGATTTTTCTCTCAAGTTTTATCTAGTTTAGTTCTTAGTAGAAAGAAAATGAAAATTGTGTAAGTGGGCAAGACTTTTAGAGTTTAACTCAACATTGTTTTTGTTTGCCAGAGGTAAATTTGTCCCTTAGCGGGGTATTAATTGTTCTTGGTCTTGTGCAGTGGCAATGGGAATCTTCAGCTTTACTAGGCTCTGGATTGTATTCATAATTCTCAAAACACCATAATAGCCACTTGAACTGGTTCCTCTCATCTTGGAGCACTCCAAATGCTGTGCCAACTTATTTAAATAAAGACAAAACAATGGGCCTTGGTCCAAGGGGTAACGAGGAGCTGGAATGCCTTTGAAGTTCAGGACCCTGGGCTGTAGGTGCGATTTACATAAACCTCATTATATAATTTGAATGCAGTTTCTCTTCCTGTTTGTTCGATTTATGAAGCTTTGTGTCCAAAGAGAAAGAGATAGTAAGACCTGTAATTAAGATAAGTAGCAGGCCACTCCTTTTCGGAATGTGTGCTCTGGGGAGGAGGGAATTRTAGATGCAGCATTAAGGATAGAACAAAACCTGTGATTCAGGCACCTTCAGTTGATGAGAATAATACTGACTCTTTTCCTTTGAAAAACTTTGAAAAACTGCATGCTTCTTTAAACAATAACTATGCCTAGTTCAAGCTATTATTGGCTCTAATATGAATGGTACAGAAAAGCTTAGGAGTTCTTACCAGCAACAATTTTGCTTATATAAAGGCCGTGGAAGAAAGAGCTCTATCTAACCAGCTCTCATCAGTTTTAAAGCTGCCTTGAAAGTTTTAAGTATCTAAGTGGACAGTGAGTTTTCTAATCAGAATTGTGTACTATGATGTTTTGTGGTTCTAAGTCAAGCACTTGCTTTGTCTTACTGTCAGATCCTCTCTAACCTTTTTCTTACAGCAGATAGTAAGTAGGAGCACTGGGTTTGTGCTTAGAGTCCTACAAGTGGCAAAGCTAGCTGTGTGCAATCTACTTGCTTATCAGATGATTAGTCAGATGAACCAGTGACTCCTTATCATGAGTTGATTTATTGACTCAAATTCATAGAATTGTTAAGGTTGGAAAAGACCTCCAAGGTCATTGAATCCAGCCTTTGATTGACCACCTCCATGCCAACTAAACACTGAGAGATATCTCCTGTTGCTTCTTCAATGCTTTCAGGGCTGGTGACCTTCCTGGCCAGGCTATTTGAATGCCTRACCACTCTTTCTGRGAAGAAATTCTTCCTGCTGCCCAACTTTAACCTTATCAGGTGCAGCTTGAGTTTGTTTTGTTTTGTCCTGTCACTTGTTGCCTGGGAAAAGAGACCACTGCCTACTTGGCTACACCCTCCTTTCAGGGGGCTGTAGAGAATGATAGGGTCTCCCCTGAACCTTCTTTTCTCCAGGCTAAAGAACCCCAGCTCCCTCAGCTGCTTCTCACAAGATTTGTGCTCCAGATCCCTCGCCAGCTCCGTTGCCCTTCTCTGGACACTCTCCAGCACCTCAGTGTCCTCCTTGTTGTGAGTGGCCCAGAACTGGACACAGGATTCGAGGTGCAGTCTCACCAATGCCAAGTAAAGGAGGGTGGTCGCTGCCCTGGTCCTGCTGGCCACACTATTGCTGATAGAGACCAGGATGCCTTTGGCCTTCTTGGCCTCCTGAGGACMCATGGGCTCATGTACAGCTGCTCTCAACCAGCACTCCCAGGTCCTYTTCCACTGGGCAGCTTTCTATCCGTTCTGCCCCCCAGCCCCAGTGGCTCCACATGGGGTTGTTGTGACTGAAGTGCAGRAYTAGTAAGTGACGGAGGAAGGTACTTTTCTTTCTTCTGTGTGTAACTTAGTGGGACAGGCAGACCTCTAGGGGAGATCAGTGAGCAATCATTTTATTTATGAAACTTACTAGGTTGTATCAGACATAATTATTGTGTGTCACTGTTGACTTTCTGCATCTATGTCTATTTGCTTTCATGCTATAAAGCTTGTCTATTAAAGTAAGAAAGTTAATGACAAAAGGTGTTAAGAATGAAATGGTGGAACATCTGGAAGATGGCTAAGGTGTCTAATGAATTGAAATTAACAGTCTAGGACCTCTTGGTTTCTTCTGGTACCAGTATTTCATGGCCACAAACACTAAAGCATGATAGTCTGCAGGCAGCGAGCAGGATGTATCTCAAAGGGAAGTTAATCATATATGTGTGAGAGATGCAATATAACATTTCAGAAATAACAACAGGAGTTTCTTYAAAGCTGTGTAATATGTAATTATGCAAAACTATTCCTGAGTCGAGGACTTGTAATGTATTGTCTTTGTAAAGGCATGGAGTTCATACATAGTGTGGTGGTGTGGATTAAAGATTAATTATTTAGAAGTAGCCCATGGCTTATATCTTTTCAGTGCAAGCAGTTAACCTTTTTGTGTTGGATGCCCTAGCTAATAAAAAAAAAAGGACTGATTGAAAGTTGGAATCAAAAATATGTGAAATATCCAAGCTCTGGGAAGTTGCTGGGGATGTGCCTTATCTTCCTTTTCGGATTTGTTGTT
>NW_026623419.1:986168-1181490 GCF_030028575.1 Malurus melanocephalus
CCTTTATTTTTCTTCTTTTTGTGTTTTTCCTTTTTGTCTTTTTCTCCCGCCTTTTTTCCTCCCACCCGCTCCCCTTTTTTTCCCCTCTCCTCCTCCTTTTTCTGCTGGAAATTTTTGGACATTCTTGGCTACATTTGCCAGCTCACCCATTTTGTACAATTTGAGTCCTCTTATTGAAGATTTCAAAGGGTTTCTTTTCCATATGCATGTATCAGCAGGCCTTTTTGTGTCTTCCTTGTTCTTCTGCCCCTATATCTATACGGCTGTGTATCAAACAGTACCACTGCATTACTTGTGAAGAAAATGGCTAACACAGGGCTGCAAAACAAGTAAGTAAAATTCTCTTTGGAGAGTCACTGCATGTGTCTGTAACAAATTCAACRAATTGCTGTCTGTGTATGTCAACAGTGTGGGATCAGGCAACAGTGTAGTCAAAAGAGATAAAAAAACTAGAGCCTTAARCCAGTTTGAGGTGTACTCTACCTAGATATTACAGTAATAAGGATTTGAAAAGTTTTTAGGGTTTTTCTTGCTTAAATAAAAAAATCGGGTGTCACATGTATGTTCTTCATCCAGCAGAGCATCTCTAGCAAATGTAGGATTTTAAAAAGCAAGGATTGTGGCCTGGATTATCTKTTAGAAGAATTTATAAACTGGTTATGAAAGAAAGGAAAAAAATGGCTGATTTTGCATAGTAAGAATTATGACTGACAGTAGAAGAGTTCATGCTGTTATAGCCTTTGAACCTAGAATTGGATATACTGATTCTTTAGCATTAGACTGACTTGTAAACAGTGGTATTACATGCAGCACATCCGTAAAGCTTATGCTTTTTAGGAATGTGTACAGCAGACATGGAGGAGATTCAGCATTTGGCACTGTTCTCCTGTTTGCTGTCACCAGCTAAGCTGGGCATGATCAACTAGACAAGTTAAATAAAACATGCAGTTAGCAATCATTGTCCTTTCTGAATTGTGAAGGAAAGTGCTGCTATAGAGTATTGTACAGGGAGTCTGGTCTCCTCTTTTAGCCCTGAGAAAGGTAGGATTCCTGGCAGGCAGATCCTGGAAACTCAGTGTTCAGACTTCTTTCCAGAAGAGGATTGCAATCARCCATATGAAGTTTAATGGGGCAGGTGCCAGATTCTGCACCTGGAATATGGGAACCCCAGATGCGCATACAAATTGGGGAACAAGGGGTTGGAGAGAAGCCTCAGAGAAAGAGGTCTAGGGATCCTGGTCAATGGCAAGTAGAATATGAGCCAGCTGCGTGCCTTTGCAGCCAGAAGGGCGTAACAACATCMTSAGGTGCATCAGGCACAGCATCGCTGGCCAGTTGAGGGAAGGGATTGTCCTGCTCTGCTCTGCACTGGTGCAGCCTCACCTTGAATATTGTGTGCAGTTTTGGGCACCACAATATAAGAAAAATTTAAAGCCATTGGAAAGAGTCCAAGGAGGGCTACCAATGTGGTGAAGGGTCTGGAGGGGAAGCTGTATGAGGCTGAGCTCACTTGGTCTGTTCAGCCTGGAGAAGAGGAGACTGAGGGGAGACCTCATTGCAGCCCACAGCTTCCTCCTGAGGAGAATTGGAGGGGCAGGTACTGATCTTCTCTCTGATGACTAGTCATAGGACTTGACAGAATGGCRTGAAGCTGTGCCAGGGGAAGTTTAGGCTGGATGTTAGGAAATTACCAGAGTGTGGCTGGACACTRGAACAGGCTCCCAAGGGAGGTGGTCATGGCACTGGACCTGCCAGAGTACAGGAGCTGTTTGGACAACATTTTCAGAGACATGGTTTGATTCTTGGAGCTGTTGTGTGCCGGGTCAGGAGTTGGTCTGTGATGATCCTTGTGAGTCCCTTCCAACTCAGGATATTCTATGATTCTCTATGTATCCTTGTSGCTAGTGAGCACAATAACAACTGTAATTTTTATAGAGGTGAACTGTTCTTGCATCTATGTTTTCATCGTTCTGTGGTGTTCTTTAAAATGTTGCACTTGGAGTTAGGGAATTTCCTTTCCAAATGTGGTATTGTTATGCAAGTTTGTTTTGTTGCTGTGCATGTTGGCAGTCCTAAATCAGAGATGGTGCTTAGCATACTCTTCAGTAGGTTCTTTAGCCATTGTGCCTTGGCACTATGGATTTCTAGTTGCACTAGCATTTTTCATATTCAACTTTTATTCTTACTCATATCCACTAATTTTCATGCATGKCATGTTCTCAGTTGAAAATCCTTTTGGCTGTTCTCTGTGGACGTGACTACACTGCTTTGCAGCTAAATACGTAGTTGTCCAAAGATGGTTGGAGACTAATGTCTAGTTTTCATACCTAAAGTAGATGCTGTCCATACCAAAACTAATGCTGTGGCATAAGTTAATACCCACTAACCTTTTTGTAGCAGAAATGTCTGAATGAAACAATGTCTTCATCCATAGCAGAGAAATAGTACAATATCCTTATTTCCCTAATGAACGATTAGACAAACCTTGTCTTATCATTCATACATAAACATCCTGTTCTGTCTTTTTGGATTCTGTTGTGCATTTGCTTCTCCACACTGGAGTTACAGTTGGCCTTTTGGCAACTCATGCTTAGGGGAATACACCCCTGTGGGACTGTCTGCAGGCAGGCACACCTGGCAGCTTTGCTCTGGATCTGAATATTTGCTTCCCACCTTGTTAGTGAAAAGGGTGGTGGTAGCTGGTTGTAGGTCTCATTAAACCATGCCAGCATGGCCACTACCCTGAGCATTTCACTGTGGTTTGGCAAGGTGTAGGGCTGTTAGCTTTCTGGCAGGCACAAGGATGAGGTGCTGGTGTCAGTAAAGGTGTCACATGTACCAGCTTGGTTTYCAAATTGTAAGCGCAGCCAGCCAAACTGTAAAAATGAGTGCACGGTGCTCTGCCTCATTTTGATCTTTCCCTCTGGGCTATTCTTCTTGCCCTATCCATTTTCTTTTGTGTATGTGAGGCTGTTGAGAGGTTTGATGAGCAACAGAGTCCTCAATAAGAGGAAGCTGCTCTCATTTTGTTTCCTAATTACCTTCAAGGCAAATTGCTGAGTGGATTTGTTCCTTCGTGGTTATAGGTGGGGAGAAAGTAGCTCATGATCGGAAAAAGATTTTTGCATCTCTCTGTTTACTGGTAGTTGTTACTCCTGTTAATGTGTGTGCTTTGGTTTTTGCTGAAAGCACTTGAAGTGAAAAGAGGGTTTGAATGCTGACGTATGAGTTCATCTAGTTAGGGGTTGAAGGTACAGAGATAAATACAGTTGTAGCTTGCTTGCAAGCGTCACGAGTCTCGTGGTAAATGAAGAGCAAAGGTAAAAAGCCCCATGTGCAGAGAAGTGTGGTTTGTCTCAGACTAGCTGGTGAGGATTCTTGCCTGCAGGTAGAGCAGTGCTCTGCTGCCATCGGCAGCTCTGCTGGATCTGGCAGCAGTGTGTGGTGACATCACCCTGAGGAGAGGGAGAAGGTTAGGCAGAGTCACTGGGGCTGCTTGTTCTGCGCAGGCACTCGGGAAAGGGTTTCTCTCGTTTGCTGTCTAATAGATTCAGCCTTTTATTTTATAATATAATTAAATAACCAAGCCTTTGTGAGGCTCCTGAATTCCTTTAATTTAGCGGCAGCACAGAAGCTGAATTCAGAGCATTCATGGGCCTGTACTATCTCCCTGACTACTTGCCAGGTCTATTCATGCTGTTCTGAGTGCAGGAAGTTCTCACATTCATTCAGGGTTGGGGGGGTGGGGGTGGAAGGCGTTGTGTGGTTGGCTTTTTTTTTTTGTAAGCAAGGGAAATGGTTATAAGGAAAATTCTTCAGCGATTCCCTGGGACCAATTTACCAACTGTTAATCTGTGAGTAAATAATGGGAACAGTTTATACACTTGGCAGCTCTTGAGAAAGAGCAAAGAATCATGAGAAGTTCACAGTCCACAGCCCAAGATAGCTGAATTGGTATGTTCAGATTTGTCTGAACAGGGATAGATCAGTACTTTTTTGCTAGCACGTKTAATCTTAGATATTCTGAAGTGCTGAGTTTGATGAGGAAAACTTTATGCTGGCATGTGGTAGCTAGCATTTAACTTGCTCAAGTTAAATAATTCTTTTTCTATTTGAATTTTAAGGCTCTGGACAATATGTTCATCTTCTGTCATAGACTGTTTCTAATGCTCTCTCAAAGAGGGGTTGAGCAAGAGTGTATTTGCTGCCTGGTGAGAAGAAAACTGGTACCAATGGCTTTCCTTTGGTTCAGGAGAAGGGTAGAGCGGGAGAGGGGACAAGAAGGTGAAACAAACTGAGAAAACAATGACTAAATCAAAGCTAGTAGTCAGGAACTACAAAATATTCTGCAAACTTTAGCATTCCTTTCACTTCCCAGGATCTGTCTCGCATCTCTGATGTGTGGTATCTAATCATTATAGCTAGATAGCACAGTGATAGACATTACACATGTCATTACACACAGTAAAAGGCATTGGAAAAGGGAAAGTGACTTTCTGGTGTGAGTTTTCTGCTGCTACAGCTGAGACGTTGTAAAAAGCACACAGCTATCTAGGATGAGTATAGCAGGTATTGGGCAAGTTGCCATTTTCACCGAAACAAATTGTGAATTGTGGTGGTATAGACTCTCCTGGTGTTTACTTGTTAATCTGTCTCTGGATTGTCTGCTGTAAAATTGAGAGAGAAGTGCTGGACAGAACAGTGGATRGTTTGCTACCTGAATGGCAGGAAAGTCTGTAGATGAAAAGATGAAAGATGAAAAGCTTTTCATGTAGACAGGGTAGGCTACATGTTTCATTTGGAAACTGAATTGGAGGTGGGGAACCTAAAATTTGTGTCTCTGGCTCATAGGATGTGGTGAAGTACACATTTTTATGCTGGAGTATAAACTTGTAAGCCAATGTACCCTTAAAAAATAATGTTTTAAACTTATATTCCCTTAAGGCTWAGTAATAACCTTTTTAAGATTCCACCTTTATTGGGATCCTGGCACACATAGAATTTAAGGATTGCCCTGCTATGAGACTTAATTTGATGCTGTGATGTTGCACTTGACCTGTTCTGAAAACTGAAATGTATTCCTGAGTTTCATTCCTTTCCTTTGTAGTTTCTGTGAGGAAAAGCTTTGTGCTTATACTCTGTCAGTGAGTATTTGGGCTCTTCTTGTCCTTTCCTCTTTCCATGTTCCAGCTTGCAAGTTAYAGAGATCGGTTTGAATTACTCTTCCTATTAAAAGTCTTGTAAATGAAGTAGTTTTGCCAAGGTGTGATTGGTTCTGGATCGTGGTCTGTTCAGAACATAYGGATTATGGCACATGTTCCCACATGTGCAACTAAGGAAGTAATGGCAAGTGTCTGGATTATTCTAGGAAAAAGAAGGAAGCAAGAAGCATGAGATTGCTTCTTTTAGCCTCTTCACTTTCCTTTTTTCCCCCTAAGTTTCAAACTGTGAGTTTTGATTTCTGTTTTCTTTTACAAATACTGGTATGGCAGCTTTCCTTTTAGAATGGTTTACCATTTTAAGCTCTGAAAGTACTGTGGCAGCTTTACTTTCTACAGATTTATATTAAAAATGTTCTGCTTGCCTGTATGTATAAAATTGCATATTATATATAAGGTTTCAATCTCTTCAGAGTTTAGAGGGTCACTACTTAAACTTATTTTGTGAACCCAATTTCATAGCAAGACTAAAAAATGCATGGAAGCATAGATTTGCTTCAAGGCTGGTTTTCTGGTATTTTTTTCAACACCTTGTGAAAGTCTTTAGCAAAATGAAGATAAATAGCTTCAGCTATTCCACACATTCTTGAGCAGTGGAGGAGGGGAGTATGTCAATTGAGGGGAGGTTTGCAAGTAAAACTCCTGTTGCCAGGCAGCCCAAGAAGTGAGTTGGCATCACTTGGAAATGAGTGCAAATTATGGGTTGTTGTTGGAGTAGAGTGGACAATGGAGGTAAAAAGAGTGTGAAGAGAAACTTGACTAAAATTCAAGCTAATTTTGAAATTAGCTTGTTTCACCTTCCAGAATATAGGATATTAAGGTAACYATATTTGGCATCACAAGTCTGACAGTACGGTGAGTAAGAAGAGAGCTGGACTACATTGAAAGTGTAATTCCCATCCTGTTTTTATTATTATAGCATGTTCTGGGGAGTTAATGACTGTTGTTACAAAATGGGGTGCTCGTACATGTGTAGTTACGCTATTGCTCCTCCTAGCTGTAAGCCTTGTGAGTAGATGAGTCCTGCAGAGTTGCCTGTTCTGTTGTAATGCCAAGTCGTTTCGTTTTGTTTAGCTTCTGGCTTATGTAAGCAAGTTGAGTACTTGCCACAAGATGCTTKCACCTGAAAGTGCCAGCAACACAGAATAGTGTTGCTCCCTCTGCCTTTATGATCTGGTATTGGAAACCTATCACACAGGTAAACTAGGAGTCAAAGACGTGCTGTGTGGATGAGCTTCACATCTGAAAACTGCCTTGGTTTTTATTGAAAGCCACTTCTTGCATGTCTCTGCACTATCACTGGTGCAGGATTTGCTGTGTTGAAACATACGCCTTTGTAACATTAAACTTGACAGTGTGCCTGTGTTTTAGCAGAATGTTGTAAGATAGTAATTAATACTATCATGTGAATGGAAAATATTTCTGCAAACATGTCTATATATCTAGATACTTAAGAGGATAAAATTAGGCTTTGGAATTTCCCTCTGGTCCTGTTTAATTTAGCCAGCCCTTAGACATACTTTTATTGTGGTGATAAGGGTTATCTGTCATTGTTTCACTTTTAATGTCAACATTGCACTCTTTTGCAACAGCATAACATGCAAACTAGTAGCAGTTGGGGCAAATCAGGACAGTCAGATGGAGGTTATGTTCTGTTCTGTCACCTGGCAAGTTTCTGGGTTTGTTTTTCTTTTTTTTTTTGGTTTCCTTGTGGGTTTAAAAACTGTTATAGTTATTTTGTGGCACCTTTCTTGAAAATATTTTAATATTTCTTCTTCAAACCCCAGAAGCTGGAAAGTGCAGGCATATATTTATTCACAGGTGTTCAGTGTTTGCATTGTATGATGACGATAAAAGACACTGATTTAGCTGCGACTCAGAATTTCTGTAGAATTCTTACATCCATACAAGATAAAACTTAAATCTATAATCTTACTGATACAACAGTACAGTGTTCTTCTTTTGTCTTACATATTTTTTGTGAGGAAAAAGAATGGTGTAGGCAACTCTAGGGGATGCACCATGCTATCTGCCTTTTTTTTTTTTTCTTTGATGACATGTAACTTTTTTCATCTCAAAATACTTAAGAAAATTATTTAGGAAGGCTTTGGGCAAGATGGCAAACTTTGTGGCACATGGTCCTTTCCCCTCCATATCCCTGAAAATGGTGAGAAACATTTTAGYACACACATTTCTTCCATAGTTCTTRAAACTGCATGGGGCAATGATTAAATGCTTTTCTCCTCTTCCCTTTCATTTTATTCTTTCATTTCTAGCTGTAAGCATTCCTGAAAATAAAAAAGAGGTAATGCTGTCTTCTTGAGCCCTTGAATAGTAGCGAAAGATGAAGTGCCATAGTAGTTTTTTGATTGGTGCTTATGAGAAGGCAAACRTGATGGTTTGACTGAGCAGTGGCAGCCACAAGCAAGGTAGATTCCAAGTTGAGTACTAAAACAAGTGTTTCATGTGGCCTTGATGTTGGAACATGTAACAGTTTGCATCAACAAGTTGCTAGGCTAAATAATCCAAAACTTCCGTAGCCACAAATTCATTGTTTTCCTGTTAATTTGTAATCCAGTTGCAAGAAATCATTGGAGTGCTTTTGCAGAAACTTAATTTGCTGAGGAAGCAAGTTGTTGCTTGAAAGATTCAGCTCTTCCTTTTCTTTTCACTTCTCCATGAAAAAAAGAAATCAGAATTTAAAGATCCTAAATGTAAAATTTAGAAGAAAGAATGGAGGGGCTGGGAGGGGTTTGAAAGGCAGAAATTATTTTTGGTAGCTAATAAAACTGGAAGAAACAAGTTATCTTTTAACATCTTTGGCTTTAAGCTTTATTTCTGTCTGGCTTCATAACAGGCTAGGTAAACACTACCTATCAAGTGTGTTGCTCTAAATTTTGTACRCTTTAAACCTCAATTAGACTTCAGAGTGTTGCTTTCAAGCTCAGAAGCAGTTATCTGGATGACTGAGATGAAATAGTTGTGATTTTTGGAGTTCTACCTCAGCTTTCTTTTTGGGTGTGTGTATTTTCTACTGCAGAAAAAAAAAACAGTAATAGGCAAGGGCATTGTTGTTTTAGTGGTTTTAGGGCTAGGCAATGGGGCATGCAGAGAGCAAGTACTGAATTTCCCGCGAGGTGGGAGGCAGTACAGAGTGCTCCGCCAACTCCATTGCCYTGTTGCCTGTTAAAAATTACTAATTGTTTAATTAGAGGGAAGAACGGATAATCCTTTTTTTTTTTTTTAATAAAGCAGCTTTGTTTACAGCAAGGGAAGGGTTCTTGACTGGTGGTTTATAATGTGCTGTCCTGAATCACTGTTCTTGGAGGCTCTAGGGAATTTATCACTGCTTGCACAACTTCAGGCAACTCTGACCCTTGAGTGCCAGAGGGCTGGGCTGAATGGAAGTAAAATTTGTTTACTTTCAAGGGATTTCTGTACTGAAGAGAGCACCCTATTACGTTGCTTCTAGAAGCCTTCCTGAAGCAGCCACTGTTGGATTGGAAATCCTGGGTTTAGGTGGGACTTTGTGCTGAACTGCTCTGGATCTGCATTGAAAAGAGAACACCCTGTCTTGTTCTTACTAGGCTGCTGGGCATGGTTAAATTAAATGTATGTAGTCTGTGTCTTGAAAGGATATTGTTACTGTTTGCTATCTCTTCCAGCCCATAGAAGTAAGTGGGAATGGGATAAAACTTTTGAAACCGGAAATCTTGCTTTGGCTGAATGAGTGGGTGCATGTAGCCATGCTGGCTTGGTTTTTACTGTGGTGTGTGTAACACTTCTGTGCTCTGTTAGCATAGTCTCTTTTACTCTTCCCGTGGAGTAATGTGCAGTATTTTTTTTTTCAAGATTGGCCAATCTTTGTAATGGATGATTTTTGTTTTGATGAGGGATTTTTTTGGGTGGTTTGTTTATTTTTTCTTAWGTTCAGTTGCAGTAACAAGGCCTTGCTTTGATATCACCCTGAATGATGCCTTTTGAGCTTTGTGCAGTTTGTGTGGACCTCATGCTGCTCCTCAGGACATGCCACTACAGGGTTGCCTTCCATAGGCAACATCTTCCATTCTAATGCCTGTGAGACACTGAGTCTGAAAACATGATTTTGGGGGTCAGGTCCGTAGCTTTCAGGAGGCAGTGCTTCTTATAACCTCCTTTTTCCCCTATTGGCATTTGGGGGCTACAGAGAAGACTTAAGATAAATGAATGTCAGTACTATTACCTGTGTCTCTGGGCATCTTTTGTATAGCTGAACAAGGAGTAGTGCTGTCTAACTGCACTCTCGTGCATGTGCATTTTGCTTTTTAAAAAGGTTTGGTATAATGGTCATTGCAAAATCAGAGGGTACTGCTGTGACATTGTTTATATAACGTCTTAAAAATCTGATGCTTGAAGTATATAAAATGAGGAGTTTGCCTGTATCTCAACATTTGTTGAAATATCAAAGGCTTCTAAYTTAAGCCTTCTTAAAAATAAATGTGTAAATATTTACATGATACCTTTTTCAGTGCATGTCCTCTCCCGACTCCTGCTGTATACCATCCAATCCACCTATTACATGATATAGTCAGTAATATGTTGAACCTCTGCTCTTAATACTATATTAAGTATGATAACATAATTTTAGCACTAATGAATGAACATCTTCAAACTCCATTCTCTTTTGTCTTTATTTTAATGTCTGGATGCTGAAAAAGGACAGGTTGGGTGCAGTTCAATGACCAACTTTTGTAGAGGGACAAAGCTAGGACACAAAATCTGTAGTGTCTTGTTTCTTAAAGTTTGAGACCTTTCTGCTGATGGGACTTTTTTGTAAAGGAATCATAAAATGTGTATAAAGGCTGCATATATAAATCTTCTTTAGCAAAACAAAGAGAGCAGCATCAGTATGGCAGGTAAAAGAAACTTCTCTTCCCATTTTTAAGAAACTCTCAAGGGCTAAGTTGATCTTCTGATTTCTCTCCAGGTGTTGGGTTGTCATCTTGCAAAGATTTGCTAATTGTGCAATTGGTGTTTTGATACATGTTTAACGCTTCAGAAAGCTTTCTTACTGTAGAGTATTATATGATGTGGTACAACTAAAGAAAACATTTTCAAAATTCTTAAATGGCTAGTAAAAATTGWCCACCAGTGATGTGGAAGAATTTGAAATTAAGAAGGCTGCACTTCTGAATGCAAAAATTGAAGGTTAAGCCTGTATGCCCTAACTTGCATAACTTTTAAAGACTTAAGCTCCGGGCATAAACAAAGCAATCCGTCTGAAGTAGCACTTGGTGCAGATTAGAGAATTGCTTGAGGGTAACTTGCATAGTAGKGGTAGTATCATGTTGACATGTCACTGGCATCCCCTGGATTCAGAGGTCAGTAGAAAAGATTCAAAGGTAGAAGAAATTAGTGGTATGGCACCATGAAAATGGTACTGTATTCTGAAGTAGATTGAAACTGAGCATTTTCCCACTGGTGCTTGTTTTTTTTTGCCCACTCAGTTTCTCCACTGTGCAGATGGCCAAAATGTCTGGAGGAAGTCCTTTTTGTTTGTGGCAGACCCTTTGAAGAAAAAGATTCTTGTGGCTTGCCTTGCTGACAAAGAAAGCAGAGCACCAGATAGAAAACTTCAGTAGGAAGAATTAATCTCAGATTTTTGGAGTTACATGTTTCATCTAGGTGTCTGGGTGGTATTTGTGATATGGGGGGCGTTTTGGGGAGAGATTAAAAGAGCCTTACTTTGACAATATTGCTTTGAGGTTTATCTAAAATAGATCATCTTGTGTAAGCTGACCAGTTACTAACTWGTGTTGCTGTATGAAATTGCTATGTAACCCCTTTTTGCAGCAGTTGTGTTGACATACGTGTGGAATGCTCATGSAGAGTTGACTTCCAGAGTAGAATGTGTTGGCTGTAAAATAGGATTTTAAAACACAAATTAAAAACAGGTGGTCGYTATACTAATCAGATGTGCTTGCTTAAATTTAAGACAGATGTATTATGAGAGATTCAAAGTCTCTTTTCTCTGTCTGCATTGTAGTGGTTCTTACACAAGCACTGCTGGATATGATCTGTGCTGTGTGCTCTCCCAGAATCATGGCTACAGAACAGCCTACTTCACTAACAGGGTAGCTTGGGCAGCTATTTTTTAATAGAGGATTGTGTGTGTCCAGATACTGTTGAAAGAAGCTGGGTTTGTTTGAATTTCTGGAACAATGCTTTATTGCCTTCCCTGAAATTCACCTTCAGACTATAGCCAAAATGAATTGGTGGCTTTTACCTGTTTGCTCTTATGCTAAGATTCTAATGCTAAGAAAGAAATATATTTAAGAATGTCAGTAAGTTGGGTGTTTAAAAAAGAGGGAGAAAAAATTAGGGGGGTGTAGATGTTACATTGTTCGTTTTTTTTTCTTCCCTGGTCTACCTGATGAGCTCTATTTCTAGAAGGATGTGCTCTCCTAAGGCTGTATTGGTTAAGATGTGTATGTATAATGGGAAAAGAAATGCACACTATACAGATCCCCCCAGAAGTACCGCATATACTGGAGTTCCATGTTTTCCTTGAATGTGGGTGACTACCATACAAAAGGACTGCTTCAAGTAATTGAGAATGGAATTTACAAAGATGGTGGGGAGGTGACTTTAGATGCTAGCAAAGTGGAGTTTGGGGAGGATTTGATCTAAACCAAAATGCTTGAGGTTGAATACAATCCAAAACTTTGTGCTTTAATCCTATCTAACRCAAGGTTGTTTCACCCATCTCTGGTCTGTGAACTGAAATGTAAGGAAAAGTAATGTGATTTGACTCTGTAAATGGGCATTTTTTAGGGGTATGTCTACTTCAGAGTTTCTCAAACACTTAATGTAATGAGATTTTCAGAATTAGCCTGCCATGGAGAGAAATGAGCTGTGCAGGGAGAAAAGAAGACATTAGTTTATGCATATTATACTCTTCCATAGATGCTTAACATCATCTCTCAGTGCTGCACCACTTCTTAGCATTTAAGATCTTTCCTATTTAAAACCATGGTTTTGGAGTTTTTTCTCCAAGAGAAGAAGTGAATGTGACGTTATTCTGCTGTCAGTGGGATGAGTTCTACCCCATTAAATATAGCTTCAGAGGTGTCTGCCAGGGTGTTCCTCCTACGGCCTTCTTGAATAAGCCAGAGTCTGCTTTCAGATATTTGAGTACCTACCCTGCTACTCTGCTTCCTCACTCCCTTCAGGATCTTGAGCTCCAGTGCCTCATGGTCACCACAAACACATTTGCTGTTGACTGCTCTAAGCCCAGTCAGCTCCTCTTCAGTCAATAACAGATCAAGTTGTAAAGGATAGGAAAATGTGTATTAAAACTTCCCTGAAGAGASTGAACCTGGGAAGTCAGATTTTGTATCTGCATTCTTTGTGGGTGTTTCTGATATCCCAGCTTGAAGTAACCGCCTGAAAGCATTTAAATATGAGATTTGCTTGCAGAATATTTCTCTTTAACTTATAGCTACTGTCACAAATTTACCACCTGCATTTAATAGTTCACTTTTGCTCTGTTTCATTTKGCCATAATTAAAGGAAGTAATTGGTGACTAATTWAATATTTTAYTTMCTCTTCTCTCCCCTGTCCCCCAATKTAGTTTTGGTTTCTTGTACTSTGTCTGATGCCATTGAAGTGTRCCACCAGAACAATGCTAGRAGGGGAAATTGGGTGACTTCCTGGAATTTAATGGASGAGGACAATGTGCAGCACCCTRCCACAGTATTTATCTTAGAATGGGTAAAATTATGTATATGTATATATCCATGGAAGAGCAAAAATGCAAGTGTAAAACTGCAGTGTTAAAATCAGGTAACTTTGGTTGCCCTACTAATGSCTAGGTCTCTGACCTTTTTGAGTCACCCAGGAACATGTAATTCATAYGTTGCTGCAGAGACAGCCTTTTATGATAAGTAAGTTATGTAGATAATGGGGAACTTGAAATACTTTAGAAGTTAGACTTAAGGGAGGGTGCCTAGAGTCCTSTTCTGTAGGAAAAAGGGGAAAAGGTTCAGTTTCACAAACACTTCTATAGGTATTAATAATGCTTTATTTGGTTTCTGGATTTTGTTTTATTCCATGTTTTATCTAATTTTGTTTACCGTTTTTATCTAGGTATCTTCTACTTGTAAAGGGTAATGGCAGGTATCTTGTAGTAAACCTCTCTCTAATGAGGCTCTTGAATTTTTGTTCAAAGGTCCAGTAAAGTGAAATACACTTTGCTGCCTTTTTTTTCTGCTGGACTCACTTTGGGCTTAAAATGTTATCCTTTATTACCCATGCAACTGAGCAGATACATCCTTGAGGCTGTCAGCTCAGGTGGAGACTCAGAAATGTTTCCAACTGGCTTCTAAATTTCTTCTGTGTTCATAAAGCATTCTTTTAAGTGGGAGGAAACTAAATGGTGGATAAKTGATGACTTTGGCCAGCTGAAGGGAGGAGTTCACTCTGTAGAGACTGTGTGAAAAACTCAAGTTGGAAATAAGTAAATTGTTCAAATCAAAGGTTACATAGAAGGCGGGGGCATTGTACAGCAAAAGCCARTGGTTATGGTACTTGAGTTTTTGAAGATTTCTCACAGATGAGCCGTGTGTCGCTATGGAAGTTGGCTGAATATAGTGCAGAAAGAATTGGAGGCAGAATTAGACCAGACTGTTAAAGCTTTTCCAAAAATAAAAAGCAAGAGGAATACCATTTGTATGTGTGGAGCTGAGGGAAAATGGGATGCTGGATTAAACAGATCTAGCTCAGAGGTGTTCTTAGAGCTCTAAGAACTTGTCAGTGATGGGTCTCTGATTGAGATGTGTAATGCCTAATAATAAAYAGAAAGCTCTTAATTTAGATTGTGAGAGCTGCATATTAGTGAGAAAAATCTTTTTCCAGATTACTAATGTTTGTATGTTGAATTGGAAGTTAAGTCTYTTGTGAATTAGAAGTTAAGATTAATTTGCAGTTCTGCAATAAATATATTTTCTTGTCCAAATTAGTACATGACTGTGCAAAACTGCTTTCAAGTTGTTTCAGGCAAAACTTTCTGTGTTGGTGGATTAATTTCTTRATATTTTTAGAATACGGTATTTCGTCTTTAAAAGATTTTAACTATTTCAGAGTTGAAGAGCAAGAAGATTTGAAACAACTTTGTGGAACTTTGGCAAACCTTGCAAAAGCATTCTGCTGCTTTTGCAGCAATAATTTGAACTACTAGACTCATTCTGTAGCTCATGGCTGTTCTAGGTCCTCTCCTAATACTGCAGCTGTTTTATTGAAGTAGAGTTGAGWGGTATGCAGTGAGTCATTTATATTAAAGTCCACTACGGTTTTATCTGTAGCAGCATCTCCTGTAGAGTTCTCCAAAGTTTTTACTACTTAAAAATATAAACAGAAGATGGAGTTGAATAGCAGAATCTTCAACTATATGATTTAGAAAAGTAACTTTACATTCTTACAGAAAGCATTATATCTTACATGACTTCKCTCGATGACCCCATCTGCATACTTTTTAATACATTAGATTAGTAGGGAACTGCCATTTGTTTTGATGACTTTCAATTATGTAAATAGTATCCTTGTCAGAAATGGAGGCTAAATCCATGTGGATTGAGATGATAACATCTATTTATTTCCAAGTAGTTACTCTTTGTTTTATCTTATAAWTTTTATATATATTCTTTGAAACAGTTTACACATCTCTTATTAAGTGATTCTTCAGCCTTTGTAAGGACATGTTTAGGATTTATCTTACCTTGGATAGCATGAGTAATCACACTCTCCTTGGTAAGCTGTGGCAACTGCACATTAGACAAACCAGTTGTGTTTTCATTAGTTTGCTGAATTGGGCCTTCCCTGCAATAGAAACARTACTGTCTTTATTTGATAGCTTTAACAGTAAAGCTGTTTAATCTAATTACAGGTGAATTCAGTCTTCATGTATGAAAAAACTCAAAACATACCCGACACTTGAAGTGCTTCTGTTCTTGCTTTTTCTAGCTAAAAACTTGTCAAAAAATATACCTACCTGTCCCTGTTTGCAGAATGTGTGGCTTAATTCATATCTGTGGGACAGTACCAGAAAACATTCTAAGATTGGTGCTCACTGACTTCTGTGACTAACCAAAAAATTGATTTTAATTGTGATATATAACTGATGCAGAGAWCTGTCTTCAGTTTGGCTTTTAAATTTATTTTCTGAGTAGGGAAACCTGTGTATTCTGTTTGAAGAAGTACAGAATCAAAGAAGCAGCACATAATCAAAGCCCTATTCCAGTGGTTTTGTCCAATTTATATCTGTGTTCCAAAATAGTGAGCCAATATTATAGCAAGTATGGAGGATTAACCTCTAAAATACTATAAATCCACTGACCTTACAGAATTAATRCTTTCCTTTATACACGTGATTAAAATCTTCCTTTTAAATGTGACTCTGATGTCTGAGATGATGATTGTTCCCTGCTAAYTTCCTTAATGTGTTAGTGAAGGTTTAGATGGCAGTTTTATCTAATGCTGCCTTTAACATGAATTACTCCATCAGGAGCTTACTGTAAACTTAAAAATACAGAGTCCCAGTTGCCTGGACTTGCTAGATTAAAACCTGAGTGCACTTCGTGGGTTTGTAAGCTGAGGAATTTTCAGGAAGAGCGGAAATTGAATCAAAGTGGTGTTATWTATTTAAAAAAGAAGAATAAACAGTATTTTGAAGGTGCCATTGCRCCAATTTTTAAGCTCTTGAGAGAATACTTAAGCTTTTCTGTTTAGTGGTGAACGTAATTGATTCACCTTCTCATTGCGCGGAACATAACTCAATTATGGTAGGAGCAAACATCGTCTCTAGAGATGCAAGCTTGAGTGGATATTTGAGATCCTGGCCTCCATCCAACAAATGATGCCATTACTTCTCTTTCTTCTGGTGCTTAAAATTTTCTACCAGAGTCCCTCTGTGGGAATTAATACAAACAGAGGGGAGGGTGAACTGGAGTTGTGTCTACTCAGTTTTAGCTACCTGGATAAGATACTGCTTTCAGTTTAAAAAGCAAGATGTAAATTTGTTTTTATTTGTGCTCTTTCAGTATGCTTTCTTCCGTTGGATAAGCAGAGAGTTACGGGTMTTTCTTTCYGAGGTGGCTATTTTGTGTTTGGTTYCTACTTTGTTTTTCAGTATGGACTCTGTTTTGAGACCTTTTTTTCTAAATTACTCACACTCTAAATATATTTGACGTATTTACCAGAATGGGTTTGTTGCAAGAGTCCAGTAATGAATGTGTTGTTATCTCTCTTGTCTCAGCACCTCAGCAGCAGGTCTGTGAAGGTTTTGGTGTTTTGTTGTTGTTAATTCCTAGTAGGAACCAAGTCTGAGATTCTTGACTTGAGAATACAGTGCTGAGCCTTGTTTCAGAAAGCCTTGTGAATCTTTCAAGCAGAGTAGTTACTGTCATTTACCACAGTACTTCTCTTATGGCTTTCAGTCCATTTTATCTGCTGAAACCAGYAGGGTTGCAGAAGCATGACACAAAGAAAATCCAGCCTGCAACAGACATTTTGCTTTTTTTGCATGAAAATCTCAAAGAAGAGATGATGATATAACCTAGGTCAGTAGGGATCTCTGGGTCTCAGCTGATCTCCCAACTCAGAGCAGGTCAGGTYTGGTTAGATAAGGTTTCTCAAGATTTTACCTGGTGAAGTTTGGAATTATTTCCRTGTAACTGGGACAGTTGAGCTTCGTCCTGCTGATCACAAGCCTTGACCCTGGTGGTATTGTCCACTTACTCAGTTGGTATCACTGAGGATGCTATGGTAGACCAATCAAAAGTGTTGCAAAAACAGCAGTGAAAAACATCCGCTGCTTTTCCTTTGCCTGTGCACATGCCTACTTGTGGCCCTTGAATACGGTCAGGTTGATTGAGCGCAGTCTAAGCTCGTCCCAGTAACATCCTTGTCCTTTAGGTGCCCAGAAATGGTTTCCAAGAGGATTGGCTCTCTTGTGATTTTGACTGCGCTGACAGATCCCGGATCTTGTTTCTTACAGAGGGACATGCTGTTTGTAATCCAAAGAGCCTGATGGGGCCAATGACCTCCAGAGCTCTGCTCCAGCCACTCTGTGRTCTTAATCCAGTGGGATTGCCGGTGAACCTGGGACTGGCCATTTGCAGTTTAGGCTGCTGGCACCTAGAACTTCTGAAAATCTGTCCTTTCTGGCCTACAGCTCTGAGCATAATTTCATGTGTGGTTCCTTATGGACACACTTTTTAGGCTCAGTTTTTCCTCTGAGAAATTACTTCAGAGCAGTGGAAGGCTTGTATTGAGCATCTCATTTTAATAGTGTTTTGGTTCACTGAGGAGATAAACCTTGTATGGATTTACTAGGGAGCCATGACTCTCTTGTAAAACTTCTGGAGCTGAATTATTGCTAATTAGCAGTTTGTTTTGAACCTGCAATAAAACATAGAGASTGTACTTGATTAAAGATCTTTTGTRTATATATATTGCTGCAAATGCTAGCTTCTGTTAGATAGGATTACAAAATGGAAATGATACCTGTTTTTYAGGAGATTTTAGTAAGACCTATTGCTGCCTGTCATTTGGCTCTGTTTCTTCGTGGGAGGAGCCAAAATGCAGACAATTGTCTCCTGAAGCTGTGAATGTTCTCTGGCATAAATTTGCTAAGGAGGAGAGTTTTTTGATATTGGAATTTTTGGTGGAAAGAAAAGTTTGGCTAGGAAAGTTTGACATCTACTTAAAATATGTTTTTAGTGTTAAAATGAAATAATTGTCTGTTATTGATGTAATTGTTATAGCCATCTRTTGAAAAGTATAAGCACTGGAAAGGGAAATGGAATTGTTACTTCTATGCCTGAGCTGAAATTTTGAGATGGAGAAATTAGCCTTGACTAAGTGTACTGTGATTATTCAGAATTTGCTTAAACTTGTGTTTGTATTTCTGGCTGTTAGGAAAAATTGGTTCTCTTTTTGTGAATATACTTCTGACTTCAGGGGTCAAACTTTTGAGCTGAGCATGAGTAACTTGAACAGTGCTTGTTTAGTCTATTTGTGCTGCTACAGTTGAGATTGTAATTACATGTTCAATCCAATGTGCCCTTCTGGAAAAGTATGTGTTGCTGTTCTGCGCGAGTCCAAACAAGTATTTGTATTCAGCTAATTGCATTCCTTCAGCCAATGTGCAGTCTTTAAAAATTAGAGATTTAAATATACTTACCACAGTAAATTAAGCAGCACAGTTAGTCTCCTCATTTGGAACAGAATATGTTTAGAAATAATGTTTATAAATGTTTTACGCTTGTTTCTGTAATAGAGGAAAGGGTAAAGTATTTACTGACGTTATTTGAGTTTAATATTTGAATTTCTCACTATCTGGGTGGGAAGTTACTCAGGGAATGTAGTAGAATAGCTTCTGGAGCCCTGTTATTTCTGTTGTCCTCTGAAGATGGGACGGGAATCTTCCAAGTGTGGGATAGAAAAACTAGCATGTATTTCCCAAGCAGTATATCAGTGTTGTTGTCTTGCTCTCCTCTGCAGAAGCTAACGGTGTGCAAGTAAGGAAGGAACTGGGAGCTTGCACCAGTCTGACTAGGGGACTGACAGCTCACACCTGCCTAACTAGGGTTTTTTGGTGKTGTTGTTAATGTAAACAAGGTAGATCTTAAAATGCTACATGTTARTTTAGAAGATAGAGTCAGATTGTTCTAAAATCTGTTGGCAGTGTGGGATAATAGTTTTCTCAATCTGAGTCCTAATGTGGGTAAATTTGTTAGTGGTTSTAAAATAAAATGGACGATGGGGTAGGATTTGTGTGAGTGTGTTAAAGTCTCTCATTTAGGAAAGTCTAAATCAGCACTGCTCTAGGATGTGTGGGGAGTAAAGGAATCTGGATTTCTCATCTGAGTAARATGTAGAAAGTTAATAGTTTGAACTTTTTAAAATTTGAGATTAGGCTTCAATGCAGAGAAACTTGAGACCTCCCCCAGCAGAAAAAAAAAWKKWAAWKSMARSMWTAGACACCTTCATTTCTGTTGGTTATGGACTTTGTGAGTTYGTATGATTGTTTCTGATGTTAAACATGTATGGATGCTCTTCCTCTTCACAAAGCCTGTGCCTCTTCCCTTACTAGCAGTAGRCTACAATGATTTAAATATTTTTCTGCTGCTTATTCCCTGATCAGCTACACCTAATGCATCTTAGATGAAGCTTGGATAAAGGTATGCTCAATTAATAGATTACTGGGTGCTTAAATTGTGAGTTGTGGGCCAAGCCTTACTTCTGGTGCTTGGGTTTTCACCTGTAATTTCTTACATATAGTACTTTTGAGTTCTGTCTTGGGCATTTTTGTGCTGTCTGTTCTGTGTGTGATACGCTTAGATAAATGCTAGATTGTAGTGCTGATGGTAACAAACAGTTATTGTATTCTGCTCTYCAGAATGAATGTCTGCTGTGTTCTGTAATTACTCTGGGGTAAAAGAGGACACCTAAGTTCTCAAAGTGAGCCATTTTCTGCTGTTTTCCTGGGTAACAGTCATCCAGGCTGTAGAGAGCGCTTGTGCTGTCACTTCATGGAGAAGAGTATGACACTGGTCTACTCTTCCCACTTCRTCTGGCAGAGTCCTTCATGTAATGGGACCTCATGCAAGTTTCTGTTTTGCTGGTTTGGAGGAGGTGTGTGAGGTGAAAAATAAGAGTGTAACATTGCCAATAAGAAAGCTGTATTTTAAATTCTTCTGTGGCTGGGATTATGTATTTCTGTCCAAATGATTCTGTCGCTGTGCCCTGATGTATGGTTTCATCTGGAAAAGTTCTGTTTTGGGACCGTCAAGCATCCAGATTTTGGACTCCCAGTCTCTCAGTGGATTTGCTAGTCACGTTTTTGCTTAGTAACTTTGCAACATCGTGRTGGATCTGTCCTCCCAGAAACAGTCAGGGTGTTAAGTCTATAGATGCCTTTGGTACCTTAAATCTTGGGCATTCATTTGGGTAGTACTTGGAACTGCAAGAAAGCATGTGATGTGGGGGAAGGGGGGAACGGTTCTTGATGGCATTCACAGCAGCTGATAATAGCTGGGAATTTGGGTTTCTCTATTCCAGTGCTGTGGTTTACTTGAGTTCTTACTCTGGGTGAGAACTAGTGGGCATCCATATGGCATGACGGATACCTTACACAGACCATAATGAATATTTCATCATGCCTCCCAAAAGATCATGTGTAGTCTACTAAGCATTTTTTTTTACAGCAAGTAGCTCAGCTTCCTGAGAATATCACAGCTTCCAAGTATTTGTCTCTGAGGGAGAGGGGACTTGGGCTTCAGACTCTGCAGCTGAGAAACTGGTGGAGTCTAATTCTTGCTCACCAACCTGGGTGTGAAAAACAAGCTGTAGATGTGGTTATAAAATGATGTTTAGTTACTGGAGTTATCTAATTGCACTTTTTAGGGTTTTGATGGTAATTATTTTGAGACTTTGGAACCTAGCAGTGAACTTGGGGCTAAGAGGGATATCTTATGATGGAGTGCTGAATGGGAATTTTTTTTTTGTTACTTTGCTTGGTTGTTAAGTGGTGTGGGGGTCGATGGGGCTTGTTGTTTTTTTTTTTTTTTTCYYCCTCATCCTGAAATGTTCCTGGCAGCAACATCTTCCTTCCCAGACTGCTTTGTGACAGGATGAGAACACTTGGAGTGCACTCACTGGCTGCAGTCTCTGATCACAGCAGCAGTGAGGTGCTGATTAGTTATYCTGAGAAGTTATTGACAATAGGGTTGGAAATCCTTTTTCTTGAGAAATGGATGAGATTTTAGCAAAAAAGGATTAAAAGATCTTCTGGTGTTCACTACTGTGTTTTCTTCTTCCTTCCTTCTCTATCAGGGAAAGACAAAGTTTGACAAGGACAGTGGCTCATTTTTCAGACATGATTTCCTGCTTTTTCCGGACATGCAAGCACCCTCATTGCTCTTATGAGGGTGCTGACCGGAACAGTCGCTGTAAAGTGTTCTCCATGTCACTGAGTGCTGAGCTGTGATGGAGGCATCTGGGAACATTTCTGTGCAAGGTCTATTCCCTTTCCATGGACTGGCACTGTGGAGTTGTATGAAGTCCCTCCTGAGAGGAGGYGAGGGTGTTRTATTGGGGCARTTCTGATCCCTCCTGTAGAGATTGATCACAAAAAGCCGTGCAGCACAGTGTTAGAGGCAGCTGAGRTGTCCAGAGTGGTGTATATGAGCTGCAGTTGCTGTCTCTAAAGATGCTTCTGCTTTTATTTTACGTAGTCAAAGGCTAGCCCTCCCTTTAAGGTGTATGATTCATRCCTACTTTTTTCTGTTTTGATTGATTTCTTCCTGTAAGTTAAAAAAAGAAAKGGAGAAGGCTTTTTAATAAAACACAGAGCATGATGTCTGGATTTACATCCTCTGCAGCAAATACCTAAGGCAGCAAAGAAAAAGAAAATGGGGTCTTGGAAGCAATTAAAGGACTAAAATTTTTCAATTTTATGGCTTGTATAGTGCAGTCAAAACGAGTAGAGATCCTGCATTTGTTTGCATTATAAGACAGCTTTCCCCTGTAAGAGAGAGCAATGCAGTTGCTGGTAAGATGGCCAAACTGTATGAGCTTATATTCTCCATACAGAGTATCTACTTTATTCTGGATTATTTTTAGAAAACCTCAAGAAAAATCTTTAAACTTCTTTCAGGAAAGACAAAAGCAATTAAATTGTCTTCTGGTGGAAGAGGTAGGGCTGTATGTATATATGGTGAGGGGAGGAGTGTTAACAGCTTTAGCAATTTGGTATTCTGGTGAAATAAAATTTTGCAAGATGGTCTTTCAGTGAAAAAAAATCAAACTTCTGTATCACTTTTCAAGCAACTGAAAATTTTACTTTACACATAATTGGAGGAAATGTAGTTTGCAAACTGTATTCTTGGAACATAGCAGCTGTGTCAAATATTGAGCTCCTGACCCTGCTGAGATGTGACGAGGTCTGGGGTTRCATATGGGATACAAAAAATGCTATTTTTGTATAGTATGCAAATGAAAGCAAGGATATAATTTTCCTTAATTATTTTTTTAGTTTTYCAAAGGCAATTTTGGGGGTTACAAKTTTGACTARCTGGCAAAAAGGAGTGAGAAACCATCTTGATATTGCCTCTAAATTTGAGGCATTTTAGATACCCATTTTAGTTCTCTGACTGTATTCTGTTGCTGGACTCTTTGTGTGTGTGACAAATCTTAATTTCTCAAATCCCTTTATTTCCATCTTTACTTGMGTGTTCAGCAAAAGCTTTGCAGTATAACTTCCTTGGATGACATGTCTCCARTGCTGTGTTTTGCCCATATTGGATTCTCATTAACTTTCATGCATGTTTTAGGTTTAGGAAATGACTTACGCTTCATGAAGGCTTCAGATGGGGTGCCRGTGATAAACTCTTTCTCATGCTTCAGCTCTTGGGCTTTGTGTAGACTAAGGGATGTTTCATCCTAAAACAAGAGGAGGAGTTGCTTCATGATTTCTGGCCAAATGCTTAATGCAGTCTTACAAAATGAGTGAGCTTGATACGTGTTTATTGTAGAAGAAGATTTCTTGGTATTTATTATTAAAGTAAGGAATTTAAGTGTAGTTTTCTGTACTGCAGAAAAGGAAAGTCACTTGCGGGCTTCAGATGAATGATGTTTTTAACAAGATYTTTTTCCTAAGCTAGGCTGTTTCAGGCCATTCTTGGGTTTTCATTGCTGTTGTTGTTTCACACTCAGACCCTTCATTTATAGCTGAAGAATCCGTTGTACAGATTTCTTGACTGTGTAAGGGTTTGAGATTTGGAAGAAGAAGAATTGTCTTGCTGTTTCAAATCTTTCAAGCAAATYGAAAAATTCAGCCATAGAGCAATTGATAACAGCCCTTTGTAATACAGGTGGGCCTGATGAACATACAGTATGGGGTCTTTGGTGTTGTTTATAGTGTAGTACTCAGAAGAACTTCCAGAAGTAATTTTCTTTGTACACAAACCTGGAAAAGTACTGATGTCTTAACCAGAGTGAGAGTGGGTTACATTTCAGAATGTAACTGCACTCTCCCTGATAGACAAAATGAATAGATTGTATGTTTCTGGTCTTGTTAAATGACTTTGTGGTTTCTCTGACTATAGCCTAAATTAAAAAATAGAATAGGATTGCTTTGAGAAATTTAAGTCATGAAATCATGAAAAAGAGAAGGAATGCAGGGAAAAATAACTCCTTTCAGCTTCTCTGGAGCTCTTCCGTGTGAAAGAATGGTATTCCATGTCCCTGGGAATTCTTACTAGTGTRTGCTCTTGCTAAGTTAGCAGTCTGCAGAATAATGGGGAATTCTTGTATTTGGTACCTTTCCTATTTAGGCTTACAAAGACTGGTCACAGGTTTTTAAATTTAATTGCAAACCCACGTCTTAATGTTCTTAAAGAACTTGTTAGTACCACGAGCTGCTGGAATACTGGTTGCTATTGTACAAGATGAAGTTTTGCCAACAATGACTTCTTGACTGCTATGCAGAGYCTTTAAGATTGTATTTTATGAGGAGGGTGAGAGAAACTTGGATAGATCTCAGCAAAATCTTTAGCAGGGAGYGCAGAAAATCTGAGAGAAGTCCTCCTAATTTGCTCTCTCTTGTTAGATCTAGGATCAGTTTTCCTTCCATACCAAATAGTTGCTTCAGTTTTTGTTACGACACAATAGGAAGACCAGATTTTGCTGAACTTGCCAATCTAACTAAACCATTATTGGTCAAAATCTTAAGCTGTCTCTTAGTTCATTTTCTTTCACTTCTTAGGTCACTTACTGGGAAGAATGCTGGTACTGAGAATGAAAAAACTTTAGTGAGCTGACCAGGATTGGAAAGTTGAAAGAATAATTTTTTTTCAGGCCTGAAATGTTGGGGCTTAAAAAGATGCTTGTGTTTGATATTCCTCTTTCACTTTGCAATTATATTTCGCTTACTGACAGAAGAGATGATGAAAATGTGTCAGAGCTTGCTTGTTGTTCTAATCAAACTACGCTTTTGTCCAAAAAAATACATTAATATGTTTTTGTTTCTGAAACTTTGAACTACTTTAGTAAGGCAGAGGAGCATTGTGGAGGTAGAAGATTGTGGTGTTTGCTAGTCCTCTTCCAGTTGTACATGCAATTTTACAGACATGTCTAAAGATGGTTTCTTTTCATTTAAGCCATAGAGTTCATATACAGGCCTTGGGCAGCTGAGATTCTCTTTCGTCATTTCATGGGGTTTTGTTTTCTTTTTGTTTTTTCTTGCATGCCTCTTCACTCTCTATTCAGCCCAGCCTCCTTTTGCTGAGACTCAGTGGTACAGGTTGCTAAAGAATTGCTCAAAGCTGGTGACAAGAGGCAAGAGAGACCTTTTCTTGCTTTGAATTATTCAGTGGGCCTCTAGATGAAATTTCTAATATTAACTTTTAATGGAGTCTTCTGTTCCCTGGTAATACATCTGGATTGCTTGATTGCTAGACAATTATTTTTTTTCATGGAAGTCGTGAAATCAGTTAGTAGGAAACCTTGTGCATCCCTTTTTAAAAGGYTTTGGTTTGAATGTCACCTGCTTGCTCTTAAAGGTAAGATAGTGCATAGACTTTTGTCAAACTGGCCACTAGTATGTGTTAAGCACACTTGGAATGGTTACCAGACTTTTAAAGGTATGATGAATGAAATTACTACTGTTTGTATTTACTGACCAGAGGGAGTTTTCTCTTCATTGACCCACGCCCCTCCTAGGGCAGTTTTCATCGGGCATCCTGGAGTAGCAAAGATTCAATGACTTGTGCAGAAATCCTTCTTAGTGAGCAGCAGGTTGATCACCCCTGCTGACTCTGTTTAGGGCTGGGTTGGCTTTTTGGCAAATAGGAGTAGACATGTTTCTGTGTGTCTGTTCGTGTGTGTGTTTGCACTCTTGAGTTGAGAGATGTATCATCATGGGCAATGCTGAGGGGAAGAAATAAACTCTTCCTTTATAATGCCATCAGCCCTCTGGGAAGTTATTTCTAGTATGTCCGTTATGTCTTGTAGAATAACTTTTAATRGAGGAAAAGCTTTAATATACCATATATAAAGGCAAATCAGTATCAGAGCACTGCTGACAACTTTGCGTTACTTGCTTATTAACACATCCATTTTGACTTTATCTGTTGTAAATGATAAACTTCTGTTAGAGAAGTARTGGTAGTCTCAAGTCAAGCTCTGTTCTTTAAAATGATCGATGTTTTTTAGTGCAAGGGTGCTGTACTGGTAGCAGATGGGGAAAACAAAGGTTGACAGTCATAGCTGGAAGACAAGGATAACTTCTGGTGTTTCTCTCATAGCAGCTGGGACTCTAGAAAGTAGGAACACTGCAATGAAGGGTATGGAATGAAACAGACAGAAAAGATGAAAGAGAAAATATGCCTAAGCATACAAATTGCTGAGAGTTGCCACCTCTTTTTTTTCTCTGTTTTTTTTTTTGTTTCCTCTATTCATACTAAATGTACACAATTTCCATAGCACAGGAGCAACACAGGCTGTGAAAGCAACTGTTACTATTTCAAGGCAGTATTTATTAAAACTGCTTCAATTTATTTTGTTATTTGTCTTACCTAAGTTGCAATATTTTTATTGATGAGTAAATTAGATAAAGRCTTTCTTTTCTTGTTCTGAAGATAGTGAAAGTAAATGTTACTTACTTTCAATTCTGTCCCCTCAAGAGGCAAGTAGTCCAGTGTGCAGTGCTTTAAATACCGTATATGATATCCCCTCTAAACATTGCAATAGCTGCTAGCAGAACAGTCTGATGCAGATGAGAAAATTCTGCCATGGAGACTGCAGTTTAAAATGGACCAGCCAAAGTCTGCCGCTGAAGGAACTCTTTCTATTTCTGTCAGCAGAGACTTTGCACTATGTCAGGGTATCTTATAAAGCCTGAGCTACATCAAAGCTCTAAATCAGTTGGTAAAAGCTCTAGTGCTACATCAATACTGCAGAGCCTTGTCAACTCAGTGATATGYAAAGCAATTGCCATCTTAATGTGTGCTGGAGTGTCATCTTCAAAGACTTAAAAGCATTTTTTCAATAACAGTGTATTTTACATTTTTATAAAGAAAATTTCATTTTAAATGTGTGGTGTTGCCCAGAACTAGGCTTKGCTGCATTGTTTTCCAGTTACCCGTTTCTCTATGGCAAATGAATTATAGAGGTGCAAGAACTACAGAAACAGACTTGGATGTAAATGGTCACCACAAAGAAACCGTGGCAGTCGTTGAGTCCTGAAATGCCCAAGCTTCATCCAAATATTACGTAAATTGTACTAAAAATACCACTGTTGCAGTCAACACTTGGAAAACTGAAAGGGAAGGATTTTTTTTGTTTTTGCAGAGACGTGTGCATTGTGATTGTCCACCTTTTGCAGGCAGCAYAGAAGACTTTCTGTGCACAAATCAGGCTTGTAATCACAAGGAAAGAGTTGGTTGAGTTTCTGCTTTAGTTGTGATAGAAGTTAGAGACACAGTGACTACAGGCAAGAGAGTGTCTTTGTAGTTAGCTTCATAGGAACAGAGTGGCTTATATCCTTATTTTTTCGCGTGGCTCTGAGTTACTTAAACAGCAGGTTTTTTGCTGTTATTTGTTTCTTGGTTTCTAGATMTTTCTTTTAATTAGTTGTAATTTGGCCTATCAGGATAACCATTTCTGAAGACAGTGGGAGTAGTAAAACTTCACTGTGTGAAGGAAGGAGCTGAGCAATGAGAGATGATGTGATCCTGCTTCTACCACTGACTCACTGTGGCCTGGGGCAAGGCTGTCTCTCTTAAGTGTCTGCAGAATGATGAAGATGATGCTTGTCTTGTGGCGGTAATTGGTAGCATGTGAGACAGTTAATGTGATATTGGGGAAACAAAGTGTTCTGTGCATCTAAGGAGTAAGGCAGAGGCTGCTCAATAGAAGAGAATTTTGTCTCATTTCCAGAGRAAGACCTCCCCTGTGTTGAGGTTAGTGCTTTACCCAAGCAAACTCCCTTTTTCAGACATGTGAATGTTTTGAGTGGAAGATTTTTCCAGCCTTTCTTTTTTAACCTCTCCCTTGTATACTCACRTTAAATTCTAGCTGACAATTTAAAAAACTTTGAAGGCCTAAYGGGTGCAGCCTCAACAACTTAACTACTCGATGCAGCATGGGATATTTTTGATATGACAGCAATATTTTCAAGTCCAGTAGCTTCTGTTGATACTTAGCAGAGCTTATGAGCAAGCTCAAGCTCATGAGCTCTCATTGAGTACTGCAAGATGGTTGTATAACAGGAGATGACAGCTGTAATGCATGTGAAAGGAAGGAACCATATGCTGCTTGTGAGGCCTGCTGAGAAGAACTCTACTATTTCTTCATGTCCTCTTGACATCTGGGTAGTAGGAAACTTTCCTTGTCGTTACTCTTAGTATTGACAGACTTCATCTAGAATATCTTTTGAGCGTGTGCTGCTTTAACAATTTTCATGATAATGCTCTGACTGGAAATTGAAATAATTGTTTTCAAAACATTTTTTTTGGGAAGCAAGTAACTCATGACAGACAGTTGTCCACACCAGCTTCATAATAGCTTCCTAACGTGAGTTCAACTTCCAGATCTTAAAAAAAATCAGTRAATTTTTTTCAGGGTCTCTTAGCAAATTCAGGAAGTTGTGCATTTTGGGTAAAAGTATTGTTTTCTGAGAAATGGGATCTGTACTTCCCTCTGCTCTGAATTTCTTAGAGTGCATTTGGAGCATGACTGAGGTTAGAGAGTACAAAAACAGTAACTACAAAGTAGATGCACTTTGACAATTAATCTGTTAGTTGTATTCTTCACAGAAATGTGGAGGCACTCAGAGGARTGATGGTCTTGAAACAAGTTAGCTGTTTGGGACAGGCATGTTTTTTGTGTATACACCTGTGCCTTGTTTGGGGKTTTTTCCGGTGGGTGTAAATTTGCTGCTTTTATTTGGGTATTTCYAAAATACTGTGTTCCTGAATATGGTGAGGATTCCTAGGTGTTACAAAGTGAAGTAAGTACTCAGAAACAGTTGAAGCAGATGGCTTAGAYGAGAGCTGTTGAGAACAAAGGAGACATCAGCAATGTGGTGACAGCAYGGTGAAGATGAGTAGTGAAATATCTTTAATCATACCTTGCTGGCACATGGCTCTTTTTTTTTTTTTCCTCTAGAGAGATCAGAAGGATTCTGAGCTGGTGTGCAATGACTCACTGGAAGTCACTTAATTCTCTGGGATTCTGCATGTAGAAAGTCCGTTCTTCTAAACTCTGTTGACCTTCCTTTCAAAGTCATGGCCATTTTTTAGWATGGCCTATTCATGTGAAGAAAATCAATGATGTTTATTCCCTGTGGCMAAGAGTGTTGTTTGGTAGATTCACAAAACGCAGTGCAAAGGTGTGAGACTCCCCTTGAGCTGTTTTGTGGGGGTTTTTTATGCTCCTGGCATTCTTGCATGCTCTTAGTTTGCAAAGTACTTCATAGAAAAAGGAAAGACTGAACATGAGTTGGCAATGGAAGGCAATATATTAMTTTTGAATGAATGTTACCTGGAACGTTCTGTGATGGCCGAAGACATCTTCAGCAGTTCCTGTGCATGTCTGGGTTATCTGGCTCTGTGCTCCTTTTTCCTTTGCTAAGGCTGATTAGTTTCTTTTCTAATTCAGATCTTAAAAAAAAAAAAAGTCTGTGTGGGACCCTTCTCCGCTAAAATGTGCTTAATTATAAAAAAGACTTTTGGCTTTTATCTGAAAGGGACTGGATTTGGTCTTGCAGAAGTCYGATCTGGTAAGAGAGCAGAGGAGATACTGTTATCATTTGCTTCCTGAAGCAGGAAACAGCACCGTATGCTGCTTAGATAATAACATTGATTAGAGGGTTAAATATTTTAAATTCTAACAACATATCTGTGTGTGTTATCTTGTCCAAAAATATTTTCATCAGCCTATTTCTTTAAGAAAAAGAAAAAAGTGGGAAGCATTAAGAATGGGTAGAATATTAAGTTCAAATCTGAGAGCAGAGGAAAAAAATCTTCAAGTGCAAAAGCAAAATCAGCCACGCAGGTGTGACATAGACCACAAACTGTTTCCAAATTTCAGAATGATCTCCTGGATACATTCCTTTCAGTAGCKTCAAGTGATATCTGTCTACTGTTGCTATTAAGGGTATAGATTCCTGCAAGGAAATGTTTATTAGCAMAGCACATCTAGTTTCTAAAGGTTTTAGAAGAACTGGAAGCATTGGTATTGAGGCATGACACATCTGGGAGAATGCACTTCTCTATATGGTGAGTGTTCTTAGCATCTGTGGTGTAAATCATTGTAACAATTAAAACTWTTGCTTTAGTTGATAATGACTTTTTGGTTGAGATTTTATTTTTCTTTTGAGACCCCRGCCTTTGAAGATCTTTAGAGTGCCTGCACTTGACACCAGCTTTGGTGTAACAAAACTTCATGTATTTTCAGCTCCCTGCTGATAAGCAAGGTTCTCTGCCATGAGCCTGCAAGAACAAATGATCAATTGTGTCATGAAAGGGATGTCTTATGAGTTAGTCCAGCTGCCTGCTTAAGCTTTCCTCATCCCTAACGTGAAGTTTAGTGTGGAAAMACTTTTTGGTTTAGAAAGTTTTTATCACCCAATCAAAACTGCAGTGTGTGTATATGTGTGTGTAAAATGTACTCTTCTTAGAGTTCTTATGGGSACTGTAAAGTTATTTCACAATTAAGAAAACTTATTTTGCTTTGTCATGTAGTCTAATATGCATAATTTCAGTTGTCATCATTATGTATTGTTACGTATTTCTCAGACTGGAATTCTTGAATTTTTCATCTACCAAAGAAGAGACTTGAAGATTGATTTGCTCCATTTCCWTTTAA
Organism: Malurus melanocephalus; assembly: GCF_030028575.1. Taxonomy (NCBI): domain Eukaryota; kingdom Metazoa; phylum Chordata; class Aves; order Passeriformes; family Maluridae; genus Malurus; species Malurus melanocephalus. The sequence goes on from NW_026623419.1 coordinate 1,016,298, forward strand.
TAGGCAAAATAGACCACTGTTGATGGATTTGACTTAAAAGTTGATCTTCAATCTACTTTTGGGTTTTTTTACCTTTTGTCAGATCTCATTTTAGTCTTTAAACTCTGTATTCAGAACTGGCCATAGTATTTCACTAGTAGTTGTACCAATACTACAACACTTTTAATCCTATTTACTATTGTCTATTTATATTCTYAAGGATGAAGTCAGCCCTGTTGACCTAGCAGCATGGAGCTTTTCTGATTCAGGTGGGAAAACAGACCAGACTCGTGTTTAAAATTGCTATACAGGGATGTCAAATCTGATCTGTTGTCAAGACCACTGTGTGTGTCTCAGGTCAGCTACTGCAAGTATATGCTGTATTGGAATGTATTTTCCGCTGTTGTTTCAGGGAATTTTTATTGGTTTGTTTTCCCCAGCTGTCTAGAATTAAAAAGATGTCTTTCTGATTTAAATGGCTTCAAAATATTTCACATACTGGCTGATGYGTAGCCATTCCAAAGAGATCTGTATTTCATCTAGGCCTGTTAATAGTTTTCTGGATGCCAGAGTCTGTTACTTTTGCAGAATTGTCTTTTCCAACTAGTAAACTTACCCTGTGAGAAGCAACTTTGATTTTTTTTTTTCTCAGCTCCATTCACAGTGCCACCTGAGTAGATATTCCATTGGTACCGCATGACTTTCTTTGGCTGAACACTCTTCAAGAAGAGTCTTTATAGGATCACTTTTCTTACACCTCTTTGTGCATTTACAGTGATGGTTCACTTAAAACACCACCACAAAACTGACATTCATCAATCAAGGTAGTGACTGGGAAGGAAATCACTTACAAGTTAATGAGATGCAATTRCGGATGTACTTGGTACACTGGCCTCCGATGCCTGTCAGAGGTGTCAGCTGGTTTGGGACCTGAACCTGTATGATCCTTCATGGCTTCACATTTTATGCATTGACTGGTGTAGTGTTTCATCCTCTGCAGCTTATAGTTGGCTGGCTATTGATGACCACTCGTTCAGTTATTTGCTGCTCCCTTTGACTTCTCTTACACTTGTTACTGAAAGCATCCCTACTTATCCTCAGAAGACTTGGCTYACCTTGAGCCTTCTGCATCTTTTATAGCCTGCTGAGCTGTTGATCTGATAGTATTTTACTACACAGTGTGAAGAAACTATCAAAAGCCTGCTACAAGTCTYTAACAGAATTACCATTTTCAGCTGCCCTTGCAAAAGGGTGTGTTTCTGGAGGGATGCGTTTACATCTGTTTTGGTTAAAAACAAGTTGATTTGGTTTGAAGGGGCTTATTTTACCATCTCATAAAACAGTATGTTTGCAGATTGTTTTTCAGCCTAGAAGGCCCTAAATACCTAGTTTACACAGGAACGAGCATGGCTTCCTGTAGTGCTGCAAAGCTTTTCCTGATTTTTTCCTTTTTTTTCCCATTTCTTCTGATTCAGTAGCACTAATACAAGGAATAGCAGTAGGATGAGAAGTGAGGCAGATGACCTTGCAGAGCAAAGAATTTTTTTTTTTTGAGGTGAGGTGGTGGTGTTTTTTTTTCTTTTGTGTTTTTTTTTGGCTGGGGTTTTTTTTAAGCTTCAAAGCGTAAACTGCCTTTTTCAATAACCAGAGTTAGCAATGTAGCTTCTGCCTAACTGTTAAAAACAATAAAATTGGTACATAGGCAAGCTGACATTTAATAACATATTGTGCAAGAGTGCTTGTGAATAATTGGATTGGGTTCCTGCGATGCTAGGCAATGTACAAAATACTAATTCCTGCCCTTGAGATCTGTGTATGGGCAAGACAAAACCAGGGCAGTACAAGCAAGTGTAAACAAGCAGAGTGAAAATTGTAGTGGGACAGGTGTGTTTGTTAGGCAGCTGCGTTGCTTTCTGCTCTTGATTAAGTGTGGATTAACTTAATGGAAGGAAGTGAAGGCGAGTTGCAGGGGAGCAGGAGGGAAAGGTGGGAGTAGTGTTGCAGTCAGCTATGGAGAAGCTGGATTTAGAAGTAGTGGGGGAGAAATCACGTCTGGCATTAAGAGCCAAACCATTGCCTCAGTCTATTAGCGGGAGGGCTGGAGGAGGAAGAGGAGTGAGGATGGGCTGGCTCACCAGGCCAGTGGCTTCCTTGCAGTCTGAAATGACTGCACCATGAGATATGCTCCTTCTGTCCTTTGGACTGTAAGAGCTGCTTCCCCAGCTTTGTTTACTCTTCAGTGTGAGCTGTGGCAATAAAAATATTTACAGTAATTAGAAAAAYTAATCCTTCATGAGAAGCAGAGGCAGTGATTATACCAATTACAAGTTGTCCTTATGCACTTCCTGGTGTGATGAAAAGCAATTGTTTATCCGTGTGGTTCTCCCTCACCCTTTCTTAATTCCCTCGTTCCTCGGTATTTGAAAAACAAATACTTTCTTCCCCTTCTACAAATGGCTGCATAGTGGCAAGGATGTTTCTGAAGATCTTGCTTTAACTGAGAGAAGTTGATCAATATGTGGTGTGGAAACATGTGAAATTGAATTTTCCATCATTCCTGGCTTGACATCTAGCTCCCACATTGCCAGCAGTGAACCTGGAAGTACCAGTGCTCTGTAGGATGTGGAGATTCCCCTGGGGCCTCTCTGCTTTCAAGGGGCCTACAGCTGAATCACAATTGTCCCTCTTGTGGTGCCTGTGAATCATTATAGCTTTTCTAATGATGGAACACTGGTCTCCTGTGGTCTGCTATAATAAGATGAGTCACTGAAATGTTGTCTAATCGCTGTTGAAATGTCTTAAGGTAATTTTCTTATTTAACTTACTTATTCTAAAAGTGATGCTTGTATTTGTTATCTGTTACTTACAGTATATCTAGTTCTACAGCATCCCTTCCTGTAGATGCAGATGGTGTGAACTTCAAAGGACAGATTTCCCTGGTGTTCAAGGGCAAAGGTTATTATCTTTTCTCTAAAGAGGAGCTTTCTTCCAGGCTCCTGGGTTGATCTTAGTATAAGTAATTACAGTGAGGTAATTTAAATGTTTCTTTCTATCTCTGAAAGGTACTCTGACAAAGTACCTGGTCCATGTTTTATTGYTTCACAGAGGAGTACCTTTTCTTGTTTAGTGTAGTGGATGGAACAGGCTGCTATGTATAACCTCACAGTCCTGTAATTCCTGTATCTTGAATGCTTTTTTTGTTGCATTGTCTCTTCTTKATCAGGGATGGAAGAAAGAAGGCTCTTTGAAAGACTCTGTAGTTGTCAAAATATGCTACAAATGCTATAGATAATAGCTTAGCACCAMCAAGAACAAGGGTGTCTTARCTATCAAAGCTGTGAATCTCAGAGCCTTGGTAGTTTTGGGGTTTTCTTTCATTTCTCATGCTCATACCTTAGGTTGGGAGAGCAGGAGGTATGAACAGTGAACAAATACATCATCACATGAGAGGGTTTTGTGATGGATAGTGTTTTTGGAGAAAGTGCCAAATTGGGTTCAGCTCCATCTTGCAGCAGGGAARTGTGCTTTGGCTCTGCTGAGGCAGAATTGCAGCAGAGTAGAAAGGGTGTTGAAGTCAGCGCTGTAGGACCTCAATGTGTGCAGGATACCAGAGTCTCCAGCAACGGAAACACTGGGAATAGTATTGCTGCTTCCCTTTACTCTCTTTTCTGTAGACAAGTGTGTGCTCCTTGGAGGAAGATACAGGAGTATAATTTGCCGTAGACTAACTGCAACTGTAAAGCAATCTCTGGTGTGTTGTGTTATTGGCACTAAGCTAAACATTAAGAAGTGAGCTTAACCAAGAATGGGATATTCCACCAGGGAGCTGTGGCTGTTCCATCTGACTCTTCAAATTAATTCTAGGGCTCAGAGATGAAGTTTGAGAGCAAGCAGCCTGGRGGTTCAAACAACAAATTACAAATTGAGAAGTGATACTTTAAGAATTTTTTGAGTGTAGTGGGATGAGGTATTAACGTKCTTAAGGCATGCTAGCATGGATGAAAGTCTAGTTTTTCTGTTCATAGTAGTTTTAATGTGGTTGTTTGTTTTTTGTTTTTTTTTTTGTCGGGGGGGGTTTGTTTGGGGTTTTTTTGTAAAACTTTGTGACACCTTGTCATTTGGTTTCGGAACTATTTTAAATTTTTTATCTGAATTCAGTGAATTTTCCATGTAGTTCCAGCCATTTGTTAAAGTAGTTATTTAAGTGAAAGAGCAAGCATTCATATTGCTTTTCACAATACCTTGTCAGAGGCCAATGGTTTTGTAGCCTGGGTGGAACAGAAGAAGCACTTGTTCCAGATGCTTTAATATTTTAAAGAAATAGTAATAGAAAAGGCAGTAAACATGGTGAATGGGAATAATGCTTCCATTAATGCTTATTTGTATGTAACTTTCCAAATACCAAAAACTAACGAAACATACTTTGCATCTTTTACAATATTCTATAAACAGATTGATATAGAAGTAGGTGATAAATGTTGTCATGGAAGTTAAGTGTTGATGAAGCCTTGAGGAATTCCCCCCTTGGTATACTTACTTGGTGTTTACCATTCTGTGTCAATCAGTTTATAGAATGTTTTAAGAAATGCAWGGTAAGTTTCCAAAGATTTTGGCATTTGGAAAGTCACATACAAATAAGTGAATGCAAACATTATTCCAATTCATCATGTTTACTGCATTTTCTATTACTATTTCTTTCAAATACTACAGCTACTCTGATGAGAATAAGAAAACTATTTTGGGGTTACAGGAAAAATAAGAAATCTAATACTTTTTTCTGCTCTTTCTTAGTTTGTTTTCTTTTCCCTTGTGAGACGATTGCGTAATATCACAGACACCTAGCATAATAAATCTCCACACTGTGAAAACTGAAAACATTAGCAAACTTGTCACTGTTCCTTTTTCTTCTCTTGCACCTGGGGCTGTACCCAATGTTAGTTAGCTAAACAGAATTGCAGACTGTTTAGCTGCAAGGTGTCTGTTGTTTTGGGTGTTAGTACACAATAAAATCTGACTGCTGCTTTTTTCCTTGCATCATTTTCTGATAAGCTTAAAACTCTTTGCAAGGTATTTAAAATGAAAGCTAACCTGGAGCAAATTTATGAGAAACAAATGGATGAGGAGCACAGAGGTGCTGCTGCTGACCTTACAGGTGGAATGAAATRTCTGTTTACAGCAGTATAAAAATAACCCTGCCAGGATGTGTTGCTTAGGCAGGAATATCTATGCAATACTGTCYTCTTAGTTTATATCATTTTTATGTGAACAATACCAACTCACCATTAATCTATGCAKTTATTAATCCAGTAAAAACTGAAGTTTAAGTATCTCCTACTTAACAAGGAAAGAGCCAGTTAGAGTCAGACTTCTGTGAGAAGTGTCAGACTATCTGATGGAGATGCTAGACTGTTRTATTCAGCTTCTGTGACTTTGCTTTTCAGTGACATTCCTCACTGTTGCTGTTTTTCCTCCTRGCTAGTTAATACAATAGCCCACTTTTCTGGCACGGCATTTTCAAGGCACTAAACCTAAAGGCAGGGAGCCTGTAGWGCATTCAAAAAGCAGGGTATGAGCTCCTTTTAGCATATTCATGTAACATAATTTTCTGCACTGCTGTTCACTTRATCGGAGTGGCCTCTCAGCTCAGCAGCCTTTTTCCCTCAGAGAAGGGTTTGACACATATTTAAACCAGCATGCTCTGGTGAGGTGTATCAGCTGGGAGGGTTGTTTGTTGGAAAGGCATAATACAGAGACTTGTGTTGCCAAGGAATAAGAGACCTGCACTGGCATCAAGGTCTGGAATGTGCCAGCTTTAATGCTGCTACATTCAGTGATGCCTYGTTTCATAGGCAAGCAACTTGTGGAACAAGTTTTCGCAAATAAATACAACCTATAAGATAATGAAGACTTGTGATCAGTTTCTTCCTGTTTGAAATATTATCTGAAATTGGTTTGGTGCTCCTCTTTTATAGGTAAGTCCTTCTAATCTAAGCTGGTTTTGTGAAAGTATTTGACGGTTTCACTGGTTGTAGTTTGGAGACCAATGTGCACTTTGTACGTGCCTTACGTGATGTTTTGGCATGGGAAAGATTCAGATTTAGCCTACGTGGTTTGGGTATGTTACAATCAATTGGTTGTTAGTCTTTACCTTTTCTGAGTTTGTTCCCAGATCTTAAAGATTACTTCAACTGTCAATCTCTGATTTGGATGTTGACATGCAAATGAACATGTGAGCAACTAATCACATGTAGCTGTAGAACTTCTTACCCCCTCATGTTTTCCTGCTAAATGTCCAGTTAATGGAAGCTTCTCCTATGTCTTCTCCTAGTGTTTCCACTGAAAACCACACATTGCCATCACTTCTGCAGACTGATTGAAGTGGTATAATTTTATACAGTGGGAGGGATGGAATGAAACTTTGGATAGTGATTATGGTTAGTTTGGGAGTTTAGATCAAAAGTATTTGGTTCATGAGGATGCTGCCTGACCTATTGTTATCTCTCTGAATTTTAACATGTGAGGGAAGTCCCCTGCACTTAGCAGKTGAGGAAATTACAAGGTGAGAAGGAGATGGGCAAGGTATTGGATTCTGAAAGGATTCAGTGACCCAACAGTAGCTTAGAAAAAACTAAAAAGAAAAAGGTGTTTTGTAGCAGGATAATTTCATGGTCTGACAAACTGTGTTCCCACAAACAAGTATACTGTCATGGCTGTGGGTGGTAAGGRAAAGGAACACTGGAAATTAACTATATAAATTAGTTAATTGTAAGTGGGGGCAGAAGCAGTGAGGATACCTTTAGAATGGTCCTGATGCTGAACAGGTGACATGGTGTCAAGAAACTGGTGACATGGTCTGAGGAGGAACCCATAAGGGAATGCTCACTCTTGTATTCATAATACAGAGGCAGTATGCAAGGTGGTTGTATATTGAGTGAATTGACAGACTTAAATGTTTTAAAATKATTGTATTTTAGTGGGGGGCAGCATTTGTTCTGTATCAATATTGCTAAAGTTAGATTGTTGAAGAACAGCATGCAGCTGATGRCTGGGCGTTTCATGGAGTAAAGTCAGCATTTCATTGCTGTCAGTAAAGGGAACCAACTCAGGGAGCCATCCTTTGGGTTGTGAGACAGGAAGGGGAAGAGTGTTGCAGAGGTGAGCTGGAGAGGTAGTGGTGAAAGTGGTATCTCCTGAAGCAGAGGTGAGCTGAAGAGGTAGTGTTTCACTCATCTTGTGGTGAAACAATCTGAGCTGCTTRTATGGAAGAGAAAGAGCCAGAAATGTCACCTCTCTGCAGAGCCCATGTGACTCTGCTTGCCTGTGCATTAAGACAAGTGGCTGCAGCTATTTGCAAAACTCGTGTTAACATTGTTGATGCTACTCTACTGARACCTAGCTTGTGTATTTTACTGTTGAAATACTATTAAAAGATTAATACAGTGCTTCATCATTGCTGACAAAACAGCCCCGTAGCAGCAGYAGAGCAACCTGGACTGCCTAATGCAGCAACAGCATAAACATACACTGCTTCTTCCTAGAATATGAAAAGTATGTTGTTCTGAGTAACCAGCATACTTGCTGTTCKGTCTGCTCTAGCTGATGTTGAACATACTAAACGCTTATCTCTGATAGAAGTTTTGAGAGTGGCTTCCCTGTGTGTTGCTTTTATGTGAAGCTACTTAAAATATTAGTTGATGGCTTCAGAAGTTGTCTTCGAAAGTGTTAAGAGCATGTCAGTTCTAAAGTAACTTCTTCCCTTACTTTTAAAAGATTAATTAGGTTGACTGTATCATGAAAAAATTTATCAGGTTACTACCATGATAGCTCATTATCAGACACAGAGTTTTTAGTCTTTCCTCCCCACTTCCTCCCCTGCAGTGAAAGTGACTTTCAATTCAAGTGAGATGGAATTGTGGTTTRTACTGCAAAGTGTTGTATGGATATGGAGAAATGCTGAAATAATCCTAAGCATACAAGCATACATGATATATTGCAGTTTTAATTAGAAAAAATGAGACTTGGGAAAGGTGACAGCCCTTAAAAATTAAATGAACAAACTCAATGAGCAGAGTACAAAAAGCAGCAAATTTTTTTTTTTGAGAGGCTGTATAGTTGTTGTAAGCACCAAAGGATGGATAACTGTTAAACATTAGCTGTTGAGCCGATATTTTTATTGTTTGGTAAGGTGGAATAATAAATGTCTAATTTTGATGTAGCAATTTTTAATGCATTTTAAAATTTAATTAAAATTTTTATTTAACATTTTAATTTATTACAACTAAAAATTTATCCTACAGTCAGTTTTACAGTATTTTCTATAAGCTTTCAATTTATCTGACAAGACAGAATAAAGCTTTTCCATTAAAGAATGAAACACTGCCATTCTCTTTACATTGTTATGAAACTGCTGRTGAGAAAGCATTCAGAAAAAAAAATGTGGGTTTTTGGTTGTTTTTTTCTTTTTCCTCTTTCTACATAACAAGGCAAACCCTTTCTGGTGCCTGGATACTTGTTCACAAAGCATACCTAACTTTCTCACCTTGTGAGAAAGTGTCTGACTGGAACTGTTGTTTCTGCTCTTTGCCTTCATGTTGTGCCACTGTTCTATGTATGTTAATGTTGCTTCTGTAGAGTTACTTCTGTCTGCGTTTCTCACTAATAGCTGTGGAAGTTGAGTGARGAAAGACACCTATAATGTTTCACATGGCAGCTCTTTGGTAGGAAGACTGAGAGAGGTGGAGAGCAGACTGGTGTTTTAACTCCCWCTTTAATTTTAGACAATGTATTGAATTGCATTTGAGATGCACTCGTGGCTTTTTTTCCTCCCTGGTAAGTTGGTCCTGTTGTCCTGTACTGTTTGTGTGGTGTGAGTGTGAGCTTTAATGTCCTTGCATGCAGTAGTTCTTTGTAGTTGTTTTAATAACAAAGCCTGAGAAATCAAAGAGATTAAATATCCTCCAGCTGTGCTCTGATCATTGAGTTTCACTGCTGGATTTAAGCTGTAAAAAGGAAACCACAAGTTACAGGACTTGGGTGGGATTTCATGTAATTTAAAAACAGGATCTAAGTCTTTTCATATAGCCTCTTTGTCATGAAGACCAATATTAAAGTCCAGCTGAAGTTGGTGTGAAATACCCAAGTTTCTGAGGAAGGATTTCAAAGAAAAGATAAATGGGCAGGAGCAACTCGAACCAACAAAATTTTAGTTGCATTTGCTTCAGAGTAGCTTATTTTCCATTCAGATGTGACGTAAATAAGGATTGTATGTATTTGAATTCGTGTAGTCTCTGGCTGCTATAGGTGTTAATTCAAGTGAGATATTTGAGGAGCAATATTGTCATTTCTGCTCAGCTGAGAGTTCTGCTTCCTCTGCGGTGGAGAGGATCAGCTATTTCTGTGTGGGCAGTGTTTGCTGATGCCACMTCTKAGGTGGCTCTGAAAATACTGAACATCAGCAGCCTTCAGCTTTTGGGTTTTTTTTTTCCTTTTAAGGTGGTGAAGTTGATCTACCACTTTGAAGTTGCTAGTATGGTTTTAGGAATCTTGTTTTAAGTTATGGCACTGACTCATTACTCTTTTTCTGGCTTAAAGAATGCACAGGGATTTGGGGACAAAATGATGGTTTATGAATGTTACAGAAGAATGTTGTCTCCTGGAAACCACAGGCAAAGATTTTTATTTGGAACACTTCAAATTTGCAGGTGGTTCCTTTTTCTTGTGCCTTACTGAGTAAGTTTAGTTTTATGTTGCAATGAAAATAGGTTTATCTAGTTCTTAATAAAATACTGTGCTCCAAACTTGAAGACTCTGCTCTTACACAATCCATCCATAAAGTTGTGTATGAGTTGAGCCATCCTCCTTTTTCATCAAAACTGAACATTACACATACTCTGTGTTTTGCTCAGGAAATATGATTTATTTCTGTTTTGTATACAGCTACTTTGAAGTTCTGTTGCAAACATACGTCATGCTAAACTTTRAGGTAGCTTAGCTCAGGAAGAGAAACTTTATCTCGGCTGAATTTTTAGCTGCAGAAGTTTGTCAGCATCAAGGCCCTTCAGAAGACAGGCTTATCTGTCTCCAAGTAATAGATTTGCTTTCTGTTCCTGAAAACCACAGCATGTACTGTGGAATCTCATCTGTGTTTGAAGTAAAGATATCTTTCATCTGAGCATGGAGCTGTTTTGTTTAATGCTTCTGTTTGACACTGGCATTTTTAGAGCAAGTAGAAAAGTAAGTGTGCAAGTGAGACCTAGGACCTGTTTTCTGGTTGAGAAATGAGCATGGGCAAACTCTAAGCTTTCTAWCTTTGTGTAATTCTGCCTTTTCCTGTAGGCTTTGGAAGAGATGACGATAATTAGTCTCAAACTTTATATTGAAGCAARCAACTTCCCATATGCTTGAAGACTGGAGCAGCACATTAGCACTATGTAGAGCAGAGGGGTCTTGCATGTATGTGGATTTCTGATCGCTGACACCATGTGGGTGTCATTACCTGTTGTCTGAGTGCCATTTCTCATCATGTGTGCATCCCCCATTGTGCATGATGGAGGCTTGCTGGTTCTTTTGCTCCTGAGAAGGGGCTTTGTGCCCTCCTGGTGATCTCTGCAGGATAATCTTGAATAGCAAAATTTGTGCTCTACAGCAGATGGGGTAAGAAGCAAAAAACACTACATGCAAATCTCAAGCAATATCTTTAGAATAGATCTGCCTTGAGCATCTAAAACCTTGATATAGATCTGCCTTGAGCATCTGACTGCCCTCTGGTGCTTTACACAAAGGTGACTGACTTTGAAAATTCATGTCAGTGGTAGGAAGATGGAAAAAAGGAAACAATGAAAGATCATAGTGAGATCATAGTCTATGATACTGTAGTCTATGATTTGTTTTGGTGTAACATTACCTTTTTTCCCTTGTGCTGTGACATGACTTGGCTTAGCATTTTTATTCCAGGTGCTAGTATCTGTACCAAGGCATGTGGAAAATAATTTTGGTGGCTGTGAGAATAGAACATACCAAAAAAAAAAAAAGATCCAGAAATAGCCAGTCTGGTMAGAGAATTGGTATTTAAGATGCCCGTGTAGTGTATGTCTGTTCCTTTTAGAGATAATTTTTTAGAAAGTGGGGAGTGTTCTGGGGTTTTGTTTGTTTTTAAGCTTGGACTAGGGGTTTTTGAGTTTGTTTTTGTTTTTCTTCTTGCTGTGTGCAGCAATGTGTCTGAAGTATCTGGATTAATAGGAGTCTGTATATGGGAGCACTTAAATCTTCTAATGGAAGGATGAAAAATTTATGCAAATTGTGAAATTAAATAGTTTTCACCCCTGAATCATCATCCAGCAAAATGTGATGTTACTTCTTCTCYTCMYTRARSYTTRARSYTYARKGAAAAGTAAAAGCACCGAGTATGGMATTTCATTTCTGGTTCTAATASCACAGATAGGGAATTCCTGAAACTGCATGGCTTGCCTTTTATGGATTTGGTCCTTTTTAGAAAATGGAGACACAGAATTTGGCATAGACCCTGTTTTCCAGGTCTTTTTGAAGASAGTGACTCGCACATTTAGGCACCCCTAACCTTCTTGTTTGTGTAGATGATGGTGGAAACAACATTTGGTGCTTCAAGGCATTGTTGCACCCTATAGAAGAGCGTTGTTTCCTTCAAAAATGAATTTGCCATTAGCTWCTTACTAGCCTTGTCTCTTGAACARTATTTCCYTTCTTCAAYAGAAACCRAAGTGGAAGGAGTTGCTTTCTTGAATACTGAACAAGARTGGAACTAACTCCTCCTCTACCAACAAGGATTCTTTGGGAGAAAGTGTGTCTTTCTTCACAGTGCAGACTCTTGTCTGTTTCTGTCTCTACCAAAAAAGAATCATGTTCTTGATAGAGGGACTTGGTAGGGATAATTCCTGTGCTGCTAATTCAGTAGACTTGAGAGAATTTTTGAGATCAGCAGCATGTGTTCTTACTGACGTACAGACCCRTGGTAACTTCTGTGTGATCTTCCACCCCCTTCTTTGAACTTAAATACGCACAAATATATATGTGAGAAAGTAATAAATCTTGTTTAAGAAGGCCTGTAGGCAGGTAAGTAAGCTTGGGACAGGTTTGGCACTCTGGTAGTCTTTGAGCATCTCATGGTGAGAGTGACTGAGTTGAGCTGGGTGTGGGGCACGCAGAGCAGCAGGGACAGGCATCGAAGCTCTGCTGCTATCATGTGGCTTGTGCCAGTATCAAGAATCAGAAGATGCAGTAACCTTGAAAATAGCTTGCTTCATAAATGGGCAAGGAGGGCAGTGATGTGGTTAAATTTGTCAGTATAGTCTGGGCCAGAGCCATGAATTTTTTTAGCTCAGTGCAGGGACAGTTTTTTCTCTTTACAGTGTAAGGTACTGAAATAACCACAAAGTTTTCCATTTACTTGTTGTGAGAGATACATGGGTCTGCCCCTCAGCTCCGTTCCTGACCAAGTAGTGAGCTGTGAGAACCAGGTTTAGGATCCCAGATGAGATGCTGTCACCCTATAAACTATAATGCATATTTTTTTTCAGTAAATTCAGTCTGGCCTACATACTGCACCTTGCTGACCACACATCCATAACCTGTGTGGTTTCTCACAGCAAACATGTGCAGGGGCTAACTTCTTGATTGCTCTCTGTGGAAAACTTTCCATTTTAAATAGGTAAATTGAAAATGTCTCTCAAGAGAAGGGCTCTGAGAATCTACCCACCAGCTCAGGGAAGCTGCTTGCTTTCTTCAAATCCAAACAAAGAGCAGACAGTGTATATTTGAAAGCCTTTTTGTCATGATTCAGATCACTTGTCCTAGTTTCCAGCCGACTCGATAATGTCAGCTTGAGACTTACAATGGGATATGTCAGTATTTATTCTACCTCTTCTCCACTTCATAACATCCTAGTCCCATTATTTCATCCCTGCTCTCCTCCCATTGTTAAATAGCTTGATTCTGTCAAGTTGAATAAATATCTAAATTCTGTCCATTGGAAAATGGCTCAGTTTCATCAGCAGATATAAATGTGAACAAATTCTAGAGAATGGAGGAGCACATTGTTGCTGCCTTTGTGCCTTTGTACCCCTCTGCACAAACCTGCGAACACTGAGATGAAGTGATGAGAGCTACAGCTCCTGGTCTCTGTGGGCTCTACCTTTTGTGCTCTTAAGTGAGCAGGCAGTTGTGAGAGCCCAGCACCCGTGGGCTATACTTTGGCCACCCATGTGTTCATATATCATGGGTGATGGTAAAAGAAAGTGTTTTAACTGCTGATTGCTGCAGACATGCTGAAGTAGCATACTGCATTTTGTAAATATGATTTGGGGCTAATGAAGCAGATCAGAGAGAAGCAGTCTTTTACATAATGCCATTGCCTCAGCACTAATATGACTAATCTGTTTGGACAAGTAACGATGAACTTCTGAATGGCTTATTGCAGGATGCTTGAGTAACTCGGTTAGAAACAACAACCTTTGTACTGGCATGATAATCTTTTTATAAGAACAAGTGGCTCGGTTCTCTTCAGAAGTGTACTATTTTTGTTTCAGAGTGGTGGGATGACAAGTCTTGGGGTAATGCATTAATAAAAAGACAGAGAAAAAATCAGCTGAACTGTGTTRTAATAGCAGACTGCAAAATGTTACTTGGATCATCATCTGTGGATACAGAAGAGAGAGGAGAATGGGACTGGGGATGTATAGTGATGTAGGATGTCTGTTGAGGGCTAGCTAAAACTGCTAGTGGCTGCCCATAGAAAGTTTCCACCTTTTGCTTGAATATAGTTTAAGTGTTTCATAATTTACCCCTAACCTAAGGAWTTGATAACAAAAGAGCCCTAAGTTTCAATGTACTTGGTTTTTTACAGACTCTAGACAAATCTGCATTAGTTCCAGGTCGAGAGATTTGGTCACAGAGTATTTTCACATTTGGTAGATTCATGGGCTTTTTTTGCCTTTCTGACTTTCTGCTTATGTGTTACGTGCAGTACTAGAGGAGCAGTCCCAGAAAATTAATTCTCTACTAATAAAGACTGAATATACTTTTTTTTCTACTGATTGCTGTAATACTGTTGGCTTGTCCTCTTTAAAATGTTACTTCTGGTCTGCTACCTTGCAGTGCTGGCTAACTCTCAAGGAGAGGAGACAGTAACTTAACTTACATAAGTTAAGTGAGTTGGTCATAGCTATGCAATTTTAGTAAATTGAAGTTGTCTTTTGTCAATTAGTGGTATTGTGGCTTTATGCTTCTTCTGTAGAAGCTGCATAGGTTTTCCAAACTTGCAACAAKACAATATACCAGAGACAGACATTCTGGTTAGGTGAAAAGTGTACAGCAGCTTTGGAGCCTGCAGCCTTCTTTTCCAGCCTGGTATGGTGTGTTTTTGTCAAGGGTACATATGCAAGAAGAAGCTGTCTCTGCCATGCTGGATAAGTCTCATTCTTAATAGCACCTTTTATCTTTTTACCCCAGAGAAATGTGTCTTAAATGTGTTCTGTTCCTCTTTTGTTTTCATTAAATAATAAATTTAGCATTGCCTTGGAGCATTGCTGTCCTTTAGCTTAAGGAGAAATTTAGAAGAGTAGACAAAATAAAGGCCTTATTCAACCAGAATATTTTTATTTGGGTTGTGTAGATAAAGCTGAAGGTGACTTGATAAGAATTCCCAAGCTTTGAAAGGACAGATTTCTTGAATGCACTTTTTTTCATTATTGCGATCTCTGACCCTCTTAGTAACTGCTGCTGTCACATTTTTACCTTTCAGCAGGTTTCCTTTACAGAAGAGTTACGAGCCTGTCTGATGCATCTCTAGGAAGATTATATTTAGTTACAGGAAAACTCACTGTTGCAACTATTGCCAAGAAATGTAAATATAGTCCTGAGCAACTGCACTGAGGTTATCATTGTGACAGTRCATAGATAGGGCTGTGAAGTTTGCAAATAGATTTTGAAAAACGTCTRACTTCAAGTATTGAATTGTATTTACTTTTTTCCAAAACAATTATTTTCCCCTAATGAGTGTTGGATGAACACAGCTGCTCTGCTTGCAGCATGCATAGAAAGATTTAGAAGAAATTTTGTGTTTGTGCTTTCTTTCCTTTTTCTTATTTTTTTTTTTTTTCCCAGAAATGGTAAACAAAGCATAAAATTTTAGAAGTCAAGAAAAGCAAGGCATGAAAGCTTGGGTCTCAGTCCCATATCCTGAGGTCTAGCACAGTGCTCTCAAATAATTTCCACATTGTCCACAAAYAGACTTTACTGATGGAGCATGAGAATTTTCTTTCCATGCATTGGATTATATGTGGTGAAAACTTAATGYCATGTGTGGAATGTCTTTTTTGCATTAGCTTTAAATGTCTTGGAAGAGATTACCTTCATGTTCATTATGAATTAACTGCTTCTAGTATAAAAAAATGCAGTACAGAAGTACAGTCCTTTTCAGAGGTGATYTATGTTGTTAATTTAAAATAGCAAAGTTTTATAGTTTAAGTATTTCAAATTAAACTGTTACAGCAAATAACTTTCAGAATGGATTTCAAAGGAAAAAGTTTCTCAGTTAAAAAGTTAAGAAGTTGTTAAAAAAAGTCATGTTTCCTATAATATTAGGTTCTGGTGCAGTGATGAGTTTATTTTCCAAAGATACTCAAAGGATTTTGAGACTACATGAAGTTCTCAGACTTCATGATTCAGTAAGAGAAGACCTCAGTGACAGCTGCTAAGTCATTGGAGCTGAAATCTCCCAGTCTTCCARGTTCAAATTCAAGCAAAGCCTATTTTTTGCAGAAGAGTGGCCAATTTTGTTTCCATAGCAAGCTCTGTTTGGCTTGCTGTGTCTATTAGAATATGCTAGCCAGCATTCCTTGGTAGTGTCCTACAAACTCAAGGTCCTTTTCCCTACAGTTTATTGGGACAAACTTTCCATTGTTCATTTCAAATGTAGAAATTTGTCACTCCTCTGTGACTGATATGGCACTCTTGATTCTTGGTTGAGCATTGGACTAGTAATGTTCTTTGTATAATTTTTGCTGTGAATTTAAGGTAGCTTCAGGAAAATTATCTCTGCTATGCTAAGTAACTGTGGTATTGGGATTTATGGAATAAGGCTTCCTAACAGGGCTTTGGTCTGTYGATGTCATTGCTGGGAAGCACATGAGCCACTGCTGAAGCCAGCTTGTGGAGACAGTGGCAAGTTCTGCCCTGGAAGTAGAAAAACCTGAGGCAAAGGAATAGTGAAAGCATTTTGTGGAGGTGGAAAGAGGGTGATCATAGGGGGAAAAAACTGGCCAAGAACTGCTGAAATGCTAAGTTGTATAARTGTTTTGAGTACAGCTGCTCTGCTTGCTCAAAGCCTCTGTGCTTGTGAGCAGTCTAAACAACTGTATACTTTTGTAGGAAAAAGGCAATTACAGAAAACGTGAATCRAAGTGTTTTTAAACTCACCTAGTGAGTTCTCACATTATATTAACAATTCTAATAACAAATAATTCAGTAGAGCAGCCAGAGAAAATATGTCTAAACAGCTTTTCATACTATGAGTTAGTATGCAAAATGCAAATGGGATRAGGTAAACTGCACAGTTCCTTTCCCGTAATTACATTCTCGATCAATGGCTTATTTGCTTCACACACCACCAAGAGGCCACTAAAAACCTCAGATTTGAGTAGAACTTTGAGCAAGACAAACTGGGGCAATAAGGGCAAATATTTTCCGGCATTGGAGGGGCAGTTCTCTCTCTCCTTCCTACTTCCTGTTACACCTTTGCAGATGTTCCCCTCGTGTGAGACTTTTAAAGCCTTCTTCTTTTCATCTGGGTTTGACAGCAAAACCAAAATACTAATGCCAGTGGTCCTTGAAGCTGAAAGCAGTTCTTGGTGGCTGTGGCTGCCCTTTTCTTACGTTTTCAAGCAGTTGACTCCTCAAGGTTTTGGGCAGCTGCTTCTACTGGTGGTAGAGGCTCTGTGGGCTCCCTGCTTGGTGCCCCAGCCAGGGAAAGCCTGCTTTCAGGGCAGGGTTGCATATTAGCAAAAGGTTCTTCCCCCAGAGGGTGGTTGGGCACTGGAACAGGCTCCCCAGGGAAGTAGTCACAGCACCAAGCCTGACAGAGCTCAGAAAGCGTTTGGACAATACCCTCGGGCCCTGGTGTGAGTCTTGGGACGGTGCTGCAGTTGGACTGAATGGTCCTGATGGGTCCTTTCTAACTCAGCATATTCTATGTTTCTGTGATTTATTTGATTATTTTTCATTAAAATGTTACGATGAATAGTTTTATGGTGTTTCAGTTTGTCTCATTCTCTTTATGTAGCCAAATGTGGTTCCGTCTAGCTATCTAGAAGTCAGTCATCTACTGGTTGAAATGCCTAGAAATAGAGTAACTCCTTAAATCTGTTAATGTAGCAATACTGTATATGAGACTTCCATTAAAAAAAAATTCAAAACATAGGAGTTCTGCTAATCTGAACAGAATCATCTTCTTTCACAGGTTGATAGTGTTTGGTATTTTGTACCCAACATGCTTCCCATGRGCAAAGTAAATAGTTTGTAATTAAAATTAGTTATTGTTTTGTTCCTAATAATTAATTTTCCTGAACAAACCTTTGTTCCTGTGATATTATAAATTAAAGTGCTGCAACTATGGTATATCCTTGACCTCTTCTTTTTGTTTCTTGCTGAGATGGAGATGAAGATATTTGGAACATACATAGGAAGTGTCAAAAAGAAAGAAAAAAAAGTCTTCAAGAGTCTCAGTTCTCCCCTCAAAGGAGGGTGAGTGGGCAGAGGAATCAGAATGCTAGTATTTTGGGAAGGCTTCTTTTCAAAAWCTGTCCAAATGCTTTTAAAACTTAATCCTGCAAATGTTTGTGAATGAGATATCATCATAGACTTTTCTGACAGTGAAGCTTCATGCGTGTTTTGGAGAGAAGCTCTTTAACAGTGATCCTTGTTGTGGCACTCGTGCAGTAGATCTCTGGAAAGAGGAGGCARATGAGGGGATTTGGATCTGCTGTCTCTTGTTCCTCCTCTATATTCAATTCAGTGAAGCAGTTGGTGAGATACCCTAATGGTAGAAATCCTCTCCTGTGCTATGTGATCAGAATGCTGGCCATTTGCATTCCTCTGCCTGCAGGTGACATGTGAAATGGCTTTCAGAAAGACAAATGTAACATCATCCCTTCCTCTCTAAGGACCCAGGCGCTTAAGACAATTGGTCAGCGAGAGTGGATCAAAATGGAGAGCCTGCTCAAATGAGGTCTTGCATATTTTAGGTTTTTCCCCTAATGACAGAGTGGAGGTTTCAATACAGTTTTAATAAGATTAAGATGTGCTGAACTTTCAGAGAATGTCCTTTGGAGGGGAATGGTTTTGGTTTTGTTGGGGGCTGTTTGTTTGTTTTTAGATGCTAGCACTGGAYGAGGATGGAGGGTAGAACAGTTTCAATTTCTCAACTTTTTTTCAAAGTAAACAGTTTACTGTGTCTCTACAGCCACAGTATTTTTTCCAATGGTAGAGAAAGCATTCATTTCTAGGGCAGAAAAATGAAATGTTATTATGGTCTGACCACAATCAATATACTTAAGTGGACTTCCTTGTGCTGTCCAGATGGACTGCTCTTGTGGTATTGAGAGGTCTTGGATTCAAATGCCAGTAGAGAAGCTGCTCAACTTTCAGGATGGGGTCCTCTCATATGTAGATGGGCATTTCAGACTCTTTGGGGTATTTTCAATGAGAGGAGAAAACCTGACAAGTAGCCCCCAGCTTCAAGTTGATCCTACTAGTGCTGTACAAAGTTCTTAGGGTTGGTATTTATGGATCCCTTTCTAAAATTATCATGAACCAGAGTTAAAGTGCTCTGATGAATTTAAGTTTCTGAGGCTGTTTTTAGCACACTCACTTTCCTGACAAAGCTGAAATTTATGATGTTGTTTTGATTTCTCCTCGGTAACTTCCTGAGGCTTCAGGAGCTCTACATCCGACTGTGTACTTGTAAAACCAAACCTTTGTACAGGCTTTTTCTCCTCTTGCTATGAATGTGGAAAGTTTCAGCATTTTTCTTATAGGGTTGTATAGCATTGAAGAAGCTTCAAGTGTAGTCAGGCTTATGAGCTAGCACCTGTGATTGTCCTTTCACAGACCCACGGAGTGCTTTGGACAGGAAACCGATGGATTTGGAGATGACTCAGATGTGTGATAGTTGATTTAATTTAAAAAGGGAATGGAAAAAGCCAGTCTCTTCTGTTTTTTTCCTCTCCTTTGTAATAAAACCTTATGATGTGCACTCCTAGACAATTCCCATATGCTATCCGGTTACTTCTGGTCTCTGAGGTAGGAAAGAGAAGAAACTGTGTCAAACCTGATATCTGTGGGCATGTGAAAGATCTTCTCTGCCTGTTTCCAAAGGTAGAAAAGCTTTGGGAAAATGTTCCCTTTCATGTTTCTTCATGATGCATATCTCTCCCTACTGTTTCCTTCTTCTCACTTTATAAAATCTGCTTTCCTTCCCCTGTCTTGTGTGGTTTTTTTTTCCCCCCCACAGGAATGCAGTCTGAAGACAGAGTTTTATTTCTGATACACATGTTTAATGTGTATGTCAGCATAATCCAACCTTTTTCATGTAAATTTATAAAAAGAAAACATGTGAATGATTGAAGTCGAATTAGAGTGAATCAAAGGCTCTGTGTTCTTCAGCAAGGAAACAAGGTGGATGGCTACAAGCAGGCAGAAATCCAGGTAGTGAAGCTTTCCAAGGGTATCTGCAAATCCTGTCTCTCCTTTTTCATCATCCAGGCTTCTCTGTTATTCTTTGAAGCAGCTCTTGCTGATAAGAGAGAAGTGAAAAAGAAGAGCTGTTAAGGGTGGTGTTAGGAATGGTCTCTACAGTGTTGTAAGAGAGGGAAAGAGGCGACTGAGAGTCCTTGTGGCTTGTGGCAGCTCTCACTTTCAGCTGAGTAYGTACCCTGTGTGACTTACTGAAGTCAGAACCAAAAAAAGTTATTGCTCTGGCTASCTCTTAAAAAAAAGGTTTTGTATGAACGTACTACATAAAATCACATGCATGTACAAATATTGGCCACTAGTACAGGGGAAAAGCAGCCGAGGTATAGACATAAAGTGTGTGAACTAAGCTTACCTAGCACGTTGTGAACACTCTGGCTGATATAATGGAGTTAGATTGGATTATAAGGTCAGCCAGAATTTCCTTCAGCTTGGAAATCTCATGTTAATGAAGCTGAATTTTAAATGACAGATAATTCTCTGACTAATTGCTTGTGCTGTTTCTTCTGGCTTTTTGTTTTTCTGTCTTTATGCAATTTAAAGCAGTTACTCATCTTTACCTGCTAGTTCCTTTTCTTTMTTTATTAGGTGGTGTGGCATTTGACTGTAGTTGTTGACAATGCCGAATCCAGCATTCTGGCCAATCCAGCATTCTTTGCAGGTCTAAACCTTGGAGGGACTTGACTAGAGAAGTTACACATATTTCAGTATTGTTTCATATCACAGTTATTTGTGATTTTTTTTAAACCAGAGCTAGTTGAGATGTGCTACTAATAGCCTTGCAATACTGTACAGAATTGTATTGACATAAGCCTCTTATCAGTTGGGTCCTATGGTAAGTCTTGAATTTAGATTTTGATCTATGCAACAATACTGGTACAGTGATCTGTTGTAGGAAGTGTCATACTTTAAATGTTTTACCTTAACAAGGGATTTACATTGCTACATGCTTTTAGATACATAGGATACCTGACTTGTTTCTTCTGATGAAAGAGTAAGGAGAAARTCATTATACTTGGAACTTGAATATGTTTGATACATGAAAGAGCTTAATTGTCTTGCAGTTGGTGGAATTTTAGTCTAGAATACGTTGAAAGACAACATTTGTGTTATGTATGAAGTTCATACAAAACAATTCTTGAGCTACCATGCTCATGCGTTCCTCTGTAGCTTTTTCAAAATGTTTGACTACCCACATCTTCCATCCTTGGGGCAAGGCAGGTACGTGCAAGGGCGTGTRGGGATTTGCTCAACTTTTGCTGGAAAGGAGCATGGATTTCTATCTTTCTGTCGTAGTACTAAGACATACAGATGAACTTCTGCCAGGGKCTGTCATTCTTTTCAGGGGAGTGTGCGTTCAAGTAGTTATTTTGAGCTTACATTGCCATGCCTCATGTTGAGCATCTAACACTGATAAAACCTGAAAGCTGCTGTTAACTTCAGTGTAATTTTGCTCTTCAATTCCATCAGATTCGAGCTTTGCCTAAAACAGTTGGTTAGCTCATAGCTTTTGCCAATACAGCAATTGCTTTAGACAGCATAAGTATCCTTTGGGATGCCAGGGATTTATTTTACTGTGCTTGTGGCTTTATTGTGCATTGGGAGTGTAACAAGTAGAATTCAATTTTTGCATGACTTCACCAAATAAAAAATGTGCATTTCCAGCATTTTGTTCAGCTGTGCTCTGTGGGGGCTGAATTGGGAAGAAAGGGGAAAGATCAGTTGCGCATTTACTGGGTCCCATCCTAAGGAAGCTGTATGTGCTGTCATGAAAGTCATGGCAAGCACTGGCAAGTTTGTTGTATTTTTTTTTTGCCCCATCTATTGCATTTTCACCTCTTTAATATTAGTGTGTAGAACTGTAAAACTSTTCAGAAAGTGGAGTTTTTTGAGGCCGTCTTAATAAGGGATAACTTAAAATGTGTTGCTGAAGTATTCTCTTAAAGAATAGCTGTAAGGAATTTTACCAGATTTTAGCACAGGTCTTCCCTGTGTAAGACAAATTCTGTTTTAAATTTACTTTGAGAAAAAATACTTGGTAGATGATGTCACTGAAGAACTTAGTAGCTTTCTTAAATGAATCCTAAGTTCAAGATGGGAAAGTTGTTACTTTCCTGGAAGCCTCTAGACCAATATTGCAGCTTTTTAGAACTTTGTTAAAGCACAGGAGGAAGATGACATTTTTTTCTTGATGGTACATTTTCAGGATATTTCAGTTATTTCTCCTTGGAGAAGTGACATATGGTTCTTTCCCAAAGGAGTTGGTATTGAGTTTTGCTACTGGAAAGCAGGCAACTCTTTCCCTTTTATGAACTTTCTTCAAAATGAGGTGTTTGAAAAAAAACAACAGAATTTACCCTGCACCCTGTTGTATTTTTAATGCTAGCAGAATTTTGCTCATCAAGTGTGCCTTTATTTTGCTAAAATAAAAAAACAAGGGCTGCATGTAGCTTGTTGGATTTCCTGCAGTCAAGTGAAGTGAATGAGAATGCGTAGGTCTGAGAGTTTGAACCTGAAGGACAAACCAATGTTTAAGCTGCAGGAGTAATCWGTAGGGATAGATGAGGTGAAGAGTTTAAGAATGGCAGGTTCCCAGTTTGTTGGGAGTGAATTTGTGTTTATGGGTGTTTGCTTGTACAAACCAGCCTTTAAAATCTGTCAAAATACATTGGAGCAACTAGATCTGGAGCTCCCTTGTTGCAGTTAGAACAATWGAGTTCCAAGGGTTTGGATTTGCTGTCTCTGTGTATTAACCCAGATGAATTTCCATGGTGCTTGCTTGCTTTTAATTGCAAGTAGCGTCTTGTCCATTGCTACATATCCTGCTTTAGCCTGTTGCTGTATTAAGTCATCCTAGTGTGGGAGTTGTGCTGGTTAACAGTGACTCTTCATTGAATTCTGCTGAATCATTGTTAGGTTTTTCTTCAGAAGCTTTTGCTTCTTGCAGATTGATGTTTCGTTTTTGACATTAAATGTATTACAGTCATCTTCCACRAATATACATGACACTTGATAGAAAAGCTTTTCAGGAAAGTAATTTCTGTTACATTTGCCTGTGATAACCTTTGAAGTGTTGATACCATGTTTTAGGACTATTGTGTCAAGATGATGAGTCTTGATCATTCTGTGTATCTTGKTCTCAACAAGTGAACAAAGTTTGAACTCTGTCTCAGTGGGGAAAGAGGGATCTTTTTCTGGATTATGAAATACATACAAACCTTTCCTCCAGTGAGGATTTACCCTCAAGTGGAAGGCAGGATYATGGCTATAAAATTAGTAATTATGTTTTATTGTATCATATCTCATAGTGGTAATGTTTGCTTTTAAGGATCATCTTCCTGTAAAGTAGGTGGAACATATTACACAAAGACCAAAGGCTTGTCTGTCTTCTACTCTGCCAGTTTTGTCTCATACTGAATATTTCTTTAAAGACAAGTTTAACATAGTTCAGTAAAATTTGTCATTTGGGGTCTGCTCTTCTTTCTCAGATGAAAAGGTAACAGCCTTTAAGTAGCAAAGCATGAACTGCTAAATCCTAAAGGAAACTTAACTACTTCAGATCTTCCCTCAGCAACCATGTAATAGAGAGTGCAATAAAATGAGGACTATAATGAGTAAACTATGTAACTATGCTGAGAGTTACATGCCCTTAAGGACAGCTTAATGGTGACCAAGTACCTCTTCAACAAAGCAGTCAGAATCAACCTGCAGCCTAGTGTTAAATCTTGCAGGAATCTTTAAGAGTGTAAGTAGATTTGAGTGCARAAGTTCAGTGGCTGATTTTGGGATGATTTGCCAGGCAAAACATTGGTATACATTCTTGCTCTGTTACCTTTGCCAAAGCAGTCTGCTGGTAGAGACTGTGGTGAGAGACTGTGGTAGAGAGCAAGGTGAGTCCTTGCTCCTAGTTAAATACAAAACCTGCTAATTCTGTGCCTTTGTTCCTAAATTATGACAGTGAAAACAGAAAAAGTAYTTCTAATAAGCATATATCTGTATGTAGGTTTTCCTTGTAAGTTTCAAACAAAAAAAAAAGAGAGCAGAACACTAGTTTGAGGGGGTTTTTTTTGCTTCCTTTGCCACCCTCTTTTTTAAAAAAATCCCACTTGGTGTATTATTTTTATATATCTCATTGCACTGAGGCTTGCCTGAAGTCATCACTGCTGTCCTGACTTTGACAAGAATGAAAGGGGAAGCATCCTTTCATGACTGAGAACCTTCAAAAACATTGCAGGCAGTATTTCATCTGTATTTAATGAAAGGGCTTGAGCAAAAGTAGAAATCTGCAGAATGATTTGGCAGTGAGGTTTCAGCAACAGCAATTGTGGCATGGTTTCCCTAAAGGTGGGCAAGGRCACTCAAGGGCTTTTAGTATTTTGAGCTAATTGAGGCCTCTTTGCACTTATATTTAGGCAGGAGCAGTGCTGAACTTTGATTTGCAGGTTTGCAGGCAAGGCAGGGTGAGGTGTTCCTGATTTCAGTTCACTGCCATGGTGGGGATGGTGCTCCAGGTGTGAACTCAGGGGCTGTCACCCACCCTGCTGGCTCCTCCTGACCAGCTGGGAAATAGCCCTGCTTTCCCAAGTGAAATCAGACCAAAATCTTCTAAACTGAATGGTGGTTTTTGGGTGTTCGTTTTCTTCAATGTGTACAAGAATTGACATTCACAGAATATTAGCGTGTGAAATACGTTGTTTCTGAAATGACTTGCTGAAAGCCGTGGGTGGGTTTGATTACATATCCTCTCCAGCAGCAGCCGCTGTGTCACAGCCTTGGCCCCTACGTGCCATTCCTCTGCTCTCTGTGCTGAACTACTCACCATGAGCTGTCCCTAAGGCCTCTCAGTCAAAAAGAGAAGCAAGATATTAAAGCAGCCTGTTTTGTCTGAAAGGGCTCGGGGACAGCTTGCAAGGAACAGCTGATGTGGTAGGGCTGATGCAATGCTGGCCTCGGGCCAGGGGCCCAACTGTGTGCAGATGAGGATGACAACCTTTGTAGCTGCCCAGTTGTAGCAGAAAAAGTACATCCCTAAATTAGGCACTCAGAGTTATTCAGTCACTTCTGAAAAGTCTCAAACTTCGATGCTATTCCTGCTGAATAATAACTTAAGCCTCTSTTACCACTGGTGAATACCCGAGACAGCTCAGGGCGGGCAGTCTCTCCAGCTGGCTGGGCTGCCTGCACCATGCAGGTCGCGAGGAATTTTTAGTTTTCATTCCATCAAACCAATATTAGTAATAAAAATAAGACCTGCTGCACAGAAGTGAATGTGTTTCTTATGTCAACATGTTTCCCCACTCTTATTTTGGTAATATCTTAAGTCGCTCTTTAGAGGCAGACTTTATTGGCTGTACTTTTCAAACAGGGGGGAATACTAAGTACTTGCAACTTAATAATCTGTATAGCTGAAGAGAGGGGTTTTTTTCTTCCCCAAGTACTTTTATGTCCCATAATGAGCTGGTATTTTATAACTTCGGATGGTAATGTATTCCATATGTCTTCCCATCGCTGGGATAAAGAGCTTTACTCCAGAATCCAAAGCAAGTGGCTGTGGGTATTTATTTAATAAGTTTTAAAGTCTCTGCACCAGGCGGGATATCGGTATGCTGGGTACCCGGAGCTTCCTCAGGCTGCTTGTGGTGAGATCTTAGTTCTTTAACATCTTSGAAAGATCAGTCCTAACCCATCCTGCGTCCTATGAAGCCGGGTAGGTTCTGTGGTTCCAATGACAGTCCTGCTGTTTCAGTCAAATTCCTTGCTTTTCTTTGTCCTTGTTTTGAATACCACTAGTTTCCCTCCAGGACTTGAGACAAGTTAAAACTGAGAGGAATTCGACCATGAATATCAAGATAGCCAAATGAGTGGACTGCTCATAATTCCTTGAGGCATCTCTTCTAATGCCTTGTGCAGAACAAAAGTCCTGTTGTGGGGTGCTTAGGAGTTGCTGTAGTCTTGGAGACCTGACAGGAATGAAAAATAATCTTTTTATGGTTTCTTGCTAAAATACTCAAACTGCTTTGGTTGGGCTTAGCATTTGAAAAACATTTTCTGGTATGTGACTCTTCTGGATGTTCTGGCATATTTGCCTTCACTCTGATCAGTGCAACAATAATTACATTTAAAGTTTTTGGCAGGATTCAAATTTATGTTTCAAGTCACAAAGGATCATCATTACTATTTTATCTGCACGACTGTTAGCTTTGGTATATTATCACAGGCCTGTATGAAAACTCATTTGCTCCCTTCAGGGTTAGTTAAAATTGAAGAAAAATCTGTTTGTGAATCTCATGCAACCTTCTTCTTGAATGGGGGGTCTGTGAGGCAGATTGAGGAACATAATTTCAGAACTGCTGATGCTTTTACTGAAAACAGTGCTTCCACTGACATTGGCAGGGTACCTCAAAACCAACAGATTTTTGGTGATGATACTGTAGTTATGCCATAATTTGTGAGGTTTGATCCATAGCCTAAARGCATTCTGGTGTAGTCCAAATTGCTCCCTGTCTCTTCTTTACCCTTGGAAGAAAAAAGATCATTTGCCATCTGATTTGATTGTTTTCCAGGTCACAACCAAGGCAGGTGCAGTTCTGAGCCTTTCCCTTGTCCCTCCACTCCGCAGCCTGTCAGGGATGAGCCCTCTTGCAGGACACTCTGCCACCTGCTGCTTTCTTCCCTGAAGTGAGGAACAGCCAGCCTTAGATGGCTTCACACTCTTTCCAAAACCCATCCCACATCTGCTGTGGCAGAGCTCAGTGTCATTTAAACTTTTCCTGCTTTTATGCTCTCTTGGCAGCTAATACCTGAGCTCTTTAAAGCTGCAGTCTGTCCAAGCTTATTTTTCAGTAGGCAAGGCTGCTGCTTTTCAAATATCTTTTRCTCACAGTTACCTGCAAAAAATACTTGTGCAGGTTTAGGAATCTAGGAATTTAGTTCCACAACTAGTTGGCATGTCCTTGAATAACCTCTGCTTAAAATCAAAATAAGCCAGTGGCTTTTGACTCTTTTTTTTCCTCACTTGCATGATAATAGAACCCTGTGATGCTATCAAATATCAATGATTACAACCCTTTAGCAGAAAGAAAACGGAATATGTGAGCAGATTGCCTCTCAGGCAACAACATGTGATCCAATATTAAACATGGGTTTTTCAACTTAAGAAATCATGGAAGAGCCCAGGTTGGAAGGGACCTTGAAAGATCATCTGGTCCAACCAGATGGTTGGTTATGTAGTGAAGTAGACAAGAATAGAAGAGAGAAACCATTTCCTTTAATGAAATAGGCCCAGTGTTTATTTCTGTATGTTCTCATCAAGAACCTTCTGGCTTTCATTTAGCAAAGGATAGTACTTGCTGGGAAAAAGCACCTTAAATCCTTTGAAGGGTTCCTTGAAGTTTAAAGGGGTTGTTTAACTTTTTTTTTTTTTTTTTTTAAATTTATAGGAGTAACTGAAGGTTCTTATTCCAGTAATTTTCCAGTGAAATACAAAGTTTGAGAGAAAATAAAGTTCATATCTAGCATGAGTACTTCCAGTGGTAGCTCTCTTCCAGCTTTTCTAGTAAACCTTTATTAATGATACTAATTGTTACTGTATCTTGTGACTTAAAACCTGTGAATTTACATGAAATTTTAAGAATTACCTTTTGAAGACTTCTGAGTAGTTTCACAGGTCCAGCTGTAGCTACTTTTATGTATCTAGTCCAAGAAAATCTGGTCCTAGAAAGCAGATTTCTCAGGCATCTGAATTTATTTTCCCCTGCAAGTTTTTCCAAGACTAATTTTTCAGTACTCTTCGTGAAGCGTGACTACCCAGTTTGGTAGTCTTTTTACCACTGAATTAGGCAGGATAATGCTGCTACTTGATTGTTCCAGAATGCTGTTGTTTTTCCTACCAAGCCTCTTGGCTGCAGCACTGTAGCCAGAGCTTGTACTCTTTGCTATCCACCATATTCCTGAAAAATTTCTGAGGTTTGGTGTTTTCAAAGGACACATGTGTGGCCATATAAAGTGCAAGTTATGCCCTTTGTTCCTGAATGGGTAAAGTTGCATTTGGTTATGTTGAGATGCTAAATGAGCTTGTCTTTCCAAGAGATTGAGATTATGTCTTGCCATTTTAAGGGAGTTCTGTCAGCCGTGCGTTCTGCTTTTCCAGTGAAGTTAGAGCACACAGTCAGAAAACAGACCTGGGAAGATGATYATAAAACATAATTTTTGAGGTGAAACTGCACACATCCCTGACAGCTATTCCTTATTCAGTTGTGCTATTAGTATTTACCAGATACTTTTTACTCCATTACAGAGATTGGGTTGTTTGTGTGTGTGCTTAAGTTTTTAATCTGTGCTCTGTGACATGAAGCCCATTGTTCTGTACAAGCTAGGTAAAGTTTCAATTACTTTAAGAACCCAATGTTTCTTATTCCCAATGTAATGTTTGATTCAGGATTTGTGTTTAAGGCTGAGTTGCTCTAGTTTACTCACTTGTATTCTGTATCAGTTGTCTGGTAGCTTTGCATGGAAGAAGTGTCCCATTTCCCTCTATTCTGCTGGGCAAAGAGTTTATCCACAGCTTCTGTGTCTGGATATGAATTTACTTGGCAGAGAAACTGCTGCTTTCTTGAAGCACCTATTTTTGAATTTGATGCCAGTACCTTGTGGGCATTAAATTTTCAGTATTTCAGCTTCAAGCAACAATGCTGTTCCTGCATATCCAAACTGGCAGCCATCAGTAGCCTAAATGCTAGTGTTTATTAGAGCAGAGCAAGGCTTGAGGGTAACTATGCCAAGTGTTGGCTCATTTAATWGGCAGGAAGATTCAAAAAGCCTGCTTTTAAAGATAAGGACAAGAATTGGCGCAGATTAGGCAGGGCTGAGAGAATGGCAGTGGGTAGGGCATGTGGTAGGTRTCTTCTGTCTTTCTGTACATAATTTGAAGGCAAGAGCAGACTCATTGAGACAAATRAGCTGTCATGCAAGCAGGAGTAATAGCAAGTTGAAGTAACAGTGTGCAGCAGTTGTCACTGGTGGAGTTGAGTTGACAGTGCTCTCAAATATTGGGGTTAGAAGACAGAATCAACTCTTTGCTTTTCTGGTGTCCTAATTAGTTATTAATTTCTTGTATTTAAGAATTTTGGTTAGTGCAGGAAATGCAGTGATTGATCTTTTATTGTGATAGGGAAGCTACTTGGAATTAACATACCCTTTGGTTTGTTTATCCARGGGAGCTCCCTCCGAAAGTTCACCAACACTGGTGTTCTTATATAAATTTGAACTGGTTTAACCTTCACATGATTAGCTCTTGTCTCTGTTTGCAAAAGACTTAGATRTATTTGGATGACTCAGATCTGGGCTGGACTGTTTAGGGTTTGATAGGATAACTTGGTGTAGATATATACTTCAGATTAGAACGAGTAAATTGTGCCTCCTGTTTACATCCTGAAAGAGCAGAGATGAATGATGCTTGTCTTCGTGTTGCCATTGCTCATGAAAGTTTCTGTATAGTAGAATCTTATTAATAGATTAGATTAGTGGAATCTGAGTCATTTGAAGTCATTTAACAGATTTGGTCTAATTGGTAGTTATACTAATAATCTGAATTGTTATAAATAGTGAATTCATTGTAATACAGACAAAAGAACTTCCCCCTTTCTGAATCTCTACTCAGGCTAAAACCAGGTCTTCGGCGGGTTTCATCTAGGTTGCATCTGCTAACATAATGACTTGAGTGTGCTACCTCTGCTACGGGATTTGAACTGAGCCATGTGAGCTCGGGAAAGTAGGAACTGTATTCTTTGGGAAGCTTTTGAAGCTGTTAAATCTGTGACCTCAAGGACCGCCGGAAGAGACATGGAAATGCAAAGATACGGCTCAGCATGCAGAACATCACCCCCTTCTGCAGTTAGCAAACAGGCCATGTGAACTCAACAGTTTCCAATTATTGTGGATAAACATTTGATTTCCAGGTTCCATTGAGAAGGCTGATATCATTAATTGCTGCTTCTATGATTATTGCAGATTATTTAAGGTGACCTGGTCCTCATGATACCAACCTGTCATATCCCTCTTCCTACAGAACAAGACTGTACTGAAGCTAATATCAAATTACTGCTTGCATGGTTTTCAAGCTGTGTTTCATTTGTCATGCTGCAGTTCGTAGCTTGAAAATTTGCTGTAAAGTCTCAGAATGACTTGAGTGAAAGAGGCAAAGATTTTCTGTGATTAAATGGATGCTTTTGTTTCTATTTCAGGAAAGCCCCACAGCATTGGCAGCTCTGAACGGATTCAGCTCTCAGGAATGTACAATGTTCGAAAAGGGAAAATACATTTGCCAGTCAACAGATGGACAAGACGCCAAGCTATCCTTTGTGGAACATGCCTAATTGTCTCATCAGTAAAAGAAAGCCAGACTGGAAAGATGCATGTCCTCCCTTTAATTGGTGGAAAAGTAAGATACTTTATTTTATTTATTTGCTTGGTTAACCCCTGTCTCTTTATACAGAGAAGATTGTATTCAATTAGGATGATTCTGACCCTCCAAAAGCTTGTTTCTTTAAATGAGATTTTCGGAGAACTTTTGATTCTGGTCACTCATATTTAACAATTTAGAATATTTGAATTAAAACTRTGAAGAAAACCCATGGATGCACTATTAGTGTCTTTTTCTTGTGCACACTGTTGAGAGGTTTGTATATGCAGTAGCACACAAAGGATGCATGTAGGTCTGTTGTGTATCTTCTGTGCCATGCCTCCTCATCCAGGTTTTATCTGTGCAGGGTTACTCTTAAGTTCTGRAAAGTAACAAATAAGGGCATAGGCTTATTTTGAACATTGGTGGAGTTTTGAGTGTTCAGCACTGTACGRGTAGTGGTCTRTTGTAAGCTRATAGCAAGAAACATTTGTTTTCCACTGTGACAGTGACTGAGCACTGKYACAYATTACTCAGAGCAGTGATGGAGTCTCCATCACCCTTGGAGATAYYAGAAAACCATCTGGACATGKWCCTAGCTTTAGGTGGYCCTGCTTGAGCAGGGGGTGGAACCAGATGACCTCCAGAGGTCCCTCCCCCTCTTAACCCTGCTGTGAAACTGTAGTGGAGACAGTAATATTACAGCATTACTGTTTCAACCTGAATAGTGTTTCAGAACACTATTATTGGCTTGTTTAGCCGAGGTGATGGGAAGAGAATCATCATCTTGAGGATGAATTTACACCTTAAGTAATCCTCCTTTACCTTACATACTTGAATTCTGACGAGTTATTTGGAGAGAAACAAGCTTCTGATTATTGCATACGCAGACTAGAGTTAATTCATTAATATTCTATACTAGCAGTGTGAAAAGTAATGCTGCCTTCTAAGAGCTGTTATTCCTGCCTCTTTTATGATTTGTCACATGATTCTCCAACTCTGCCCTGGAGATACTGAAGAAAAGATGTTGTCCTCTTTTGGCAACAGTATGTGAGCTCTTGACAGTGAATGGTATTCCGTGAATTAGCTGTAGGTTGCTGRAAATGACAGGATTCAGGTTCCCATCAGCCTTCTCTTTGAGATTAATATTCTTTTCATCTCAATATATGTAATTTAAAAAGGGAAAGGATTGTGTACCTTTTTAAATTGCTTAACATGGAATTCCTAAGTAGCTCTGCACAGAAATGCCTTATGTGGTGTAAAACATGCAGACTGTTAAGCAGAAAGTTGACAATAAATTTTAAAAGAAAAGGATAACTAAGATCAGAAAAATGTACTGAGGGCTTCTGCTGACAAAGCTTGGGAGGAGGGTGCTTGGCACAGAACTAAGTGTTTTTTAAATTATTGCTCAGAAAATATTCTCCCTCAACCCCATAAATACTCTGCACTTCCTGGTTTGCAAAGGCTTTCCAGAATGCTGTACTGAGACACTGAGACCATAAGTTGTGTGGGACTTCTCGTGTATGGTAGCAGAATGATGTATTCTGGGTGTTTTTTAGCAAGTTGAGAAATGCCAAAGAATTTAATTGGGCTGTAAGAGAAGCATTTTGTTAAGCCTGTTTTTAATAACCCAGGAGTATAAATTGTATTTTTTTAGGTTGCATAAAAACAACCTTAAATACGTTTCACTGGCAAACCTTTTATGGTTTTCAGTTTCTGTTAAAATGTTGATGTTCTGGGTAGTTTTCTCTGTTAATTCTGTCCTTCTGATCTCATTCCTGCTTGTGTAGGCTTCATGAATATTTGATGGACAAGATCCATCTTGGGTGTCTGAGATAGTTAGTCCAGCTCTACTAGATGATCTCCTCTTGGGTGCACTTTCACTTTGCCTTGGGGAGTTCTGCAAAGAAGGTTTTGATTCTTGTTGACTCACAGTTCTGTGTCTCTGCTGTAGGTGGAAGAAGTGAAAAAGCACCAGCACTGTTTAGCATTTAGCTCCTCTGGACCTCAAAGCCAGACCTACTACATTTGTTTCGATAACTTCACTGAATATCTGCGATGGCTGCGACAAGCATCAAAGGTGAGAAGAGTGCTAACTCCAGTGTGAGTGCCRTGTTTGGAGTGGTTACCCCAGATCAGCATTCTCCAGGCAGTGATACTGTCTCTCTTTCGAGCTGATTGTCAAGAACTGCTGTTGCTGCTGTTAATATWGCACAGAAATACTCAGTTTGAGAGCTCTTGTTGACAGGCAATAGGGAGGTAGATTTTTCTGCATTTACACTGAGACTTCTTTCTACTGTGGTTTTGTAAGCAAAGTGCTGTGCTGAACTTTCTCAATTTCCTTACCTTGATCCAGCTGGATGRATCTAGTGAGATCATTACAACAAGAAGGATAACAAATATAACTGTCAACATTTCAGTTTAAAAAGCTAGGTTCTTAAAACCTAGGGTGTTTTTAATTCATTCCATATATGGAATCTAAATATTAAATTGCTGGCATAAARGATGTTTTCCTGCTTTGAAATGTTGCTGAATCTCTCTTTAATTTTATAACTATTTGATTTTTGAATTTTTTGTAATAAGCAAATAATTTTCTGTCAGCGAAAAGAAGTTACTAACTAAAACCTTTGTAAAGAGAATTTTATACTGGACTTAAAATACAATTAATTGTAGGAATTTAGGGTCTGTATTATTTTGTTTGATGCGTCAGTTCCACTTTCTGTTGCTAAAAGCTGTTTTTGCAGTCGTCTGTTTTATGTCTTAATCCCTCCCACTTTTTTGATAGAGCCTTGTATATCTTGAGCCATTGTATTTTTCATATTTTTTTTAGCACACAGGTWCTTTAGTTGTGCTGTCTGCATGCTCTGTTGGCTTTTGTATTTGGGCCTGAACTGTTCAGTAGTTTTGTGTTTGATAGGACTGTCCATATTCTTTACTATGTTAAAGTAACTTAGTTTTATGTAGCARTATTCCTGTTTGTCTTTAGATTCCAATAATGTATTCTGCAGCCTATTGCCAATGATATAGTCTAGGTTGTGGGCTTTTTTAAGAGGTTTGATCATATGTCAAACTTTTTCCAAGCAGTAACTCATGCACCTYCCAGCACATGCATAATTTAAAATGTATTTAAAGGTTTTTTTCTAGTAAGTTTTAAATTTCTTTTTAAAGAAGCAGTTCTGGCATATCTGCTTAGGTCTGTTAAGCCTCAAGGTAAAAATCCCCAAGGCATGTTTTGTGAGATGGTGAAGCACAGTCTGTCAGGTTTTTGAGCTCTTGCCGCTTTGGGGCTGTCTGTGGGACAGTAGTGTCCTTTCATCTCCAGAGGGTTTGACATCAGATAAATGAAAGGCAAATCTAATGAGTGAGGAAAACAGTGGAAAACAATGAACTTCAGAGCTAGAGATAAATGGCCAGAAAGCCCTTCTGAATTACTGGCAGCACAAGCTTGTTCTGTGCCATGCTGTGCTTCTCTCTTTCTCTCTGGTTCACCAAAATGACTAACAGCATTGGGATGATAGCCAGCATGAGAACATATCCCCATGCACTCACGATAACCTCCCATTTTTATGTAAGTGTAGAAAGAAAATACACAGTTTCAAGTGTCTTTTCAGAAGTGAAGAAACTCGCTAGGCTATTCTTTTAGTTGGTAAAACATGYTCCCCAGCCCCCAAACCTGAAACTTGGCATTCTGCATTCATGGATTTTCAAACAGTACTTTGCCACTTCAAGTTGTTTTTTGATGTTTGGGGTTCCTGTCCTTACAGTGAAAAACAGACAAGAATGATTGTATGGAAGGCAGTCATGTGGGAAGTGCTGCACAGTAACGCTTTCTGAAGAACAGAAACAGGGAGCCAGTAATGCTGCAAAAGTAACTCAAATTTCCTCCAGCTGATGCTGTTTGTGTCTAAGTGCTTAAGTGCAAGTTGCACGCACCTGATTTACACGTATAGGGAAATGAGAAGAGTTGAATCTTCAGCTCTCTACTTCAGGCAAACTAACAGTCTCATACTGGGAGAAAACCCTAGCATTTATATGAGGTATTCTGCCTCAGGTGTTTGGAAACTAATCAAGTTCAAAGCTGCTGAAATATTCTTGCCAACAAAAAAAATACTCTGTAAAGCACTGTATTTCTAAAGGCAAGCGMATTTAGGAAGGGAGATACTATGGATACTATTGCTCTATGCTATGGGTGAGGTCACATGGTGCTTACAGATTCTTCCCTAATACTGGTGTTGTGTATAGTACTTGCACTTTTGTGAGTTATGAATAATATTTAAGACTATTTTAAATGTAAATGTTGTTTAATGGCATTTGTTTCGAAAGTGGTATTTGTGTTAACTTCTTTCAGTGGTCGTTATTCTGCAGTCCTTTATGCTCCTGATGTGTGCTGCTGAAAACCAGGGCTTCCAATTCTTACTTAGTGAAATGAAAGCTTTAATTAAAAATTTTAATGCAGAAGGAAATCCCTGGTAAAATATTTTACTAAAATTGCTCAATTCAGTTTTTCAGCTGTTAAAAGAAAATTCGTGTCTGTCTTCTGTATACTTCAGAAGAGCTAGAAGATTATGTTATTTTAACTTTTAAATAACAAGCTCAATCTTGAAAGGAGACTTGCAAAGAATGCTTGCTCTGCAGTCTTTCTCACCACAGAATATTGGCAATGTTGACTTTTTAGTGGTGTTTCAGAAAGAGACAAATCCTAACGCATCACTCCTGCAATAAATATGTGTATGCTAGAAAAGATTTGAATTGATGTTTGTGAAAGCTTAGGTTTAATTTAATTAAAAATAAGCATTGCTCCTGTATAATCAGATTCATTCTAACAGTAGAATCTATCACAGCCAAGACAGCTCTCGTGCTCTGCCTCAGTAAATTTTTGGAAGGTGAATAGATGTTAGGATTGGTTTTCTATATGTATGTGTCTTGAGGTGAACAGAACTTCTGTTTTCAGGACAGACTGGAATTATTGCACAAATACTGACCTAAATATCGAACTTGGTGACATACTTATTCCAAATAGGTCACTTTTAGATATGCTGATTTAGCCTCAAACAGAATATTTTTAAAAGCTGGAGATGTGTCTTGTTCGTTAATATTGATGGTTCTGTACCACAGTGCATTTCTTTCCTTTTACTTTCCAAAAACTGGAGGCCTAATTAAGGAAGCTTAAAAGGAAAACAACAGCAACAGATTTGGTCCTTTGTGATCTAATGCTTTCATTCTCTTGCCAAATGTTGAAAAATAAGCTTATGCAACTGGGAGGGGGAGCAGAGGGGAAAGAAAGGAACATCTTCACAGCTTTAAAGAATTTTGTCTGCATAAAGTTGTCATGATAGTTCTGGAGCTGGCACAGTTACTTGCACAGCAAATCTATAAAACACACTGTTTGCTGCTTGAATGTCAAATGCAGAAGGGTGGGGCAAAGAATGTCTTTAACTGTGAGGAGAACATGATGAGGGTGCTCCTCATTTGCCACTTCCAAAAGCTAGAAAGCTACACCCTTAATGTAGAAGAGAGAGAGGTGTTACCGAGTGGTGGTTGCTGTTGTGAGGCTTTTATTTGGAATGTGGCCTGCTATTTGATGCTTCTAACACCTAAACRTCTTTCAGTCTGAAATTTCTATTGTGTGTGTTGCCTATGACACARTGCATGGCATGGATGGTTTGGCTGGAGTATGAAAGGATTAGCAGTCCTCTATGTTCTAAGGCATGCACTTAAAATGGGATGTCAATATCTGCCTCAGAAATTCAGCATGGCAGAGTTTATGCCAGGATGCATCACAGATTTTTATCTTCTTGGAAATAGTGTCCCCCATGGGGCATAGTGGGATGGGTTATCTGACCCTACAGAACCTCTTCCCTTTTGGCTGAAGGAGAGCRGGAGGTGTGTCAACAGCTTTGTGTGACAATTATTTCCTGCTTTGGTGCTCAGGTCAGTGGGGCAGGTAGAGGAAGAGAGATGATGAGAGTTGAAGGCTCTAAATAGTGCATGTCTGTGTGGGTAGGGAGAGAGGTACAGGCACACAGCCCTTGTGCCTCTGCACAGCATCCACCACAGCTGGACAGCTGTGGCTGGGAATAAGCTCTTGTGTGGGGTTTAGGTGCCTACACACAAAAGAGTCCTCCTGTTGAAAATACAAGGAATGTCCAAAAATAGCCTTTAAAATCTGTGAATTTTTAGAGTTTTCTCTTGCGTGCTTTGGTATTTTCCTTTCCCTGTTTCAGTTTTAAAGTCTGTAGTGGAAGTGTGTGGTGTTCCAAACAACCGTAGCCTGCTGTGAAAAAGGAGAGACTAAATTATGATGTCAATGTACATTATGTTTAAAACATGGTAAAAATAGCAAGAATAGCAAATTCAACTGAGAAGGGCATGCTGCCATATTGGCCTTATTCCTTTCATGTCAGTGCAGAATGCTCTCTTCGTGCATTTCTTTGCACTGTGAAACCAGCAGAAAATAAGGACAGATTAGAATTTAGCTTATACAAGTCAGTAATGCAGGAGCCTCTACAACTATAGTCTCCATCTTTCCTCAGCTTGTGTAGAGATCTACCTGAAGCAGCAGTACAAAATTATTGGTTTTGCTTTTTTTCTCTGAAGTTATCTAGTTTTGACCATCTGCCTCAGTCTTCTAATTATTTTTCAGTACAAGTTTGACAATTGTGTACAGAACTGTTGTTAAAGGGGGGGGGGGGGGGGTATGAGCCCTGTAAAGAGGACAAAGCTGATCTATAACTCTATATGTTTTTGTAAGTAATAGTAATGTGTAAGTAAGTAAAAGTAATATGATTTTTATTTCTGATGAGGAGAAAAGGTTTGAGTTCTGACCACATGCTTGGTGCTACAGATCACTTTTATATAAAGCAATTCTACAGAATTTAAAAATAAATTCCTGACCTCGACTACAATTCTGCAAATATATTTCCAAAACAGGAGACCAAGATGATTAGCTTTTGGATGTGTTTTACAGGAATGGTGCTGAGGAAATGCAGTGAACAACAGTTGAGCATTACTRCTAAAGTTGTACCCTCTTTTCAGCTGTGCTTCATCCACCTTTGACATGGGGAAAGATAATCAACCGTGGGGCTGTTTTTTCCTTCAGCACATAAGATTCTGCTCATTAATTAAAGTGATGGGTAATAAGGCRTATCCACTTGTGCATGTATCTTCATCTTTATTTCACATACTGTCAGATGTTAACGTTTGGTGTTCTCTCAGCCGTGGTCAATCAGGAAAAGTTTGAGAAACTTCTGCACCAGCTTCATTGTTGAACACAGACTTTGAAGAGCTTTTTAATACAAAATATGGCCTCCAGTCTGTAAAGAAAGCTTGAAGCCACTAGTGTCATGGTTAAATTAGCCCTACATTGTATTTGCCTTGGCTTGGCCTCTGGGTGATTGACCTATTTCATATGTATTTCTGGATACTATGATGAGCTTTGCAGAGTTCATCATTGAAGTAATTTTTATTACCAAGGTTCAGTTATTTCTGGARGCATTACGGACAGGCTTTTCTAATGCTTTCTGATCAAAACAGGCTCAGAATACCTTTTGCCACAGCTTTGATCACAGAGCAGCACCCATGTTGAGTGTAGGGAGAAATTGTGTGGAAGGATAAAGTMGTTTAAGTTATTTGGGATGTTACTTGTTACAGTGCTGCTAGTTCATACTTATGTGTCACTGGATGCAGTGTCTCCTCTTTGTGCCTGTTTAGCCCCCTAAGCAATGGCTAACCCTCTTCTGGAGGAACAGTGTGGAGAGCTTTACTTTCCATGCAGTTTATTTCTAGATTAGTATTTTTGCTTTTACCTTTGGCAGCTGGTTGTCACTTTTGTTCATTCTATAGGGAATGGTTGTGTGCAACAAACAGAATACTTGTKGTGCATTTAGGAGTTTCTGACATTTCCTTTGAGCTTTATGGTTTTAGCTYACGTGTTTGAATATAGCATTGTGATTCTGGGCTACCTGTTTTTGTGTGTATTGGGGACAGCTTGGAGGTCAGGAATGTGCTGGTCACTGAGAAGGGGACCATGAAATAGTTGGTTTGTTTCTTATGCCAGTTGTCCTTGGAAGCTGGAAAAGGAGTCTTTATTCTAATATGACCTAACAATGAGTTGAGTKTACTGCCAACATTAGTGGGCACCTTTTGACAATAGCCTTTAGCCAATGCTTGCTTTCTTTGGGAATGACTATTTGGGTTTCTTCAGACTTCTGAGACAAAGCAGGACTATTAGCCTACTGGAAAAGTTGATTCAACATCTAGTGAAGAAAAGAGAACCCAGAARGGTTTTCCCATTTTTCAGTGGGTCTTTTTTCCTTACTTAGAGGAAACATGATGACTCTAAGTTTAGTACAAGGAAACGATTTTTTCACCTAATACCATAAAATGACAATATTGRGATAATGCTTTCTCTAAAAATAGATCCCTAAAAATAAACCCACTGCTTCCTTTTGGTGGTGATTACAAGTATTCAAACATAAACAAACCTCTGGTTTCCATGCGGAACTTGACTTCCTTTTCTCTGTGTGCACGAAATCTTCAGTATTTGGGGCCTTTGCTCTGAAGTCATATCTGGTCATTCTTGCTGTTGGTGGTTTCTTATCTCAAGTGTGAAAGCAGAAGATTAGKCAAAGCAAACTTGAAGCCAGTTTTGTTTCTCTTTTGATGATAACACTTGAAAGTGTTCCTCTTCTTTCCCTGCTAAGCCTATTCTTTTGTGCTTTTTGTTATTAGAGGTTAGTTGACATTTTGGAAGTGAACTTCTTGGTGTGTTTCATGTAGACTCTCTTAATGATTCAGGAGGGAATCTTGGTTTTTGTCTCAGATGATTAATTTTGCATGTCTAAATAGTTGAGCTGATTTTGAAGTGTAATGGAAGTGTAATTGAACTTCAAGCTCTTAAATTCTGTTTTTGAGAAATTTTGGCTTCACTGTTTGTGGCTTTTTTTTTCTGGAATTTAGAGTCTGTGGTTCTTGTTTTGGTCCTGCTGCCTTCAGTTAATAATAGTTATTGAAGTATTGCTGCCAAAAGTGAGAACAGAAAACTAGGTATCGCCCACACATCTGGAATAGCATTCAARTACTGTCTTTTGAAACCTCTAAATCAGGTTCTGGTATTAATGAAGCTRAATTTGTGCAGCTCTTGCATAAATWCAGAAAAGCATCACCTAAAAGCTCAGTGAGGTGTTGTGTATGTTACATTTTAAGGTGTGTTCAATCCAGAAGGATCCTGAAGTGTTTTCAGTAATCTCTGGGAGTGGAGGGGTCCAAGCCAGTAGGGAGATGAATGTGATGTTGCTCTTAATGAAGCTCAGGGGGACCAAGTGTCTGGAGTAAGCACATCCCATAGATGGGAGGGGACTGTAGGGGCTGAAATATTGCCCAGTCCTTTGCTGTGTGTGAGGTGATAATGGAGTTGATCTTGAAACTGAATGGCTGTAACACTGAAAGCCTTTTCAAAGGCTTTCAACTAGCAAAACCTAATTTTAGGGCTGTTTGCTCTCCTTAGGCCTCTTCTGTAGTCAGTGGAGAAGGATGAAAGTCTCCAAGGAG
This sequence comes from Malurus melanocephalus, assembly GCF_030028575.1. Classification (NCBI taxonomy): domain Eukaryota; kingdom Metazoa; phylum Chordata; class Aves; order Passeriformes; family Maluridae; genus Malurus; species Malurus melanocephalus. Next base: position 1,056,004 of record NW_026623419.1, read on the forward strand.
AAGAGGAGAATGAGTGCTTGAGACCAGTTTTAGGTCACAGGCCAGTAGAGCTATGTTCATGATTATTTGTATTACAAGACACTTGGGTCAGAAGGCTTTTCTGTGTTACAATGGAAAAATGGCATGTAAAGAGTTCATCTCATTGTAGAATTAATCTATATGATACAGCTGTATCAGGGAACTTTGATCCAAAACTGAGGACATAGCATAATCTCTTATTTAACACAAACCCCTGCCATCCTTTCCATGTGAGACTGGGGAGACTAGGACAAGTGGTCATTGAGTGGAAGTCTTACTRGCAAGAGTCTGAAATCTGTAGTAAATCATAGAAGGGTTTGAGTTGGAAGAGACCTTAAAGATTATCTAGTTCCAAAAACTCCAGCATGGGCAGGGACACCTTGCAGTAGACAGGGTTGCTCAAAGCCCCATTCAACGTTACTTTGAACACTGCCAGGGATGGGGCATCCACAGCTTCTCTGAGCAGCCTTGGACCCTTCTTTGGACATGCTCTAAAAAGTTTGTGTCTTTATTGTGTAAGAGGCCTTAGACCTGGGTGCAGACCTCTGGGCGGGGTCTCACAAGGGCAGAGTGGAAGGGGGTAACCATCTCCCTTGCCCTCCTGGCCACATCTTTTTTCATGCAGCCCAGGCTCTAGTTGGCCTTTTTGGCTGGGGGTGCACATTGCTGGCTCATCTCTGGCTTTTCATCCACCAGATCCCACAAGTCCCCCTTCCACAGGGCTGCTTTTAGCGATGACTTCTGCCAGTCTGCACTTAGGTCTGGGATTGTCCCCTGACCCAGGTGCAGCTCCTGGGACTTAAACTTCTTAAACTTCATGAGGCTCTTCCCACTTTTCAAGTTTGTCCTGGTCCCTCTGGATGGCATCTCTTCCTTCTGCTGTATCATCTGTAAGCATGCTGAGGGTGTTCTTGATCTTGTTATGTCATTGATAAAGATATTAAAGAGTACCAGTACTATGATCCTGAGGGTCACTACCCTCTACCAGTCTCCACCTGACAGAGCTGTTGGCCACAACTTTGGCTGCATCGATCCGGCTAATTCCTTATTCACTGAATAGTCTACCCTTCAAATCCATGTCTTTACAGTTTGGGTATAAGGATGTTGTGTGGGATTGTGTTGAAGGCCTTGGAGAAGTCCATGTGGATGACATTGGTTGGTCTTCCCTTGCTGACTGCTGCAGTCACTCTGTCATAAAAAGGCCAGATTGGCCAGGCCTTTTGCATTTGGTGTCTTGTATGTACCTTAGTTTTGCTTCCACGAGGATCTGCTGCATGACTTTCCCATGAGGAAAAGAAAAAATGCTGAAAGAAGGTCCTTGCTGGAGTGCTTCTCATTGCAAAGTGTGCTTGCTTGGCAGTACAGCAGCTTGTCTTTGTGAAAATATAAATCTTAACAGGAATAGTAAGAAAAAGGAAAAGGGGTATTTCTTAATTTTTATGAGACTGTCACCTCTTTGGCAGTATTTACAAATGAATTATTTTCAGTCAGGCTCTTTTAAGGATTGTTAATATTCCTTGCTCCACCAAATGGAGATTTACATGTCTGAATTATAAGTAGCTTAATGCTGCAGTTAATTACTGTCACGTAACTCCAAGTTGCGTCTTAAGCCTTGTCCTTGCAGAGATCTTAGTGTGAGCATCACAGTGTGACTACCACCAAGGTACAGTGTTGATATCACTCCCTGGGTAATATTGATACCAGTATGTGATCTCTGAAAGAAGAGTGCTTTTCCTCCAGGATAAATAAAAATACTCATATTCTGGTAATGACTATTACTACCCCATTTCCAAGTGGCAGATGATAGCTATCACCTTTTTTGTCAAATTCTTGCTGTCAAGATCTTTGTGTTAAACTTGTGACACTGGCTTCCACATCTAAGAAATTTTTTCTGGTCTCCTATCACGAAAGGTAAAGGAGCCCAACTCCTGGTTAATCCACTCTACATTTCCCCTTCTACACACACGTTTGCTAATGCTGTTTTCACCTGTTAGAGGTTTGCACAAGGGCCAAAAGTAGAAGTGAGCTGTTTGTTTATAAAACTTTGTTCAGAGGTACAGAGAACAGAGAAGGAGCAAGTTTAAATAATTTTTGTGCCCCTGAGTCTTGCTGGAATGAGGTGTTTGTACCAGAGGCTTTTGGCTGCATCACCTACAGAGGAGAGATGGGGCAAGAGTGCCCTGTGAGTGCTACCACACTGGTGTGCACTTCTGTCCTTCATCTTAAGTAGGGAATTAACTGCTCTGACCTGTGGCATTGCCTGTTGGGTTTGTGGATCTGAGTGACATGCTTTCAAGCCTTTGCTGGGTTTTATATTTTCTGTGCAAGGCCCTTAGCGTGAGTTTTGCATGTGTCTAATTTAGCATTTGAAAACAAACAAAAAGGAAAGGCCAGAAAAGCAGGTACCGTTTTACCCTTGGGCTGCACCTGTTTTAATAGTTGTCWTTTAAAAATGAAAATATATGGCTTTAAAGAAAAAGCAAATGTTTTATTTCCCCCTCCCCTTCATTACGTTTTTTGGCATTWGATTGTTAAGAGGCTAAACAGTTCCTCAGTTCTTGGCTGTGGCTGAGAGCACCACTGTGCTTCCTGGCTTTGGAATTCAGCTCAGTGGAGGGAGGCCTCTCTGCTGAGCAGGGCTTTGATGTTCAAATAGGAAGGAGGATTAAGATTTGAAGCGAGGTTAGTTCTGAGTTGAGGAGAAGCTGTTTGCTCTAAGTTACTTTAGGTATTTCAAGACAAGGTATCACTGTTTAGTTAAGGCTTATGCAGGCATTGGTGGGATGTGATAATTATCAAGCTGTTTAAAAACAAATCCTAAATAAGAAAAATTATACTGCCTTTGCATTGCATGTCTACAGCAGGTATAATTTAACATTGTCARCTCAGTTCAAACAGACTGGGAATTTGGCTGCCTGTACAGTGTGGGCTGTTTAGCTATTTTGTCGTCTGTTGAAGTCCTAAGCAGTAATTTCTTATCTGAATAGAGCTATAGGGAATGGGATGAGGGTAAACAGGAAAAAGACAAAATGACATTGGTTTTAATTCACACCACRGGTCACACCGAAATATGTCCTTGTGTAAACAAGACTTGTGTTTGTCCATACAGCTGGGTTCAGCTGTGCCCATTGCTGACATCCATTGTCAGCAACAGGTCATTTTTGTAATACAGCCAAGGATTTAAAACAAAGACGATAATCAGTCTTGTTGCATAGCTCGGTGACAGAGGTGTCATTATACTGATGAACAAAGCAAAATGGTTTTTCAGCCCTGTGTAGCAAGAAACAAGAATATGGGTTGATGCAAGTATTTTTCTGTGGTTTTGGTGCCAGCTGCTGAAGATTTACAGTGAATCCATACTGTACTTTCACAAGTCTTGAAATACTGTTTCCTTTTTTAAAAATAATAATTAAAGAAAAACTAAAATCAAAACACTTTAACAAAACGTTTTTTATTTGAGGTACTGCTGGCTTTTTAAAAATTGTTTTTACTTGTAGATATATTGTGAGACAACACATGTATAAAAGTGAGTTTTCATATTTTGGAGACTTCTGTTTCTTTGRCATGTGTGCAGCTCTCAGGTGGGGAGGAGCAGAAGGCTTATTGCCCAAGGGAGGCAGAGTGCTCTGCAACAGCATTATTTGTGGTGGTATTTGCAGAATAAATCTGCATTTGGTTGCCACTGTTGGAAAATTGAATGCACGATGACAGGCTTTTGGTGTTTGCAGGGGTAGACCCAGGGCTTTTTGTAGTACATGTGCTGCACTGAGTATCACTTTTTGAAAATTGCACTTTGCTATATTCACATGAAGACTGACAAAAACCCAACTTAGAACAGTGTAGGCCCAAGATACATAACTGAGGTTGCAACAGGACGTGGGGCAAAATTAATCTTCCGCTGGACTTTGTGGTTTGATATGCAAAATTCAGTGTGGGCTTACTCCATTACTATTCCTCTGGTATTGCAGTGGGGGACATTGCAACACAATGATGGACTATAAAGTGTTTAAAAATCATATCCAGGGAATGGAGAAAGCAACATATTTTGTATTGTTTATTTATATTCTTTGATGGTTAAATACCCTGAGAAATGGACTTCAGAAAGTATGAGATCTTGTTTTGTGCTTGAGCTGCAYGGCAGTCAAATATTGTATGTCTTGYGAAGACAGGCATTAACTCTACAGCTCCTCCTGTAGCTCCTGTCTGTGAGAGTTTGTGACCTACCATCTTCCAAGAAAGTAATTGCCCCAGCYATTTCCTCAGTGTTACTGGTGCTGGAAATGCAGCAGTGGTTTCATGTGATACAAGTGTGAGGTGTGTGTGCAGTTTGGGATATGATGAGAAGACATTCGAGGAGGGTTGGTCTGAGCAATGGCAGGCTCTGCCTGTGGAGTTGTCAATTGTGCTGCTTGTGGTTTTATTTTTATAGGTGTACATATAGCATATCTAACAKCTATACTTAAGAACTTTTTACAAGTAAACACCAAACAAATCATAACAAGCAGGCTAGCAATGCAGGTTCCCTATATATCTATAAAGCCTTTCCCTGTAGCAATGCTACCACACCAACTCTCTTCACTGCTTTTGTTGGAGCATGGATCTGTTGAATGCAGCCYAGATAAGTTGTGAGGTATTTATTTACGGCAGAATGTCTTGTTTTTTGTTTTCTTGCAGTAGAAGCATGACTTTCTGCAGATGTCTTTTTCCAGATGCTTTTTATTCTTTGAGAGTGAAGGATATTCTACTCAGCATTTTCCTACCCTTTTATCAGCTTATCTCTTCAGTGGTTCTCCACAGTGAGTTAGGGAAACCCAGTGCTTTGTTAAAGAACTGTATCATCTTTTAGAAAAAAAGTCTTTTCTTTTAATAAGCAATAGCAAACATAAGCATGCACAGTCTTACTGTATTTAAGTCAGTTGAAGACAACTACAAGATTGAAATATTCCTTAATATTTTGATTTCAGAACTTTGTAATCAGAATTCCAGTATTCAACCTGAAAGCAAGCAACTGGTGAAAGTTTCTGGTGAATGAAAGAAAGTATCATTAAGATAATATGGTGTTCTCCTTTGTTACTCTTTTTTGTTTTTCATCTTGTTGCTCTATTCTGTAGAAATTTATCATAGCACAGTATTGAGCAATGAAAAGAGAAAACTCTTTATCACTGTCTGTGAGAATAGCTATGCATATTTATGTGAGCCTTCCTTGTAACAATTCACAAGTTAATTCTTAGAGTACTGTTTGGTAACAGAAAGACTGATAAAATTACACTTGATTCCYGAGCTAACACCTTCTAAAATGTGGGTTTAACTTTTACAGTTATTTCTCTGGTAGAAGCATCATTCAATATTTGTCAATTTCATGAAAATACTAATTAAATGCTTTGCATAATAAAGTAATTTTTTTAAAAAAAGGGAAAAAAAACCAGTGCATACAACTTGTAAAAACAAGATTACTTTTAACTAGATTTATTTCTCAGGTTCGACAGTTTTAAGAAAGGATTTGCACTCTTTTTGTAGGCAGCAGTAGAATTTGTATATTTGATTTTGTTCAGCTGCATTATCTTGATTCCCACTCACAGTTACCATTTCTGGTACTTGAGATATTTTTAGAGTAACGTGCCTTGCTAAGCAGTGATGGGTTGCTTATTGCTGTTCATATCACATTCCAAAGAAGTAGTTGGAGCAACAGTGTATACAAGAGTTACACCTGGAATTAAACATTTCTCTTTTTTAATTGAATGGGTGTCAGCAGTTTTTCATCTCTTGTGTTTGCAGTGTGATCAGAACGGTGCAGTACCAGGCATAAATAGATTGAATACCCAGCATTCAGAAATGACTGCTCAGTATAGCCTATGAATAATTCTTGTCTCATACTACAAGGGGAAGAAAAATACTAGCTACAGTAACAAAAGGACTGAACTAATTGAGTAACAAAAATTCAAGCGTTTTAATGGATGTGGGAGGACTGGATTATTAACGGCTGCATTGGAGAAAAACACTGCACTGTCTGTTCCCCTTGAAGCTTATGGCTCTGGGTTTATAATAGCAACCACTTACCCTGAGGCCCATGCAGCTTGTGTTGGAGAGGAAAAGGAATTTCTGTGGCCTTTTTTTTCAGTGGCAGGCTATTTCACTTACCTCCTCAAAACCTGATGCCTCTAGTTTCAGAGTACTTTGTGGCAGGGACAGTGTCTCTGCCCAGAAGGTTGAGTGGTGTGTACTTCATCAGAGTCGAGAAGCTCTTATGTCACTGGGCTTAGGAGTTGTTGGGTCTTTTCCTTTTTATCCCCCTTAGGTGTGGTGTTTGTGCCTTCAAAATCCCAGCATAAAAGGCCGGTGAAACAATAGCTTCTTTTGGTGTTAGCAGCTGGCAGAACATGTAACTGTTTGATCACTGTTGATGAAGTCCCAGAAGTCTAAAATGGTGGTGAAGTTGTTTGCTCCTCCTGCTTTGGTTAAGCCATGCCTACTCAAAAAATGTGTTTCCTTCTTCTAGKGTTTGACCCCTCTGCCTTGCCCACCATCCCCACTGCCAGGCACTACTGTGTGGTGGTGCTTTGCTGTGTAGCATGTCAGTGACTGCTTTATGAAAGTATATTTTTAATAATGTTGGATGGAAAATAGAAGCAGTCTTGGATTTGCTTTTGATTTTGCTGGTGATATATTCTACTAAATAAATAAAACAGCAGGATGTAGTTCACCAGGGTGTATCCTAGAGATTTGGAAAGGGACAGAGTTGCGATTACTGGAAGTATTTGCCCATAGGTCTCTGTGGAAGGATATTAGTTAGATGGTAGGATTTTTTTTTTTTTTTTTAATTTCTGCAGGCTGTGTTCGTTTTACCTTCCTATTTCTAGAAAATAGTGTTAAACAACCAAATCTAGGTTTTGTTTTTGCCATATTTTTTATCACTTTTGGACAGTCTTCCAATTCACTGAGAAGAGATGAGTGCTCAGTGCTTTGCTGCTGGGTTATTTTTTCTCTTCAGTAAGATGTAGATGGGATAACTCTTCTGTCATTTAACACCCATGTTGGMCATATGAAACTAAGACACAGTGATGACTGCTAACTCCTTGCCTCTGCTCACTTGGAGGAGGCAATGCTACMCAAAAGACTAAACTAAAACTTATGTCAAATATCTTATTTTCTTTTCTGGTTGTAAATTGTCACATGGCTTCATAAATGAAAATGGATGCATTTCACATATTAGTTTGACAAACCTTTGCTCTTGTCTCCCTACTAGCCGTCTGTGGACCTGGTTTAAGCCCTGAGGCCAAGAAAGAGATCATGGTATAGCTTGCAGCAATTATGTAAAATGTCTTAGATCAGCTATACATTGCAACACTGACTTCTGCTKTGCTTAAAAAACAATTTATCTTGTGCTGGTATGTGTGAAGTAATTTTTTTTTATTGGAGTATTAATATATTGGTATTGTACTTGATTTCCAGGTTGCATCACAACGCATAAGCTCAGTGGATCTTTCGTGCTGCAGCCTGGAGCACCTGCCTACCAACCTGTTTTATAGCCAAGACCTCACTCATCTCAACTTAAAGCAGAACTTCCTGAGGCTAAACCCCAGCCCATCCACAAGYAGAGCGCTTAGTGAATTGCAAAGGTAAAGTGGTATGGTTCAACTAGTTTTCCTCTGTCCTTGGAGCCATGATCTGTAGGAATGTTCGCAAAAATTGCTACCTCCTCTTGTGTAACATTGGCCTGACTGTAATGCTTCAGAAGTTGGTTAACTTTGTGTGTTAGAGATAGACCAGTTTTCATAAGAAACTTAATGTTTTTCTTGTAAATAGAAGGATATTTTCAGCCCAAAATGCAATTTTCATAAGGTATTTTTATCTGCTTACTGAGGCCAGACTGTAGTTCTTCAGTCTTTGAGTTGTGTGAGTGAGTATGAATTGGCGAGCTGCCCATCAAAGGGAGCCTTTCTAGGTAGGAACAGTACTGCATRTGACCAAGTGAAGTTTTTTGTTATCTCCCAAGCAAAGAAATCCCTGATTTCATAAATTCAGTTTGGTTCTTGTTCTCTTTCTACTCTGCTCAATCCTAATTCTTAGTAGCTGTGACCTTCCAGTTCTTTACGCTATAGCTCATCCAAGAATATAACAAATGGGTAGACAGCAGCATGATTGGTGCTCTGAATGATTTAATGTATGTGTTCTGTGGAATCAGCAGGCTTTCTGTATTCACAAAGATGAATGTTCCCATACTGAATATAAAGCTGTGATTTTAATTTCAGTGGTAACTGAATTGCAGAGTACCTCAGGATTATATTTGTGGATGGTACTGTTCAAACAAAATGTTCCAAACCRCATTTCTAAAACCCTTCCTCTTTGAAAAACAACTGAAAAATACAAGATGGATTATGCGGGCTGTTGTRTTTTTATATCATTCCAATTTCATTTTGGAAAAACAAAAAATTTGGCATAATGGAAGATGAATGAACCCAGCAAGTCTGCTTCACCAACAAAGCAGGCAGCGATTCCAAGACTTTAGGAACACAGTCTGGGAGAGGAATTCTGACTGGATTTGGTGTTCTGTGAATGTCAGCATAGGTCTCCAGATAGCAAGTGTAATTTTAGCATAAGCTAGTGATGAGCATGGACAAAAAAATCAATGTCTTTTATTTTAATGACTTCTCRTGATTTTTCCTTTTTAAATGTCAGAAAGCATAAAGGAGATACTTGATTTTCCTTTGTCCATGTGCCTRCATCTAATTTCTGTTTGGATTAGATTTGGATTTGTCTATGTGCCTAGAGCTGATTCTATTTGGGATTAGAAAGCATTGATAATTCATATCATGGGCARTGTTCATTCTCTGTTTAATGTTCTCTTGGTACTGCAGTTGTAGGAACAATTGAAGAGTCTTGCTGATAGTAAATGGTCAGAATTTTTCTCACTAACGTGAGCCTACAACATACAAGAGTGAAAGAGTTTAGGTGACAAAATGTAGCGCTCCTCTTTTCTGAGATGCTGTGTGAGGAAAATCTGGAGAAGTGGCATATGCCTAAGGTGGTGCAAAACTGATTGTCTGTGATTCTTCTGTGCTGGTCCTATTCTGTTACCCAGTAATAATCTGCTCTGCCTCCATTGGTTTGAGCTTGGCAAGAAGTCATGAGGACCATCTGGGAACCTCTGGAGGAAAAAAAAAATAGGTTAAATGGCACTGTTTTGGTGTATCTGAGTCAGTGCATCAGAAACTCCTGCCCTTTGACATTTCTCTTTGCCTGCTGATGGCCTCCAGCCTTATCTTCATCCAGCACAGGTAGCATCACTCAGGCAGTGAGTAGCTGGAAGCTGTTGCCACTGTTTCCATTGCTGTGCCAGTGGAATGGGCTGTGTGAAGTAGTGGTAGTTCCTGTTGAGGGTTAGGATAACTGGTGCCCCTTCAGTTGTCTTTTGCCTCCCTACAGCAGCAAAAGCATGAGCCTGACTCTGGGGTGTACTCCCAAGCCCTTCTCCTTCTTGTCCTGAGAAACACAGTACTGCCTTCTCCTTTGGGTGGGAAAACCTAAGTTGTTGAGTTCCCAAAAAGCTTTGAGCCTGCTAGTRGGTCTGCTTTTCTATAGTGAGTAAATACACAAATTTCTAGCAAGAGGAGAGCACCGTATCTTTTTGAAATTATTAGTGAAACCCAGTATCAAAATGTGTGCAGAGTGAAGAGAAGCTCAGTCATTCCTGTGAGCAAACACACATTGTCTGTTTTTTCTTTTCTTTTAATCGAGTTCCATAAAACCATGTTCAAATTTTTACGAGTTGCACAAGGTAAAACTTCACTGAATAAACCAAAAGGCTTTTTTTGTTCACTCATGTTCTTTCAAACCACTGCGAGGCAAGTACAGAATCTCTGCTGTTCTGATTTGGTGCTGTTGGCTTTTATATGGAATTCTCAGTTGCTAAATTGCAGCCGCTCACAAGGAACAGCACCACTGAATCAAGCCTAGAGATATTTAAGGCTCCAAAATTGCCATGTGCTTGGATGTTTTGAACAAACTACATTGGCATTTCTACACATACCCTTCCTGGTACAATTTTTAAACAAAATCTGGTTAGCAAGGCAGTTTAGCAAAATTTGTCTTGTAATAAGCAGTTCATAGTGCTGCAGTTTCTCTTTCGTAAATCACTTCTAAATTACCACTTTAGTGGTAATTTAATACTGGATTTCAAAAAAGTGTGTCAAAGACACAATAAAATATCAACTTTTYAGCCACCCACTGAATAGACTTGCAAGCAGCTGGGTCATAGTAATGGCATGCTGACATAAGCTCTGACATGGCAGGTACAGTCAGGAATGTATTGGGGAAAAAGAAGGAATTTCTGGTTTTGTTTATGCAGTTGCTTCTTTGTTGTAATTCTGAGCAAATGTTTAGTCCTGTTCAGTGCATGGCGTCTGAAGGTGTACAGAGGTGCAGATGGACTTTTTTCATAGTAGCTGCACTTTCACTTGCCTTACTGTCCACTCAGACCCCTTTTGTTGCTGTAGATGCTCTGCAGCTGTGAACTTCCATTACTGAACTGTCTGGATAACGRAAGGTAAATACAGCTACCTTTGTTTTTTTCCTGCTTATCAGGGAATGCATATTTCATACTATGTATACAGCTAAGCCATCTGAAAATTCATCTGTGCTGAAAAAGTAGCAAATGATGCTACTTGTTCTCCCTCTCAGAATCTTTTGAAAAATTACAGGAAATGATGTTTCTCTTCTGGAGAAGAAAAGAAATTCCCCAGTTGAAATACTAACAAGAGTTCAGGCTTGCTAATTTTGCAGAGTACTGTTGCTCTAGGTTTGAAGCAAATAAATAGACYGTAGTCTTTACTGTTGCTCTGCTTCACTGGACTGAGAATGGTTTATAAGTAATTGTTCTAGTTGGTGTTTTTGGAAAAAGTAGTTGACATCAAGAATATTATTTTCTTGCCGAGATTGAAAAGTTAGTTATCTGTATGTGGATTTTTAAGATAAGGCTGTTGCAGATTTAAAAGAAAAATAAGAAAAAGGCACATAGATGCTTTAACAATAAATGAAACTATGCTTGCCAATTTTATCTAAAGAACGAATTATTCTGATTGTTAATTGTTAACTGTGATTATATGGATTTTTATCTTAAGATCATTGGTACCTTTTCTGTCCTAGAGCCTGTTTAGAAATGAACTGAACTGCCTTCTCTGGAATCTCAGTTGAAACATTTTGGGGCTAGTGGCAGAAATTTGGAGATGCGTCTCTAGGTTATGAGAGTCTAGAGCATTCTGAAGTACTGAAGCAAGTGTTTCTGAAATCCCTTGCAAATTCAAATTTTTATCTGAAAACCCAAAATTTCAGGCAGCCTCAAGCTAAACCCTCCTTACAAATTCATTGCACAGTGAGGAGGTAGTTTAAAATGTAATCCTTCTTCAGAGAACACTTGGAAGCGAGGGGGAACCAGTATTGTGAACCTAACTGGTATGAACCCAGCAAGCAAGGTTGCAAGAAGTCAGTGTGAGATGCAGCTTGATCTTAGCTTGTACCTAGAGATTGAGGCCAACCAAGTAGCAGGCTGGAGATTTTTCTCCCTGCTGCTCAAAGTGCATTGAGTACTCCTTGTGATAGTTACTTTTAGTATATGAAACTGGCATTAGTGAAGGAAGTTAGGCGGGTTAATGAATGTCAGTTATACATCTTGCCCCGTGTCAGGCCCCACATAGCACTGCCAGTAGATGCGCTGGAAAAGATTTGGAGTTTTTTTTTAATATTCAAATTAATCCATCTTATATGTGGAGCATGCTACCACAAAGGATGGAGTACCTTTGTTTGCTCCATGGTGTGTGAAGATATGGGGAGCTTCCTTCTCGCAGATCTGTAGATCTGGAGCCAGGGAACCATACTTCTATGCAGTTTCTCCTCTTTACTTGAAGTCAAACACTGAAGTGCAGCCATCTAAGCAGCAGGGCAAGAAGGAAAAGTTGACATGGTATTGACAACCAGAGGTCTACCAGTGATAAACCCTATCCAGTACTTGCTATATTTTAATACTAAACTTGTTTTCCTCATCATCCTCTGTAGCTTTGGATTTTTTTTTTTTTTAAATATTTGTAGTGCTAAAGATGGCAATTGGAATGATGACTTGGAATTTGTTCTTTATGTAACTTTGCTGCTTTTGTTTTATCCAGCTTGTAAAGACATTGAAGAATGAGTTTGCTTTTGTTAGTGCATCTTTCCAAACCTTCATGACTGTGTTCTTACTTAACTCCTGTGTAAGATCTTCATGATCTCAAGAAAGTGCCCTTGTGAGCACCCAGCAAAAATCAGTGACTTAATTAAAGAAAAATTAAATCATAAATTAAGTCTCTGCAAATGACTAAGTGGGGACAATTGCAAAATTGGTTTAATGTCTGAAATACATTGAGTTTTTTTATTTTATTTTTTTTAAATTGGAACAGTGAATTTAATAGTGGTATGAGAAAAATAAATGGCAGTAAGATAAATGCTATAAAAATAGTGGTTTTTTAAATAGTGTAGTCTAAAAGTAGAAATTACATTTGGATGAATTGGATTCACTTTAGTGAACTGTAAGGGTAAGTATACTGGTGTCTCGACAAGTATTTCAACAAGTATTCAACAAGTATTTCAACAAGTGAACATATTTATGGAATCCAGTTATTGTGTATCAGTCTCCAATTTACTTGTCTATTTTTTTCTGGTATGGCTTCCAAAGTAAGGGTTTTCTTCATGTAGTTAAACATGTTTCCGTTTGGAAGTCCATCTGTAGTTAGTGCTTTTGTATTTCAGTTATAAATTTCCAATAGAGAGGAAGTGAATACATTTTCACTATTTTTTCCTAAGAATTTTGTCTTTCCTCGAAGGTCTGCATCATATGGGGAGAAAGCCCGTGTGTGCAGAAATTGAGAACTGCACCATGCAGTAGTGTAGGTTCAGGTTATTTCCACTAGCAAAACATATATTTGGTTCTCTTGTCTTTATGCTACTCTTACCAGCCATGTAATATAATAAAAGCTTTATTGTTGTTGAGTTTGGAGGTAGTCTGAATTTGACTTAACATCTGATTATTTGTTCATTTCWATTGTCTTACTGATTTAAGACTTTTACAATGAGACCTTTCTGGAAGGGGAATGCTCTGACAGTATTTCTGGCACTAGGCTGGCAGCTTGCTTAGGCAGTAAGGCTGTGGATGGGGAGTTCAACACAACTGCAAAAAGGAAGTAAATTGCACCTTTTATTTCCAAGGAGGAAAGTGGGGTGGTAGAATTTTATGGAAGTTCTCTTTATGATTAAGTTAGTGACCAAAGTAGCAGGTGTTCAAGAGGGTGGCAAGTTTTAGTTCAGTTCCAAAAGGCAGGGCAAAGACCATCATTCTGTGCAGAAATTATGCTGAAAGTGAGGGACACTTACATTGCTGCTTGATAATGATACTGAGCTGTAACCACAGCACAGTCATGACAGCCCAAGTTCTGAAGATAGKTTTGGAGAAGTGATTGTTTTCCTTAGACTGAGTTACTTATTAAGCCACGCCTTCTCTCGTAGAATACTGCTTTTTTAATTATTTTTGGTAAGAGTAGAGCAAGACCGGTTTTGTCAGATGAGTCTGTTAGGGCTGCATTTCTGTGATGGCATATGGCCACCAATTGGAATACACTATTCCCCTTGCCGCAAACATAGTGGAACACAAATGCTGTACTGTGTGGGGGAAATTCCTCTGCTGTTCACACTGGGTAGGTCTGATTTTGAAATTCACACATCAGTCAGTTCATTGCCTTGCCATGCTACAAATTTCTCTTGTTAGTCCCTCTCTCTCCTTATTTTGCATATGTCAAACTAAACCCATTCCTGAAGTGGCAGCTTCAGGATTAAATAAGTGGACAGTTTTTGGCTCAATTAGGGCAATTAGTGTTCAGTCATACTGCATGTTTAAACCCAAGGGTTGACATGTCAACATTTTGCTCTAGCTTAAAGTAGGGTTATTTTTGTTCAGCAAAGTGASTATTTAGGTATTGGCCATTGCAATAGAGAGCTTAGTAGGCTAACTGAGCATAGTGAATTGAGATATACTATTCTTCAGGCTTTTAAAGACATAACTAAAGTCTGGAACCAAGGAAGAAGGGAGAAGAGGACTAAAAGCCTATGTACAGACTTGATACAAGGTTATTACACTATCATGCCTCAAACCAGCGTTGTTGTGCTTTTTTTCTTCCTWGCAATGCCATGTGGGCAGCACTGATCTGTGTGCCTGCCTCTGATAGGAGTAAAGATTTGGATGTGAGAAAACAGCAAARATGTTGCACTGTAAAATCTATTGGAAGCCTGACACTTTACAAACTCAGGCACAATGGAAAACTTGAGTCTGTAAAATATTCTACCTTACTTATGTTGATGTTACAAGTGATGCTTGTAACATAACGTGTGTGACTAACTGTAAATCTRTCTAGATACAAGAAGTGCTATAAACAATTCAGTATTTTAAATGTGCAGTATAGCAGCGCTCCATAATGGAAGTGCACCAGCCTGTTTGGTGGGGAGTGGCCAAAGATGAGAGGTAGACTTAGATCTTAGCTTTAAGCAAACACCTGCTAGTTTGGCTCAGTAATGTTCTGTATTTGATGGTGCTCATGAGAAGAAATGTGACTTTGGCATTTTCTAAATGAGCATGTTTGCAATGGGGGAAGAAAATACCTGTGTCTGGACAGATGTCTTAAATTAATCTCTTAACTCTAACTAAGATTATGGTGTCTGTCTTTTCACYGTTTTTGTAAACAATGAACTTTAATTTGTGGATTTTTTGATGTACACTTCAATACACTTGTGCATTTTGTTTGAGTTTATCCAGTGCTTGCTTATGCACTACATAGCCCTGTTTATCAGTTCAGCTTGAGTCCTGAATATTAAGATTACTCACCAAATACCCTTAATAAGCACATGTTGCAACTTATATTAGAGTAGTAGAGATGTAATCCAGGTATGTCAGGAAGGGGGAGATTTTTTTCCCCTTCCCCTCTTTGACCTAGGGCAGTTATGCACAAGAATGTATGCAGAAAACCTTGAAGCTGAACACTACACAGGAGTTTGTTATTGTATTTCTTAGCTTCCTTTACCACCTGCTGCCCCAGTCCTCTTTTCTCTGTTAGTTTGATCTTCTGTAATTTTATCTCAGAGTTGTATTTGGGATCTTCTGGTAGATTGTTTAGTGATCAAAAGCCCTGAGACTATCCTTTTGAGACTACAGAGTGGCACAGGCTGTAGCCTTGGTTTTATTGTTAAGTGAGTTAATTCTGTTTTCAGGGTTGGCTTGGAAATTGGAAAGTTTACATTTTGATGTTTCTCCAGCAGCTTAGTTATTTTGACTTAATCTTTCCATCTTTACTACTATTTTTGTACTTACCTAAATACTGGGAGAAATGCTTTAAAAGCTCAAAGTCCACTGCTTGGAGCACTCTTGTTTGTATTTGCAGCTAACATTGAGGAGGATGGGGGACAGCTGTTTCACCACAGAAACAGTCCATATTTCTGGGTAGCATATCTGTGGCCTAAATATACAGTTATCTTACGGTTATCTGTATTTATGAAGATAAATGCAGGATTGTGTGTTTCAGTTCTGGGTTCAAGATTTTTAAGTATTTTCTCTCAAAATAGAGGAATATGAAGGTGTGGTGTTTAAAATGGACATTTTTTTCTGGCTAGTAGCCCTCATTAACATCAGTTAATTTATTCTTGCCTCCTTTTTAATTTATAGTTCTCCCTCTAGAGATAGACTAGGCRTTGTTTCTGCACAGTAGCATTTTTTCCCCTGTAGCACTAATATGATTACTAGATTTCCTTTAGTCTCCATCTAACTTTGTTCCA
This sequence comes from Malurus melanocephalus, assembly GCF_030028575.1. NCBI lineage: Eukaryota > Metazoa > Chordata > Aves > Passeriformes > Maluridae > Malurus > Malurus melanocephalus. The sequence continues at coordinate 1,071,862 of NW_026623419.1, forward strand.
AACTTCTTCTGCCTCCAGCATGGCACAGAGTGTTCAATATCTGTGATAGCTCTGGCAATGATTTTTCTATTTTTTTTTCCTGCCATCATTGCACCAAAATACCACTAGAGAGTACAGCATTCCCTTGCTTGCTGCCAGCCTATTTAAATGTTATGTGTGTTTACAGCTTGTCTTTGGGGTTCAGCAGCCTTCACTGAAATCCCATACAAGGGGGGGTGATGCTTACATTCTCAGTTGAATTTTAGTCAGTGACATGAGTTTGACGTAGGCAGTACTAAAGGTGTGTGCCAGTTGATTGCAGTAGCTGCTAGGGKTTTTAAATCTTGTTATTAAAACTCTTTAACCTTTTAATGCCTGATGTGTTYGCTGTCCGTGTTTTCTGGCTGGAGGAGGACAAAGTTCTGTGAGGTAGCAATGTGCAGGGCTGATGCACAGGCTATGGATACACTGGCATGTGCTGTTGGAGATCRCTTTTGCGTGGAATAGTGGCACTCACAGGTGCAGTTTTGCTTCCRTTGCCAAGTTATATAAAAGCCTGCTCATGAAAATAAAGGACTCGATCCTTAATGAAGGGAAAATGAAGTCCAAATGAATTGTCATGCTATAAACTGTTCCAGAAAAGAAACTTCCTCCCATCTATCGAAATCTGACACAGGTCTTTCCATTCATCCTTTTGCTTGGCTTTAGGCACACCTCCCGGTGGTTGTTGGGCAACCATAATAATGTTGCTGAACATGCAGGCTGGCTAATTGGATTGTCCCCTTCTTGGGTTTTTTGTTTAAATGCTTTTGGTCATTTTTAATAAGGCAAACACATGCAAGTTGCTTTGTTGGCTGATGTGATAAACCAAGGGGCTTTTAAGAGTTCTGTGACATSTCAAGGACAAAATTTTGACATCTGTGCAAGCCTTGACATTGTGCTTGATCAAGAACATAAGAATTTGCCTCTGTCACTACAGAAGCCTTGCTAAATTCTCTTTTAGTTCMGTACATTTCCCAATTGTATTCAAACATTCCAACATTCTCATTCCAATGAGAATTTTTGGTTGAAAGGYAAACATGAATGGACCTGAGCACAGGTCAGCAGCATCACAAAAAATTAGTGTTCAAATAGTCTGAGAATTTCCTGCACCTTGTAACCTGTGTCACAAGGGTAGTTTTACTACCAAAAAATKCATTCAGAAATACAGCAATGCTTTAATACTGGATGAGACACCACAGAAGTTAAATACATCATAAGGATGGCATGGGGCTTGTTCTTTGTTATCCACATTGGAAAATATACTTAATGTGTTGTTCAGGAGGGTTTGTTTCTCTTTGTCAGTTTAACACGAGTGAACTCTTACAAGTGGTGTTGAACTTGAGTGTCCGGTAGTTTCCCTGATTGTTCTGAGCATATGAACTGAAAATGCATGCAATTTGTATTTACGAAACCAAAACTTGCCTTTTATTAATTATTGTCAGGCAAGTTGGTGTGGATTACTTATTTGTTTCCTTTWTTTTTTATCTCATTTTAGATTCACCAAATTGAAGAGCCTTAACCTTTCGAATAATAATTTAGGAGACTTCCCACTGGCAGTCTGCAGTATCCCAACRCTGACTGAACTCAACGTGTCCTGCAATGCCCTCAGAAGCATTCCAGCAGTTGTAGGCGAAATGCACAAGCAAGTATTTTCTTACAACTTTAACATACACAGACTGACAATAAAGRCAACAAGCAGTTTCATGACTCCACATACTCCAGCTATGAGAAACAGATTAAATTTGCTGAGTTTTATCAGAGCAGACTAGCTTGTAGATCCATATGGAAGCAATTGTGGATGAAGGGAAAGCATGCTTTGTGCCTTAAAATTCTTCCAGTCTCCAGCATTTGACACAAGGGTCACCTTCACAGTGAAGAAAATCTTAAAGCTGTCTTGTTTATGTTCTTCCGCTGTCATACAAATTGTAGTTCTGGAGATGTTTGAAGATAGAGCTGTCTAACACAGCCTACACTTCATAGTTGCCAAAGCTTTTAATTATTTGGTGTATATCTTCTGTAGCAGATGTTACAGCRTTATTCATTAATGCTTTTCTTTCTGCTGCCCTTTTGTGTATTTTATGTCACTGTAACTGCRGCAGATTTGTATGTTTATAGGAAGGAAATGTGTTTTAACAGGTCATTCACTTTCTTCACCCTCCTTCCCCTGTTTTAATAGCTTACAGACATTTTTGCTGGATGGCAACTTTCTCCAGTCCCTTCCTGATGAATTGGAGCATATTCATCAGCTCAGCTATGTGAGTCTGTCCTTCAATGAGTTCACTGACATTCCTGGAGTGCTGGAGAAGCTRACTGCCATGGATAAGCTCTGTATGTCAGGAAACTGCATGGATACCCTGAACCTACAGGTGTTAAAAAAGATGCCTCATATTAAGCATGTGGATCTAAGGTAGGTGTTGGGAAAAGGGGAAGAAAAAATGAGCCTAAATTACCGGTTTTGAAACGGTTTCTCTTTGGCTGTTAGAATTGCCTCTGGATATAAATCTCTTGTGTTTGTCCACTGAACCATATTTGTGGTCGTGTTATGTAACTCTCAGTGCTTACCATGACTTAGCACTCTTCTTTGAGGAAGTGGGAGCATTTAGGGGATCACTAGGTAGAAAAATGAGTTTTGGGGAAATTGATTTTTACACCAAAGGATCAAACAAAACAGAGCCTGGGATGTTTGCTATTCCTACAGCTCTTGTTGCTGCAGTGTTAATGTAAAAGACATGATAGTCCCTRACCCATAAWGCTTCTATCTGAAATGTTACAGTTTTGAGGTGAAGAAAAGGCATTGAAGGTGAAAGGGAAAAAATAGATATCTTAATATTTCTTGGTGTGTCAAAAAGGCCTTGTACATCGTGAGTAACGCTATTTGATTGATACCCTCAGAAGAGTCCGAACAGATCCTGATTAAAGTGGCTCTAGTATGAGTTGGCCCTATTCTTATGGTCTTTGGGGAGGACAAATTGTGCACTACCTGGGCAGCTCAGTTCAGAGCATGGACCGTTAAATCCACAGAACAGTGAATATTGGAACACGTAATTAAGCTAGATAAAACCGATTTTATCATACTGCCCTATAGCTGTCAGACTTTGCAGTCAAGAAAGGGCTGGCATTAACTTTAGCTAAACTAGGTAGGTGAATTCAGAAGTATTTCTGGTAGGGTTATAATATGACTGTGTGTTTGTACATACGTCGAAAGCAAATATATTTGCCTCAGAGAAGGGATCTTGCGGCTGACCTAGCCATGAATTCCAGCTGTGCAGTTCCAGCCCTCTCATTGTCTGCTGCATCCTTTCTGCACTGAGCAGTGAACAGTGCTTCTTCATGGCACTACCTGAAGTAGTAAATATTATATTTGCTGTATGATGAAGTGCTTTGCTTCAGTGAAATAAAAAAGGAGCACTGCTTGCAAATTGAAAATAGAAAAGATAAGGTGGTGTTGGAGGGGACATATTACCCTTTTTTCTGTTAACAAGTTTGTGTAGCTACTCTAAAAACACAACTGTTACAAAGAGGTCAATGCTTTGAAAGCAGGAGCAAGAGCAGAAGTGCAGGTGTTTGTCTTTATCCACTCTAGGGAGAGCTCAGYTGGCTTAGTGGGCCAGCAGAAGGTACTATACTGATTTTAGTGTTCTGCTCAGAGCTGGGAGTTTGAAACTGARCTCTTTGGTGTCTTAAACAGTGCAGTCTTAAAGCTCTTAAACGATGCAGTCTTAAACATTTCTRGGTTATAGATAATCTCATTCATTTGTAACTTCAGGGGAAGTTGCTGAGTATTGACAGTAGCAATGCACTGTGGTGCAAATGTGATAAAACCTTGACCTCTTTATCTGTCAGACCCAGTCATCTTGAATTTTTGCTTTGTTTGCTTTCAAAACCCATTTTCAGGTGTCTGAGTTTGCTTGCTGTGAAACACGGAGAGGCAGGAAACAAATACGTGGGAATTCATAAATATCAATTTGGCCTTTCAGTAAGGCAAAGGTCTCCAATATATGGTGGATATTTGCATGTGCTAGATTTTTCCAGCAGATTATAGGTCAGCAGGAACTGTAGAGGCTTTGTTCTTTTCCAAACTATTGGGCACAGATAACAGCCAGATCATCTCTTACTTTTATAGGCACAGTAACAGTAATACTCTGCTGCTTGTGGAGCTTTTTATCAGTAATTTTCAAAGTAGTTTAGAAAGAAGCTTSATGTCATCATTCCTTTGTCATGATGGATAAAACTACAGAGCATGTCCGTCCTGCTTTTCAAAGGATGAAAACCATAACRTAACAAAGGGAAAAATATTAAAAATCAACCTTGATCAGAACCTGAAGGCGTGCTAGTTTAATCCAGTGCAACTGATTGATTGTARAGCGAGTAATGGTTTGTCAGCAAGAGCCTGCCACATAACTACACCTAATCTCCTTTTTTTGTCTGCAAGATTGAATTCAATTAGGAGATTGGAGGCTGATGAAGTAGATTTTCTGCATCATGTGACCCAACTGGATCTGCGAGACAACAAACTTGGGGAGCTGGATGCAACAGTTTTTAACAACGTTGAAGTGTTACACTGTGAACGGAATCAACTGGTGACCCTCAAAATCAGTGGGTAYTTTCTCAAAGCTCTGTACGCTTCCTCCAATGGTAAGTGCATTTTCAGGGTASTTGTGGTGTTGTCATGTACTTGGTTGTCCGTGGGGTGCTTGTGGAATGCAGTGCACRTAATCAGGAGGCTCTTGACAGGATCCTAGACAGAAGGGTTTCACATGTGTTGTGCTATGCTACTGGCAGTTCTGAGCTTCAGAAGCAACTTTAAATAACACGATTTGGAGATCTGAAAACTGCGAGACCCTTAGAGAAGAATTTCTATGTCAGTAGATAGGGTTCTTGAATTTGTCTGCTGTTTCAGTTGCATTGATGTGTTGCATTACTAAGACCAGTMAGGAATTTGCTGCTTTTCCCTGCACTGAGGAAGTTTGAACAAGTGGCCATTGGTGAGACAAATTAAAAAAAAAATTTTTTTGCTGCTCCCTCTAGTTGCTTATCCTGTCCAGAAATCTATGAAATTCATAATGAGTAACTTCATTTACTCATATTTGATAATAAAAATAATGCAGCGTTCTCCACTGCTGTGTTTCATGAGCAGGATCTGTTTGATCTCTCTCTTGAAACTGCTATTACTTAAAATACTCAGAGTGCATTACAATTTTTATCATTTGGAGTAGTTCAGTATGGAATAAAGAAAATGCAAAGTTGGAGAACTGTGAATTTGATGAGCAGTCTGAATTGCCTTTAAAAGGCTGTCATCTTAGCARTATCTAAGCCTGCACCTTCATTAAGTATTCATGCCAGGATCTTTGTAGCTAAGAGAAGTTAACATAATCCAAGCATGTGCTGTTCAATGTGGGCTGAGAATCCAAGTCAACCCATGTCTTGCAATCARCYACCTCTTTGGTCTTGTTGTTCCTCCTGGCTGTCCTCACATTGCACCTTTGGCCACCTTGTTTTCATCTCATCTTCCAMAATAAATGCTTGTTACAGTTGCGTTTTGGTTGATTTTCTGTCAGCTTAAATAAATGTCTGTTTGGCTTTTGTGTTTTTTTAAACATAATACYAAGCACTAGCTACTTAAAACCTTAGGATATGAGCTATATGTTGGTTGGCTCAATAATAACATTTCTAGCTGTAGTAGTGTTATGAAAGATCTGTAAGGCTGCCTGCAAGTGGGAACTCCACACATGTGCCAAAGCTCATATAATGTGTTGAGAAATATGCTGGATCTTGCCATGACCTAAAAGACCCTCTGGTATTCTGTGACTTGCTGTTCCAGGGTGGGGAGGTTCCCTTCCCATGTTTGTACCTCAAGGGACCAGTGAGAAAAAAGTAGAGCAGTTCTGTGACTGACTCTTCTGGGCAGAGGGCGACTGAGGTGAAATTACAGCCCTTGTGACAAAAATGGAAAAAATGAGAATTTGCCATGAARCTTTTAAAATCCTCCAGTTTCTTGTCCCTGATCAGATATGCAGTGTCTGWCATAGCAAGTACAGTGTAATATAGCAAATGTACTAAGACATAATAAAGAAACAGAACTGGGTTCACAAAGGTCCAGATCTTCAGAAATTTTTAGGTTATTAAGTTGCTCTGAAATCTCTGGGCGTTAGCACTTAAAATAGTTATTATGGAGCAGCCATTTACGTGAAAATCTTTATCACCACTTTTATTATATATATTTTTTCCCCTAGAACTTGTTCACCTTGATGTGTATCCAGTTCCTAATAGCCTGGCTTATATGGATATTTCTAGGTAAGAGTATGTTTTTTCTTGGACCTGTGATATATAAATCAGAGACTTATGGARCAATGGCATTCAGTGGCATCTTGCTGGGTGGCAGTGGGGATGGGAATTGGACCTTGGGATAGGAAAAAACTAATTTTCAGAATTAGAGGATGTGCTTTTTTCCGCTGGTCAGTTTTTCCCTGTTTAATTTTTATAGATTTACTTTTTGGGTTTTTTTTTTTAATCACTGCCAGAAGCAAAATGTGTATTCCTTTGTAGTTAAAGAGTTTCCACAATTTAAAGGCTTCCTGTCTTATAGAGTTAGAATATGATGATTCAAACACACACCAATCTGAGGTTTAGCCAGAAGTTACTTTCTGGATATGTCTGTGTTGTAAGCCCAGCATAGGTGATGGTTACATAGTTTACTCATCAGTTTGGCAGCTTCTGCAGCTCTTTGTAGTTCTCTGCAGCCCTGGCTGCTGCAGGGATGTCTGCAGTTGCTATTTGAATGCACACGTAAATTTCACCTTAATGAGGGAGGTGGGATAAGGAAAGAAGTGGAAAAGGAAGTGTTTTCTTTTGTTTTACAGTTCCAGGAATGAATCAGGAAAACATTTATATGTGTGCTTAATGGCTTTCTTACTGAAGAAATACTCATCTGCATTTGAAGTGATAATTTCATTCATCAAAAAAACTGCTTAAAGTACTCATGCTGTTGAGGGTGATCATAACAATTAGTGAGCTAACCTGGGGTAGTAGCCATCAACTTGCAACTTTCATCAGTCCTGGGTTACTCACATTGTGCACTTAGTTGTAACACACTGGTGTGACTAAGTAAGTGATTTACTGAAAAGCGATCTTTGTAAAGCTGTTTTCTCCATTTATTTGTCAGTAAAATTGGTGCAGAATGTGTGATTTTGATCACAAAACCTTTTTTGTATCTCATTTCAGTGATGGCATTCTAACTAAAAGGGTAGGGTGTCTAGCTTTTTGTCTTGCTTGGAATTTGGGAAATCTGTTTGAGATCAGAAAGGAAGCTATCTGAGAAAAGGGGTTGGGTTGCTATTGCATGTTTTGATTGAGGGCTATTGCAGGAATAAACTAAAAAATACGAGTACATGATTGATTTATGTTCATGCTTTCTAAGCATTCTGTTCCTGAACTTGTGGTGTACGAGTGCGTGACTATTATTTCATGCCCAATTTTGCATCTCTGTATGCTGACTGAAGTAGTCATTATGTGAATGCATATGCACTCCATCTCCTCCGTGTATCTTGTGCTGCTACTCTTTGTCTTTAAGGCAGGATGCAGGAATGCCCCACAGTGCCTCTCTGCACATTTTTGGTGCAGTATTTGGAAAACCTCGCCTTGAAGACTTTAGTTTTCAGAAGGGTTAGTTTCTGTGAAGACAAATGCAAGAAAAGCAAAATAGTTGGCTTGAAAAAAACACAAAAAAAATTGCTCTGTTCAGTGAGGTAGCCAAAGAATGGTAGTGTGGATTTCAGGACTGAATTTGAGGGTTCAAAGAGATGCTTCAACTGTATAGGGGGTGAATATCTTCTGAGGAGTATCTCAGAAATTTTCTTCTCTGCGGAGAGCTTTCAGCTTTGGGTGCTCTGGTACTCTTAGTGTTCCCCTGATAATTTGGAAGCATTTTGTTTTCCATTTTCATAGTGACTGCACATACAGGGAGATAACACTGCTGTTAGCTCTCTTGCCCCCTCATTCAGGACTGGACTGCCCYGATAGTGCCCTTGCAGATGGAGGGATGATACAATCTCACAGGAACATGCTATGTAGCAGATTTGTTTCCTGCAGGTATCTCTATATCTCTGGAGGCTGTATTCTTAACAGCTTTACATCTCAATTATCATTTAGTTACACCTCTTTGTGTTCTTTATTCATAGAAATCACCTGGAAAGTGTGCCTGAGTGGGTGTGTGACAGCAGGAAACTGGAAGTGTTGGATGTTGGCCACAATCAGATACGCGAGCTGCCTGCCCGGTAAGTCTTGCAGACCAGTTGCACAATATGGAACAGGATAAACAATTCAAAAATAATTGCTGACTCAGTGTTTCGCTTGTTCCAGTGACTGTCTGGGCTGTTTTATCTTTTGTTTGATTTTATTTTTACCTTGTGGGGTGTTGTCATTCCTCAAGCTTCCATCCAGCCTTTCTTCTTTTACTTTCATGCAGAGAAAGTAGTGCCTTTGAACTTTGAAGCTGTTCATGTGGCTGTTCAGGCAGGAAAGCCCTTCATTTTTAATWCTTAATATTAAATATTTAAGCCGTAACTTTGCATGACAGTTTAGCTATCCAGCACTTGTAACTTAGTTTCAGTGATGCTTGGAGACTGCAGTTCACAGCGCTGTTTGAGTGAAAAAGGGTTTAGAGAAAGTAAAGCCTCACCAAGTCCTGCAAATAGAGCAGTTGCCTTCACTACCAAGATGATCTCATTTCCAGAAGCCTATCGCTTGATAAATACAAGGAATAGAAAAGAAGTGAAGAGGAAGCAAAATAAGAGTTTAAAAAATGAGTAGGTCTTATTTGTTTGTTCTAGAGAGACTTACCTGTTCTGGGTGAGTTATACTGGTTAGGTGCTGGTGTTGGACATTTTTAAATTCCTGCCTTTGCTGGAAAAGAGCTGTCATCCTTGACTGTTCTGCACACTTTCAAAGAGATGTTGTGGAAGACAATGATGTATCATGAGCTACTAAATCACAGAATAAGCYKAGTTGGAAGGGACCACAAGGATCMTGAAGTACACATATTTTACYTAATGAGCTGTACAGCACAGAAGAGCATCAGAAGCMGAGAATGATAGTTTTTTCCTGGGTCAGATGAATGTGTAAGATGGTGTAAACTTGGCAGTTTAGTGTCATAAATAGGAAGAGAATAGAAGTCAGAAATATGGGCAGAAGAGGATATGGGGAGATTGACCAAGCAAGCTAACTGGCTATATGCAGACTGTTAGTCACTCTTTTTTTTCACACACACAAAAAGTGAAGCTGTGCCTACTCAGAAGGTGGGGGTGCAAAAGTTCATTCGTCTTTCATTTGCACTTCATAACAGCCAGCACGGTCAAGGCATACCGGATRTCTCTGGGAGATTAATGATTAGCTGAAATTAGGTACAGTCAACATCCCACTTGTCTCTCCTGCCATCTTATCATTAACCCCAGGAAATAGCTTATCTTTGAAAGGTCTTCTTTGTAGTATATGTCTAGATAGCTTAGCTCCTAATAAGTCAGCTCAGTTTTAAGGTTCTGTTCCATTCTTTGATATCTGTTAAACTTTAGCGAAATTTGGGTCTGAACTCGAATGCAAATGGCTCAACATGTCGAAGTATCAAGTAAATCATGTAAAAGCTCAGTAAGTGTGTTCAGGTGCACTGCTGTCTGCTTTTTCTTCTACATAGAACAACATTCTGAAAACCTGTCAAGTGAACGAGCAGGTCTCTCCTAGGAGGCTGCTTGTGACACTTGGACAAAAGTGTTCAAGACTTGAATGACCAGCAGTTTCCTGGRAGGGTGAAGGTTGCATCTGATCTAAACAAACTACAATTGATGCTGTGTGCTTGCYTCTTGAAACAGAAAAATAGTCCTTGAAGACAAAGAATTGAAGCAGTTGAGATAGAGATTTCTGTACTACCGTTTGTCTCAATTAAGGAAAAAAGGAAAATGGCCCCTGGGCTGTAATGCAACCGTTTTAGYTTTAAAAGTACTGAAAAATAACAAAAAAGGTACTTGGTCTTAGCTATGCAGGACAAATTAATAAAAATGATGGTGCCAAAGAGAAAGGAAATGCTTCGATTAGGAGTTGTTAAAATTATGTTGCTGCCATCAGTGAATAGATGTTGTTATGTGTTCCTTTTTGTCTGTTTTTTTAAAAGATCTATTTGTATTCAAAATTGTGTTCTCTTGAAGAGTTGCATACTAAAGGAATTGGTCRAGTGCCTACACCAAACCATGTTTTCTGAGGAGATGCTGATGCTGAGTGACGTACTTGTCCTTAGAATTTATTGATTTCACCRAAACTTCTAGTGGGAATTGGGCAAGTGGGAAAGCTGCCCATATGGAAGAGCAGTTCCAGCTCTGGTTCCTGGTTCCCCACCCAGCTTGRGAATTAGGTGTCCCAGGCTCATCAGGAGCTTGTTTAACTAAATGCTGATGGTTCAAACTCTTTTTCAGGCAGCCCAGTTCCTTTGGTGCCTATGTARCTTGAAAAATAAGAGAAAGCAAAATTTAAAAAAAAAAAAAATTTAAATCAAACCCCCCCCAAGTATTTACTCACTGCACTATGGAAAGAGGAAGTCTCTGAAGTTCAAATCGTGGCAAAAACCTCAAAAAAAAATTTAAAATGGCACTGCCCCCACCCATCACAGGAAAACCCCAGAGTGGTTTTTATATTGATTTTTGGTTTTTGGTTGGTTGGTTGGTTTTTATTGTTTGTTTTGGTTTTTTTTGCTGTCACCCAGTTCTGCTTTATACCCTGACACTTGGTGTTGGCAATACTAGCCAGTTTCAAAAAATAAAATAGAACTGCTAATCCATAACTGAGAAATTTTCAAGTTAAAATAGAGCAAACCAAAAATGGTTAAATAATGAATACATAATAGATAGGCTTATCACTTTGCTTAAGTCTTTTCACCCCGTGTTGAGCCTACTGGAATGATAGGGCTGGCTGTTGACTTGTATCCATGGCCATAACTCAGACAATCCAGCCAAGTGAGATAACTGTTAACACTGGCATGCAGATACCGAGAATGACGGTATCTGTCAAGGGGAAAATACTCAGCATACTTGATKGATGATTTTGGCACAATAATCCCATGACCTGATGCATTGCAGGGAAGGGGCAGGAAGGCTCATTGTGTGTATTTGGGTCATTGTGACAGAGGGAAGAAGATTTTTGCTTTAATGCTGAGTAATTTGAGAGTATTTGATTGAAGCAGGTCAGCATGTTGCATGGGCTTGCCAGATTAAACAGTACAGTAGTGGGCATGTAAAACAGATGTAAGACAGGTGGCAGATGAATAATCTTTTTTTCTTAATTTGCTGAAAGTGGTTTCTGTTAAAAATTGAGAGTTGCTCTATTTTTGGTGTCTTTAGGTACATGTCCTCATTCTGTTGCTTTTRCTTCAAATTTTAGCTATAGTGTTTGATCAGAACAGCTATTTTTCTCTTTATGTTGCYCTCTTTTCCCCTTCCCTTGTCCCCCAGCCCCACAAAAAATGGAGTAGGGGGGTGGAACTCCAGGTCATCTTTTGGTTGAATAAGCTCAAGAAAGTAAAGCCGATTAGATAAATTTCATTTGCCATAGAACTGGAAAGGAGGCTTTATGTAAGTCTGGTATTAACAGAAAAGAAAAATTGTGGGGGTGGGGAATTGCATTGGATTATGAGTCAGCACAYGATGAGTAGAGCACTACAAAGCTTGGGGGGTGACTGGTGATTTCATCCCCACTTGTGAAGTGCTTGCATTAACTAGGGGGATCGCACATGTGCGGATTTCTGCCGCCTTTGTTAGCAATAACCTCCTTCACTGTTGTGCTTCTATATTCATGTTTGATACAGTGCCATAAAATAACCCTTTGTCACTGCTTTCACTCCTGAATCATCTGTAAGCCTCCTTCCCTGTCTCTGCACACCTTTTGAAGAAGTTGGTGGAGAGTGGGAAGACATTCTTGGATCTGTGCGTAATTAATACCATGTCTGCTAATCAGTTGGCTGAATCACTTTCTTGTAATGAACCATGATACCTAATCTAAATTATCAAAGAAACTCTTAGGTTTAAATTTTTCTCAYTTTTGGTGTCTTTTATGTCTCTTMAGGCTGTTTTACAATAGTAGCTTGCGTAAGCTGCTGGCAGGACACAACATGTTGGGAAGGCTCCCGGATCGGCTCGAGCGAACGCAGGTGGAGGTCCTGGACGTGCAGCACAACCAGCTTCTGGAACTGCCATCTAACCTGCTTTTGAAAGCAGACAGGTAAAATCATAAAGAAATYTGGTCTTTTTCACTTGCATGTGATAAATCTTGCTTTGTGTGTTACTTCCCGGTTCAAAGGGTAATCTGAGGTTCCCCTAATTTAAAAGTTGCCAGGCCTTATGTGGTAAGAACAGATGTCTGCCCAACTCACCAAAACATGTTCTTTTTATTCTGGTTTTGTTTCCTTATATGGTTGCTTCTTTTTTTCCACCAAGCTCCTGCTGAACACCTACTTCTTGAAATCTAGCTGTAAAGTTAAGCACATGCTATTTTCTACTACATACACTGAAATGGTTTAGTGGCAGTTTCTTTAAATACATATTTCTTAGGCTTGTTTGATGGAGTGTGAAAGCTTTTTTTTTCTCCCTTCAGTCAGAGGCTAGAACTTATTTATACCTGTCAAACAAAACAAAATCTGTGCATAAGGCTGTCAGAATAATTCAGTTATTCCCTTGTCCTTGGTTTTTGAATTTAATGTTTTTCAAATGTTTATCRCTAATTTAGCTGATGTCACCACTTGATCTCTGTTCTGGATTCTTATTTTTACGCATCTGTTCTTTAGTATCAGAGTCGTCAAGGTTTTGGTTTCTTTTTTCCAGATATGAAYATATCCTTCAAGTGACTGTGATTGAAATATAGGAGGTTGGTAGCATTGTCTGGGGATGGTGGATGGGCTGGCCCTGCTTGGTGTCAGCATTCCTTTCACCTCTTTGCTTCCTCATATAGTCATGGGAATTCTGAGTGCTCAACACATGCATAATTTAACAGACAGTGAGATTGTGTGCTGTGGGGTTTTATTTCTGATAGCTGTGACAAAAGGAATGCTTAGCTCCTGGCTTTCTGGAGAGGTGCAGAAGCAAAAGAGGTGATAATCTAGCTGGCAGAGCTCCTTTCCCTACTACAAGTATTCCAAAACCCCTACTTTTATACTGCTCTTAATTCTGTCATGAGCCTCTGGTTAAAGTTCCTGGAATTCACTTGGAGAATTAGGCTGGTGGTTGAGATGCTTTCTAAATGCACTCTTTAGCCTGTCCCAAGTTAAAATTCCTATCTGTAAACCTGGAAAGGAAAGAAACGGTTACATTTCAGAGAGCTCCTGACATCTTTGAAAGCAAAGAGAGGAATTATTTTGTAAAATTTGTATTAAAAACAGGTTGTASGTCTAGGATGTAGTGTAGTGCAATTTTGGCAGAGAGAGAACCTGATTTTTTTGTACTGGCAACTCATCAGTACATCTGTAGACAGCTCCTTTTTTTTTCTTTTTATTTCTTTTTCTTCTTTTTTAAATTTTATTTTTGTTTAAATTTCTTGTTTTAATTTTTTTTTGGTGATACCTAAATAAACAAGTACAAGCTAAAACCAGGATTGGGAATAGATCCCCAGAAGTTTAATTGGAATATGCTGAGAAGAGATAGAATTAAAGACTATATTGAATAACAGTGTTAAGTGGTTGATTCAGGCTTGGGGATATTTTTCCTCCCTGCAGCTTTTAAGCAGTACAGGGCACTTGTTTTCAAAGTCTTCTACAGGTCTTAACAAAATCATGCACCATCACAGGAGTTAAACAGRGCCTACCCATTCCAGCATCTCATCACCAGTGCAGCCTCCCTTCCTTGTGATGATAGTAGAAGGAATTGGCTTGGGTCGTGTTTTCCCCGTTGATCCTACCCTTTAACTTGGTTTAAGATGGCATAGCTTGTCCATGCTGATGCTTCTATGACTGCTGCTAAAGTGAGAAATCTGAAGGAAAACAGCTATACAGATTAATAGATTCGTATACAATGTTAGAGCCTTAAGTTTGGAATTTCCTATATAAAATGTCTTTACTGTTGTTTTCAAATGCTTGTGTCTGTCAGCAGCCAGGTGTCAAAAGAAATGGGTCTGGRAAGGTGTTCCAGGGATTGTTTTGTTTTAAAAAGGTAAAATGCTTCTCTTCTCCAAGCATTCCCTGGGAAGCACAATCTGTACTGCCAGACGTGCCAAGAGAACTGGTTCTCCTGAGTGGTGTGCCATGATCTCTACCCAGCCTGTAATATTGAACAAATCACTTTACCCTACAGAACCTTCATCTCTGCATAAAAYGACTTGCCTTTTGCAGCCTTGAAAAGATTAGGGTTTGTTTTRTTTTGGTTTTTTTTGAAAGGTACTCGGGTCTGTAAAACTGACAGATGATATCTTGTCTGGATATGAAGTCTCATGCTGTGAATTATAAACGCTTTCTCTTTCTCAGTCCTGAATATTTGACAAAGTGGGTGTGAAGTGCCTTGGGCAAACTTCAGCGCAAGCACTGGTGGGCTTTGACATCTAGAACATCTAAGGAAGGGAAGGAAATCAGTGCACTGGTGCACAAAGAGAGAATGTAGAATATCACTTTCACAAAAAAAAAAAAAATCCAAACACCAAATACTGAAAAACCTCAGTTCTCTTCTCAGAAGAATCTATGAACATTGATTTTCTGCCTTAATTSTTTAAAAAATAATGAAAAGGTGTAATTTTCCTCTGAATAGTATGATTAGGRGTATTTTGTTTGTCTGCTTTTTAATTAATTTTCTATTTTAAATTGTTAGATGAGGAGAAATTGAGGACCAGCGTATGAAACATTTCTCTGACTGAGACAAAACTTGGTTCTGTTTATTGCACTGAAAGTATGCACATCTTGATCATGTTAGCAAGGATTTCTCTCATGGGGTGGGGATTTTCTTGGCAAGATGAGTGCCACAGAGGCAGCCAGATAATCTCTTCATTTCTCATTACCATATGCTGGAAAAACAGAGAATTCATGCAAGTGCTGCAGCTGATGGGGAAAACTCCCAGACTGAATCCTGAACCTTTTTTTGTGCACCTGCATTCCTGAAGCCTTTCATTTCTTTCTTCTGCTGCTCTGTTGTGCTGCCTTTTCCCACTGTTGGTTTATTCTACAGACCTTTTCCTGCCTCCTTGAGCACCTTGCAGCAAACTACCATTTAATAGCATGGAAACTGTTGTACCAAGTGCTCTTCTAAAGAAATGAATGGGTATTCGAGAGCTGTAGCTGGGCACAGTAGTAAAGCAGTGACGGTGGTCAGGGCAGGGTTAAAAATGAAGACACAGTGGTAAGGTGGGCAAGGGTTTGTCTCTTGCCTAAGTATCCTTTCCAGTTGCAATGAATGCTTCCGTATAAACCTTTACAGCATTTGTGTGGTGAAGATGTGTAGCTGGGATGTACACAGCTTAAACCTTGGGCTTTGTTTTGCAGTGTCTGGTAGTGGCCAGCTGTGGTGGCTAAGCCAGTGTCAGCTATTCAGAGCCTGTCTAGACTGTCTGCATGATTCTTGTTTTCAGCTTTGTTCAGCTGTTCTTATSTCATTTGATTTTCTGTTTGTTTTGAATTTATTTTATTTAATTTGTTTCGGGTTTGGGTTTTGCTGGAGATCTGGAAGGTGACCCAGTTACAAATTTTCTCTTGTTTGATATTTGCCATTTCCACCCACTGTGGCTGCTTCTTTGTGATGCAAGAATTCAGTCCTATCCTGGATGCAGGGGGAAGTGTGAGGGAGGAAAGGAAGTCAAATGAATGCCAACTGCTATTTGAGTGTTWGATGCACATGCTTGTGTTGCAGAAATGCTTAGTTGCATTTGTCTCTTTGTTGCTAGGTTAAGGATTTGCAAGCAGGTACTTTAGAAACCGGGGAAATCCCAGTTAATAAAATAGCTAAAGATAGGTTAGAAAGTAAGAGCTGAAGAGACAGCAGCCGTTAAGTGTTTTTTTTGGCAGTCCATCAATAGGAAGGGGATTCACTTGAATGTTTCCGTCTTTTAGTTTATTTATTTATTTTTTAAAGAAGAAATACCCTCTTTTGCACAGATTGGCRAAACTGCTTTGATTTTTTTTCCCCCTCTCTTTTTTCCCCCAGACATGCTTAGCTTACAAGATTTTTCCTCACACACCTGCTATCACAATATTAAATTATTTTTATAATATTAGGCAGTCAGAAATTGAGGGCATGTCTCTGCAGAAGGCACTCAAGGGGGAAATTTTGTGTTTTGATTGCTTTGTACTGATGGAGATCTTAGGACATAGGCTGAACTGGAGATCTTGATTTCTCTGCAKATTTTCTTTTTGCAACTGAAGTATTCTTTCCAGCTCTTACCAGTACTTTCAAGCTAAGCACRGTGGTTTTGGTTTGCTGCTGCTTCACCAGTGAATGCTGTTGTCTGTGTTCTTCCTTCTCATGTCAAACACTCCTAAGCTTTTTGGAGAACTTAGATTTCTTCAGTGGTGGCTATGTCTTACCAGCATGGCAAACGGTGTGGATTTCAGAGATGCTGTATTCTCACAATTGTCTGTATTCARCTTCTGTATTTGCTTCTGTGTGTGCTAGTGTTAGGCATTGGTAGGCAAAACATAAACGCTTTGCATTTTGTTKAGAAGATTTTCTTCCTCTGCTTTTGGAAGTACAAATTGAAATCAGAATCTTCTAGGCCTGAATGGGGAGTGGATGGGACTAGATATTAGGTGGTTTTAGTTGAATTTAAGTCCATGTCCTTAATTCCAGCATGTTCTTTGGGACAGTCTTTTTTCTTATTTTGTCTTTTGGAGAAATTAAGTGCAACAAGGGACTGTATTGTAATACCCAAAAAACCAAAGGTGACTCATTCCAGACAGAGATCACTGCTTATATTATTACTCCAGRGGAGAGTATTCACCTTGTCAAAGCTGAAAAATTCAGACATCTCCCTACCAGCACCTTAATTTCATCATCTGTGATGCTTTTTAGTACTTTTTAATTCATGCTTTTCTCGCTGTATTGTATGTGCGCAGGCTGCTGAATTCATGTCTTTGTAGTGATGCTGTAGTTTTTTTTTTCATGAGCTTGTGGTATAGTGTGTGGGTGGAATTGGAAAGGGAAACAATTAATTTTGGACTGAGCTTTAATATTTGACATTCTGCTTCTATCTGATAAGCAGTATGAGTGGGATATCTTCAAGGAACATGAATCAGTTAAAGTCCATGCACAAGAGAGATGGGAGCAGTTATGCCCAAGTAAATTTCCACTCCTCTGGAGGGCATTTATAAGATGTGTCTTCTAAGGTAGCAGCTGGCGCATTGCATGAGGATGAAAAAATAAGGGAGTGAAAATAACCTGGAGGAGGACTTCTGTGTTAAATCAGCGTGAGGGAGAACCTGATGGGATGCTACAGTTTTAGGTTTTGTTGGGATTTTTTGGTTGTTGGGTTTTCATTGTGGGTTTTGTTTCTTTGGGTGGGGGGATGTTTTTAACGTAAGTTTATAGCACAAAATTGATAAATCTTTGGCAGTAGCAATCTGATTGTTCATTCTCTTCTCTTCCCGAAGAACAGCGTCCCTTTTTAATTTTGTTTTTCTTTTTAAATCTAGACAGTATCTTGAAAGAATTACTATTTCAAAATGTTTTTGCCATTTTAATGTAACAGCTGGTATAAAAACTTGYATGCAAGCAACACACTCATTTCCAAAAGCTAATTTAATTCTAATTACGTCATCTACAGACAGAGATGAGTGTGTGACTATTCTGACCCTGACTGTTAGTTGTTTAAGGTGAGATACCTGCTTCCACAGGGTTCCCATTCTAGGCTGTTGGCAACATTTTTGCTAGTCACCTAAACTTTCATTCACAACAGGGCACAAACCTGTAGGTTAGGATGATGTGGATTTATTTCCAATGTTGTTACATCAGTCCCTGGAAGATTTGGTAAAAGGTCAGGGTGGGTGGGAAAGGGGTGTATGTGTGTAGAGCATCAACTTTCCACTCTCTCTTCCCCACTGGAAAATACATGCATCCAAACATATTTCTGACAGGAACACACAGACTTCATTCACTTTTAATACCAGTGAGGGAACAAATTGAAATCTCTTGTTATATTTCACCAGTGTTGTTAAGTTTCTTAAACACAGAAGAATGTTTGATTAATTTTTCTTTTGAATTTAAAATGGCTACAGTATAGTACCTTGTATTCATTTCAGGTGTATCAGAGTAATGTAGGTTTTCCTGATTGAAGCTTTTAGTTGTACTTTGGGCTAGCTGTTCTTGATCAGACTTCACAGCCATAGGCTGTGRTGCTCTCTAAATTACCTCTTTGGCTGTTGGTACCTGTGAAGCTCTCCAGCTCTCATGCAGCTTGCAAGAACAAAACTAAGATACAGGTTCTTCTTCAGAAGAACATGGCCTTTATTTTGGTGTGTTTTGCTGTCACCTCCTTAACCCCATTGTACTCCTGTGAAAACTCACTTTTCCCAGCAGCCTGAAACCTAATTGTTGCTTAAGTCTTTTCAGACTGAGCTAAAGATGACCATTTTGTACTATGAGTGGTACAAAAAATACTGTGGCTTTATTGTTAATCAAAATGCCTTTATTTTGTGGAGAGGGAAGACTGTCATGCACATGAGATTGCAGTTGCCAAAGTAGTAACTGTCTGTACTTTAGTAATAGGTGTACTTGCTGATGTTTAATGAAGTGCAGGATCTGTTGCTGTGGTATGCTTYGGTTTAATGATCCGGCCTTGAATGAGCTTAGTATATTTTTAGTGTGTAGCTAAAGGGTGAAATTGAGCAGCAWCTTTTTAGAATAAATAAATAAATTAAAAAACCCTTTCAGCTGCTTATTTCCTTCTCTGTACTAATCCTTCCTCTCCTCCCTTTCTCCTCTGGATTTTTAGCACCCTCGTGAATAATGAATGAGCCTGAGGATTAAACTGTGTTTCTCTGAAGTGGACTCCTCTGCCTGTGTAAAACAGTTAACCTAGTTTCAGTTYTGTGCAGTGCTGAGAGGCTTTTGCTTCTAATGGAAATAGTGGGGKTTTTTTTTAATCCTTTGGCATTCCACATGACTCCTCTAGCATGTTTGACCCTTATTTACTGCTGAGCAAGTTTGAACCAGCTGCTACTCTTGCAAATCCACTTCATTCATTAATAGACCTTAAAGGTCAGTGTGGACTCTGCGCGCATGGGAGCAGCCATCAATATTTTATCACTTTCTCTTAAGATCGATGACAGGACCGTGCCTAYCTACCTTTTGTGTCCTGATCCATGGCTTTACAGGCTTCTGACAGCACATTTGAGTCTTGTGTCTTGAATGCAGCTTTGCCCACTGCAGCTGCCTGTTCACGTGAGTTGGTAGGAGCAGAACAGCCTGGTCTGAGCACGGTCGCTGCAGACTGGCAAGCACACACTTCCTTCTGTACTGCTCCAAGGCAGCCTTTTCTGAAAACAGGAGGAAGGAGGAGAGGTCTTAYATCTGTTGAAAAGGCATAGTCATGCCAGAGTTGGTTACCAAAGGATAAATAATGTTACTTTTCCATTTGTTTGGAATTGGTAGTATGAATTCTAGCCCTCAAGATACCTGCAAGCTGCTGTGATCACTAAACTCCCCTAACAAACATGAATGCTCTGCCTGCAGAACTTTGTTGGCAGGAATGGGCAGTGCATATAGTTTAGGAGATCTTGTTCCCATTCTGGAAAAGACCTTTGGGGAAGAAAGAATTTGCTCCATTTCTCTRCTTTTTCAGTCATCATTCCATGGGGTGGGACTGCAAAAAATTGGGCTTCTGCTTTGTTGGGGAACAGGAGAATGGCACTCAGAAAAGCTACACAGAGATAAGGCTCTCTTTCTGCACWCATCAGCAGGCAAGGATATAGCTTTTATATTTGATTTGCTACTAGCACTGTCTCTCTTTAAAATCTCAAAGGCAAATTGCTGCTTGGTCTTGGGTTTTGGTTTATRTTGATTGATGCATCTTCATTTATCCAGATACTCAAAGAGTACTTTTCATATTTTGTAGTTGTTCTCAGGGCTACAGGTTTAAATAAAATGCTGTCTGCACCTCAGACCRTATTTAAAATACTGAAAAATTGGCTGGCTTTTTTTGCCATGGACTTGTTTAGTCACTTGAAAGGCAATTCTCATGGTTCATTGATGATGAATACAGAGTTCATTTTTATGTGTTATGAGTATGGAAATGATGTGGTTTGTTATTGTTCTTACCTGTAGGTACATCTCTATTAATATTGGGGATGCTGAAGTTTTGATAGCAGGCTAAAGGCACTTTGATGTACTCGTTTTGCTGATGTTTTRTTATTGAAAATATAGTAATTTGAAAATGTTATCAGAAGTTTTGTTCATACAATGCTAGACTTTTGGACTGTCGGTTGTGAACTTGTTGCTTTTGACTTTTGCTTTATGACTATCTTAAATTAACTTTTAAAACCAGTGGTTTTCATTTATACTTCTAGACAAAACCTGCAGGATGTTTGACTGAATTCCTTTATGTAACTTCTTTTTGCAGCCTGAGATTTCTTAATGCCTCTGCCAACAAACTGGAAATGCTTCCTCCAGCCACCCTTTCTGAAGAAACCCACAGCATCTTGCAGGAGTTGTATTTGACCAATAACAACCTCACAGATAAATGCGTACCCTTGTTAACAGGCCACCCACACCTGAAAATCTTGCACATGGCTTACAATCGCCTACAGAGCTTCCCTGCAAGGTAAGGAACGCGCTTCACTGCCTCTGGCCCACGGGTGGGTGGGCATCATGAAATATTTTCACAGYGAGAGCTGAATTGCACAGGAATGTGGTGGCATGGGCTGTGTTTTGAATGTGGTGGTACTGCAGTGGGTGGATTCCCCCGCTTGTGCCCTCCTGCACGGTGCTGCCCTCTCTTGCGCTGCACGCACAAGCGAGTGATGTTTGTTCCTTGGGGAGTTTTCATAGGGCTTGAAACTCTCTTCAGCTGGACTGATGCAGCATGGTCATTTTATGCTTTTGGAAGTCAAGCAAGGAAATCTTCTGTTTTCCCYGGCTTGGTTACTTTGCTTACACCTGGTGAGCTTCTCTTCACAAGAGATTTGAGAGCACAGATGTCTGGAAATGTCCTCTGGAAGTGGACTAAACTCCACTAGGGAAAAATCCTCTTGACTCTAGAAGGAGATTCTGCCTTGGCAGCAATTTCTGTGCTTTCAATTCACYCTGTTTTAATCAGAAATCTTTCAAGTGTAAGATGTGCTGTAAAGCTGAGGGGGTACAACCTTGAAAAAGASATGCCAATAAATAATGGAAGAGACATCTCTGTCCTTGTGTGATATTCTGAGCACCTGGGCTTCAGCAGCAAGGAGAAGGGACAGAGATGAATTCAGGGAGAAGGGCTGATTGGGGTGCTAGAAGGGGGAGGGGAAAATGTGAGATGGAGAGATGGACTGAGAAGCTTAGGGGAGAAAGGAGGAAAAAGAGTGAAAGCGAGCTTGTGAGCAGGGGGAATGTAAGCAAAATAAGTAATTTGAAAGGTAGCATTAACAAACACTGACAGAAGWAGTACACATTTGTTCCACAACTGTGTTAGCATCTGACATGAGGAGAGGTGGCAGGCACTGCTGTGAACAAGAGTCAAAGTCTGAGATTTTGTTCTCTTAAAGTAACAAAAACCGTTGTTCTTATCGCTGCTTCAAAATAAAATATGCCTCTATTAGAAGAAAAATTCTCATATTCTTGTTTGTATAGCAAAATGGCCAAGCTGGAAGAGTTGGAGGAAATTGATATTAGTGGAAACAAACTGAAAGCCATTCCAACAACCATCATGAACTGCAGACGTATGCATACGGTAATTGCTCACTCCAACTGCATTGAAGTCTTCCCAGAAGTCATGCAGCTTTCTGAAATAAAGGTATGGAATGAATGTGCTTTGGAAGAAGCAAACGTAATGCAATTTTACCATTTTTTTTCTGCCTTGGGGTCTCTCGTTGCTATGGGATAGCATATTCTCAGAGAGTATGGGGGTCTGACAGCTGCTTTCTCCTCTGAAGTCATATGCAAAATATTTGCTCCTGTGCAGCYTCAGAGTAGAACGAAGAGGAGTCTCAAAATCTGATTTTATGCTTACCTTGGTTACACTGTATCTATTTTGCCAGRTAAGTGTTAATTGTCTTCCTGTGACAGTCTGTTTTGATGCAACTTAAACATTTGGCAAGAGCTATGCATAATTAACTCTTGCTGCCTTGGCAATTGGTTGATTGTGTAGGAATGGACTTTGTTTAGAGTGCGTCTTAAAAACTGCTGAAGCTGCAGAGCAGGATAGGCCCTGGGGACAGAGATAAATTCCAGGAGCACAGGATTTGAGTATTTAGGCAATCTGCTTTCATTTTCCTAATTGCAGTCATATTTTGCACTATGGGGGGTTACCTAATCTGTCTCCTGTGTTTCCAGGAGTAATTCTGTGCTCTTCCCAACACTTCTTTTTGAGGGATGTATTCTTCACTTGATCACACTGATGAACACTACTCCCTACCTTTTGTGAATTGAGTTCCTGCATCTTGCCTGGCTCTAGTGCAGAATGGTTTGCATTGTGTGCCCTTTCTGCTGGACAGAGCTGGGAAACGGTTGTCTTGCAGCATACAAATCTTGTGATACAGCATAAAATCTGTCCTTCTCTGGGGCTGAGAACTGATTACCTATTCAGGGACTCAAAACAACTTAAGTGTCCTTCTGGCAGTTGGTGAAGTCAAAAGGCCAAGTTCCCAGCCTGCTGTGTGTGCCTCAGTGTCTGGGGTCATGGAAAGCAGCAGGAGCAATAATTCTGTTGGACAGACGAGTCTATGTAAAGATGAGCTTTGTGGTTTCAGCCAGGAAATCTCAAACAAACTCGTGGATATTTGAACACTCCTCCCTCTTTGGAACAATGGCCGGAGGAAGCAGAGGGCCATTTAGAATCAATCAGAAGTAAAGCCTTTTTCTTAGAGGAAGAATTGGGGTGGGGAAGCAGGGCTCTGCATGGTAAACATTTCTTCAAAAATATGAGGGTTGTGTTAACAAAAAAAAAAGAAGTTAATCTAAACATATGGATAAGGAACAGTCACCTTTTTCCTTTTGTTTGTGCATCTTGGAGAAAACYGTATGCTTCATGGAAGTGTCATATTTAAAGTGCTACTTGGCCACATTGAGCAGCAAAATACTCTTGGAAGAGCTGCCAGTTTCTTCCTGCTGATTCCCTATGGTTTAGTTCTCTTCGGCAGAAGAAAGAKACATGGACGTCACCAAGTGTTTTGGGAATGCAGGGATAACGTGTGGCTTAATCTAAGAGGGCAAAGTGTTCTTTGGCTCCACCTTTGTGGAAGGAAGATGCCTGGTCAGTGCTCAAGCCTRGTTTTGACTTACATGAGATTAATTCATCTGGTTGCCAGATGGGAAGGTGCCTTATTGGGCTTAGGAGTTCTTCCAGCCTTTTGGTCATTTCTCTAGGTCAGGGCTGCTGTTTATCAGTCTGGAGATTAAGCTTGTGCTGCCTACCTGYATCCATTTCTTGCCTTTACCCGAGCTCCTTCTTAGATATGGGAGAGCATTCAAAATAKGCCAAAGTAAGTGCAGGATTTATTATTGTAACTATGATTTGGTCACTTGGTGAAATAAGCTTGTTTGTAGCAAAGYGCAAAGTCCTATAGTCTGATGTCGCCTCTGTGATTATATCATATTTGATGATCAGTTTTAACTGAAGTGGCATTCAGTCTAAACTCCTGGGGAAACGCTGTTACCTGAGGTAATGGCTGTTTTGCTTCAGTGTTTAATTAGCCTGAGAGGCTGATATATTGTGATTCTGGTGTCAGTGTCACTGAGACAGTAACAACAGTTACTATGCTGTCTGAAATGATTTCAGAGGGAAAACTAGTGTAAATGATGTTGCTTTTACGATTGCAATAACTCCAGGACTTCCAGAAACAAGGTCATTTTAAGGATATAATTGTCTCTAAGCATTTTTCACACACTACAGTCAAGGCTACAGAAGTTCTGTGTTGTCCTCTCTCTTAAAAAGCCCAGTGGAGACCTCAGAAGTATCAAATACCGCAGTACATTTTTAGGGCTTTTATTGTCTTTTGGGACAGGTATTTGCACAGTCAGAGTTAGGTTTGCCTGTGCACACTGAAAAGTCTTCCGCGAACAGCTGAGCAGTTGGAAGCACGCACACCTGAGTCAGTGCCCAGCAAAATCTTTCCTTGCAGCTGTTTGACTTCAATTTCCCTYCCTTACAAAAGAAAAAGGCCAGATAGCTTCAACTTGGTATGACCACCTTCAGCTTCAAGTGGAAGTAACCCAAGTCCCTTGCAACACAAGACTTACAGAGTTGTGAATGCAGCAGCCTAAGCAGTTGCCCACATTAAACCCTGCCTTCCAGCTGGCCCACCAAGTGCAAAATCCTGTGTGCAGTTGCAGTTGTTCTTCTGGTGCTGCATGGGTGGGGCGAAACTAGCTTGCATTAAAATAACACAGGAGGAAATTGGGATAAGTTAGGAAATAAACTTTCCTGCTTGCCTGGGGAGTAGAACACAGACTAAATTTAGCACAGACCTGCAGCAAGTCCCTGTTAACCTATTCTTCAAAGAGTACAAATAACACCTAAGAAATTTCAGCCTGATAAATAAACCCTCTTCGCTAGTGCCTAGGGACCAAGGGATCTGCTGTGGAATGTAGCTATCTTTGGAGCACTGGGCATTTAAGGAGAACAATGAAATTAGTGGTATTTGTACTTTTTATTCCAGCATGCTCTTTCATCAAAATATGTAATGGCATGGAGGTGTTGAACACAGCAAGGCCTGCTGGCAGCTTCCTTAATCTGCAAAGTAATTACTGGCTCTCTGGAAGCAGCAAGGAGTTGTGCAGAGGGAAAAAGCTTGCTGGAATAACTGCTGCTAAGCTGTCTACTATTTTGTTTGCGTRACAGATTTAAACTTTGATTTCCTTATCAGGCTTAGGTAACGTCAGCRGTTTGCTCTTCATAGATAATAAAGCCTCCATATTAGACAATCTCAGGATTCAAGATTTGGGTCAGAATATTTTATTTTCATTGAGATTATTTAATAAAGTGTTTGGAGATTTTTCTTCTCCAGGATTTACTGGGTTATCTTATGTCTGCTTCCAGCTCAGGAACTGATGTCTTAGAATATACCTACAAAAATGAAAGTGCCTCTCTTGTATTGATGGAAATTACATAATGGTCAAAATGTGCAGTCAGAAAAAGTCTCCCTCTGCCCCTTTCAGCTCTTTTGTTAAGGTTTCTGAAGTCTTTCACTTTTGCAGCTTAAAAGTAGAAAATGGTCTTTCAGAAAGATGTGGATAGTTTTTCTGTCCTGTTAAATACCAACCTGCTCTGTCTTCTCAGAATTACCTTTTTTTTTTTTTTTTCAGTTTTTAGTGCATACTACTAGTCATCCTGTAACAGGGTTTGGAGAGTTGATTTTGTTCTGAAATGCCTTATTTTCCCCTGTTTATTGAATTTAATCTGGATATGCAACTTTAAACAATGTTTGATATTTTGTCGTTCCAGTGCAGTTTTTCTAGCTAATTGGTGCTTAGCTGGTGGTTAGCCTGCAAGTTTTTCTGCTGTTTTGTATTTTTGAAATATCTAAACTTTTAACTTTTTTAACTTGTYTATTGATTATATTTTTAAATATGACTCCATCTAAGATGGCACTTAATAAAACCATGTTTTAAACTGCTCCAATAATTTCCCCTTTACCCCTCTTCTCCTCCCTTCCACATACATTAATAACACTGCTTGTTTAAATATCTCTCAATAAATACTGAATTCCTGGGAGCCTGCTCATACTCATGCTGGTTTAAGATGATTTTGGAGGAGGGACTGCTATGCCAGTGGCTTAGAAGCCCCAACTGTACTTCTCTCCATTTCCTTTGTCTATTAAGAGACTGTTTTCATTAATAACATGTTTTCTTAAATACTTTGAAAATCTATTGACCATCTTTGCCTCTGTGAAGAGCAGAGAAAACTTACTGGTTTTGTAACAAGACAACACCTGACTAGAGATGGAAATGGAAGGAACATATTTCTAGGTGTCCCAGACATCTGGCAAGATGGCTAAATGCCATGTAAGAATTTCTTTTATAAGAACCTCTTACTTAAATTAATGGTCTTAGGTCTTGGTTGCAGCCTTTTTTCTTCATGAAACAGGCATTATTGCATTTATGATGTGATAATTTGTAGCAAATTTGTATGATCTTGATGACAACTGAATTCTCTTGCTTTTTGGCTGCTTTCCTTTTGCAGTGTGTGGACCTAAGCTGCAATGAACTGAGTGAAGTCACATTGCCTGAAAACCTGCCTCCAAAACTGCAGGAGCTGGACCTGACTGGAAATCCCAGATTAGCCCTGGATCACAAAACCCTTGAGCTGCTGAAGTAAGTTCCCTTACAGAGTGGGGAATGGGCAGAACRATTCTAGTTGTGAAAACCACAATATACAGAAGTGGTACCTGTTTTAAGGAATATGGTTCCCTGTTGCCAGTGGATCAGAAAGGAGCAGATATGTGAATAAGTCAGAAATTGATGCGTCCTTGATGAGGAATTGCTTCCCACTTCAGTGCAGTTGTTTTCAGCTGTMATTTCTTGAGGGGTCTGCTAGTCTGGTGTACCCACCATTGGGCCAGTTTGATTCCATTTTACTTCTGACATTAGATTCAGCCAAAAGATATACTTTATGCCATTGATGAGATGCCAGTAGCTGCTCTCTGTGTTTTTTCCTCACCTTTATCTGCTTGGGTCTGTGTTTCCCATTCTGCTGCTTTTTACCTCTTCACGTACTTTTTCTTGTTCCCCTTCATATCTCTGCTTCTATCCTAGAAGTTACGTATTTTTTATATTTAAACTGCTGAAGACTCACATCTCCCACTCTGCAGCAAAACTGGTTCCTTTGCTTTGGGACCCAGTTTCCTTCCTGTCTATCTGTTTGTTTCCTGCCCTAAGACTTAAAAGAATCCAATAACTGAAATTCCCCAAGTGCTTTTGTTCCCCCCCGCTTCAGTATGTTAGGAAGCTGTTGCAGTAAACTGGATAATCTGTGAACAGTGGTACTGACTTGAATTTTTTTATRTCCTGTTGGAAACTGCATCAGCTCCAAGATTCCTTCTAAATCTCTTTTATTCTTAAATATTGAATGGTTTCAAGGAGGATTGATTTACCTTTTAGATGTTGCTTGCTTTAAAATGGTTAAGATCAGACACTGGAGTAGTAACCCTCATCTGTTGTGCAAGCAAGGAAAACTTATGGTTAGCTTGAATCAGCAGATTTCCAAAATATAAGTGGAAATTTGAGTAATGATGAGTTCTCACAGATGAAAACAAGAGTCCATTTTCTGCAGCAGACAGTGAAAAAGGGGSTATGCCTGTATTTTAAGAGTTGCTTTGTTGCATACAGGAAATCTTCCTGAAGAAGCAGTGTGTAATATTGCTCTGGCTCATGGGAGGAAAAAATATATATGTTTTACAGCGTTAATGAATGGTGTCAAAACTTAGTGAAAGATGAGCTTTTCTTGTGTATAACCCAGCAGACAAGATGGTCACAGATTCTCTTGCCACATTAGTATTCAGGCATCGTGCATGATAGCATTATTTTACAAATATAAATCCTGAGTAGCTGYAGAGTAGTGGGGCCCAGTTATACACCATATTTTCACTGGCATTCGTGTGGTCCTTAATTCACAGGAAACATTTTCTTTCTTGTATGTGCGTTTCTCTTGCTTATTTGTTTTGGGCATGGGGATGTGGATTTATTTGGTTTTTCTTTTTTAGTTTTGGGGTTTTTTTTTAAAATAAATTATTATTAAGACCTCAGGTCTGTTCTGTTCACTAATGTTCATTAGGTACAGGTGTTTCAGGCCTCCTGAGGGGTTTCTCAGTGTCTGATACACTACCCTTACTTTTATGGTATCCTGCTATAATTGACTGTGAACGAGGAGGTGCTTCTTTCACTCGATTTTCATGGCAGGCACAAAAATACTTGTGCACTTGGTACTTTTTATATCCTCCTTCTGCATGTGAAAGGCAGCTCTCCATCTGTGCCCTGGCAGAATTCAAGCAGGTAGTAGGTTAATACGTATTCTCAGTGCTGGTGAGAAGAGTCCTGTCATGCATGCTCGCTTTTTTAGTATGCATGGAGAGCTTAAAGAATGCTTGCATACTTAGGAGAATGTTGTCAAGTGATTTATTGGATGTAAGAATTTTCATTAACAATTAAAATGAAAAAGGAGGAAAGAAGATGCTGTTACTCTGATTTTTAAGAAAGAGCATCTAGTTCAATTGTAACAGTAATTTTAAATTAAGGGGAAGATTAGATACTCTGTCCAGAAGCCTTAGCCTGTATTACTTGCATAGGACRTTGTGCTGATATCATTCCCTTCTGGGAACACATGGTCTGTGCTGGTGCCCCTAAAGAGGCTGAAACCAGTGCATTGGGGTAGCTTTGTTTTTTCTCCACTTCCGGGAAGTCTTGAGACAACTCTGGGTCCTCGACCTGTCCAGAAACCAGTGGTTAGTCAACCCAATTAAAAAAGAAACAAACAGAAACCTTTGTGCCCCAAGTTCCTCTGCCCTGGAGATATGTGCCTAGTATGAGAAGTCTGCAAAGAAAGTGTATTTGTTTATGTGTGTCCCTTTGAGGGAGCAACAGAATTAAGATCTCTGCTACTTCAGAAGAGATCCAGGTTTCCAGTTTGATTTGGGATTAGGTAATCTCTTTTAATGCTTGTGGCAAGATGTTTGCCTCTTATTTGTCACACAGAGGGCTGCAAAACCAAGAACTTAAAACACAAATGGTTCTAACGTTATTTATGTAATTTATTGGCTTTTAGTCTGCCCTCGCTGATGTACATCTTGGCTATTAACGTAAAAAGAAATAAAACTAGAAGTGACAGTACTTTAGGTTATTTGAGGAAGGCTTTGCAAGGCAGAAAAGACTTTCCCGTGTGTTCAGGTCAGGTGGGGATTTGGATAGAGCAAAAATGAATGCTCAAAGTGAACAGTTAGACCTTTCTGCCTGTGTCCTTTTATATTTCAGTTGGTTCATGAAAGGTTCGGGTGCCTTTGAAGTGTCTGCAGCATGTGGGGAGCTCGCTTTTCCTGCCTTTGGAAGAGAGCAGTAGGGAGCAGGGGGTAGGTCAACTCTCCCCAGCAAAGCAGGGCTGTGAAGAGAAGAGTATAAACAGAGAGGGCTGGGCCCTTTTAAAGTCTTTGCTATGCTCCAGGAGATACTTGAAATTCAGGCTAAAGGCTATGTTGGTAGTAAATTGGAGGGTAGAGGATCAAGGGCCTGAGTGAAAATTGGACTGCACAATTGGGGAATGCAGAAGGGCTGTGCCTGCTGTCAGGGCCGCAGGCTGGCTCTTGCAGGTTGGTGCAGGATCAGGATGGAACTGATTATTGTTTTGTGGSTGTTTTCATGAAAGGCTGTTACTACATGTTGCTGTTTCTAAACAATTATTTTAAATATTTTCTTTTCCATTTAGGGGATGCTGTGGGTCATCCAGGATGTTTCATATGAGTACAATAAAAAGACCACAGCGATTTCTTGTTAAAATGAGTGAGAGAGATGTATAAGTTTAAGAAATCACTTTCCTGTACTGCTTTTCATCAAATCAGGGACAAATTTGTTTTGTATTCCTACAGGGACAGGTTTGAAACAAATACCTCAGGGGTGAAGGCAAGCCTTCAGGGCAATTTACCTCAGGGAAATACAAGCCAGCTAAGCAAAATAGGGCAGCTGACACCCTCACAGAGGCTCAGTTATTGTTTGCTGTATACAGGTACATAAAGCTGTGGATGTCCTGCTTCGTTTGCTTCTATCAAATGTGTTACTAAGACCTGGGAAAGTGAAAAACAAGCGTTCTCTTCACATTTTCAGTTGGATCAGGCCAGCAAGTCCAACCATTGCATGTCTCCCCTTTCCTTTCTCCTTGCAGCAATATCCGGTGCTTCAAGATTGACCAGCCATCGGCGGGCGATGCCTCGGGAGCGCCGGCGGTGTGGAGTCACGGCTACACGGAGGCGTCCGGCGTTAAGAACAAGTACGGCCTGCCCAGGGCTTTGTTGTGTGAGCACGTCCCAGCAGAGCACCTCAGTGCTGAGAGCGARAAATCTGTCCTCAGTGGAAGTTCAGGGATATTTCAGGGCTCACARAGGCCCAGCCACATCTCTCCATTTGTATAACCGAGCTCTCCTGCCTGGCTCTCTGCTTGGGTCTTTGTTAGGGAAGTTGCTAAGATACAAGTGTAGCCGACACATTTGGTTGCGAGACTCTGGTACTTGCAAAAGATCTGAGTGTTTAAAAGCATTTTCCTCTTTGCAAAGCTTCTTTATCTTCAACCAAAGGGTGTTTACCAAGCAAATCAGAGATACTAAAGGAAGAGACAGAATGGCCGAAACTCTGAATATTCATAGTGTGTGGCGCTCCTGTGACTAAGGCAGCACTTGACAAATAATGTACCAAGAGTCTACCAGTCTGTGTGTTGCTGGCAATGTGATGAATCTTTCTTTGTTCCTCAAATACCATTTTAGAAATCTTCTGCTACCTAGGTTTCCGTAGCAAGTGCCAGCCAGCCTTTACTACCTCTTAACTGATTTAACACACAAATTGGTTGTCAGCATGCTAGATCCCAAGGATGGCTTTTGGAGAAGCAAGTGCAGTTTAAATTGGTGTTATTTCAGATATACTTGCCCTCCTATTTCTACAAATAAAGGACTTGCTCACATTTTGAAAAGGAAAAAAGAATCCTTAGGRCTTGGCTTGAACTTCCAGTATAGTTCTCTCCCCATGTTAGCACTGTTGGTGCCTGACTCCACGGGACAGGCAGTCCTGAAATACTGAGAGCAGAGGTGATTCAGGCTGGCACTTAGACCAGGCTGCATTTCTCTGATCAAAATAACAAGTTGAGAAACTAGTAGTGGGATAAAACCCCTGATATTTTCCTGCATTGTTTTTTCCCTAGGCTGTGTGTGGCAGCACTTTCAGCCAACAACTTCTGTGACAACCGCGAGGCCCTTTATGGTGTGTTTGATGGGGACCGCAATGTGGAAGTGCCCTATTTGCTGCAGTGCACCATGAGTGACATCCTGGCAGAAGAGCTGCAGAAAACAAAGAATGAGGAGGAATACATGATCAACACTTTCATTGTTATGCAGAGGTGAGTTTTGGATCTGAAAYCTTTTTTACCTTGTCTGTGCTCACTTTGCAGTTTCTTTGCTTTCAGGTCAGGTGCCTGCTCTTGGTTCCGTATATYGCCCCCAGTTCCTTTCAGGTATGGGGAGAAAAGCCCCAACACCTCTCCAAACAAACAAGAAAAATCCCAGCCCACCTGCAGAGTTACTAAATTGTTCATGACTAAGTGGTGGGTGGTGGTTTATTCTTTTTTGGTATCTTCTCAAAGTCTTGAGATTTACAGTTGGCCGTAACCAAGTCAGTGGTAAGAATGTCTTGATCATCTTTTTAGACTTGCTTGCTACTACTGCCTGCAAAGCCTGAACTCATCCTTTTTGTTTCTCTGTAGCAATTCAGGTTATTTAAGGCTACACAAATATTTAAAATACATAGTCTGACTTCTTAGAAATCCCTTTGGCCTTTGAATATTATTTGAGCAGGACCCATCCAGAGGGATTGCAATACAATAGCTGTGAGTGTAATAGTAGTTCTGGTAGTGATTTGGAAACTGTGTGCCGTTCTTGACAGAAGAAGAAAATTGTGCCTAGGGAGACACTGAGTGAGGGAGGAGTATGAAGGGAATTGAACAGAGGAGAGGGAAGAGGTCAGGGAAACAAAGAAGAAAGCAAATAAGCAGCTTAGAGACTGAGTAAATGGATCAAATTAAAAGTAGCATTGCTTACTGTTGTGAATGGCTGCACCCTTGGAAAGGAAAAGTACTAAAGTTGTTGCATTGGGTAGGATAGGGAAGCAGTAGGGTGGCATTGAATCTTACAAACACAAGGGAGAAAACGCTTCCCATAATTGCTTGTAACAGTGCCTCAGATTTCTGACTGAGAAGGTGGTTGCCATATACTTAAAATATTAAAAAATAATAACGAATTTGAGTACTGAAAGTACTTACCAAGTGGATTTGTTTGCTAATAATACAATTTACAAGGAATGTGGCATTCCTACAAAAAGCTTTTTTTTTTTTTTTTTTTGGTCTCAAATTAAAATAAGCTAAGCACTTCTTTGGAGAACCAGAAATCATATACATTTCAGTTGCAGTTGGCCATTCATTGATGCTTACAGATGATACGCAGCACTCCCAAAGTGTATTTGTAACAAATAATTTAAAAAGCACACTGAAGCTTGGTTGCAAATTTAGTTGTTCATTCTCTCCCCGGATTTTGAATCTGAAGTTCTTACTAGCTATACCTAGCCATAGCATAAATATGAGTAATTAGCTTTCTAATTACTGTAGGAGTAAGATCCTGATAAGCTACTGAGAAGGGTGGGTGTTTATTCAGTCTAATATTGAAATTAATTTACATTTTAATGGCAGGATTCTGAAAACTTCAATTTTATCCATAGATTTTTTTCCCTACTGTGGCTCCTGCTGAAAAAGCAGGCTTCAACATTTCTAAGAGCATATTCGTGCTGAAAAAGCAGGCTTCAACATTTCTAAGAGCATGTCTAGTACCTGACACCATAAGTGAAAAATGTACCTTCTTAGAGTGGAATTCACAGCTACTGTGATTTTTTGTTCATCATTTGATAACTTTTAAGAGCATTATCCTGAAGATACCACAAAACAGTGAACCTCTGCGTTCTGCTTTTGCTCAAAAGTAGAGGTCTTTTACAGTCAGAATTACTATTTTTATAATAAAATCTGCTGCTTTAGAAGTCAAAGCTCTWACTGACCTTTAAAACAAACATCTATAAGATGTAAAGGAAAAGAGACAGCTCTGAAACTCTTAGAAGTGCAAAGATTTATTTTTTTCTAAAATTGAGCATATTTGTGTTTCTGTGTATGTGAAAATAACACCCTGCCTGTGGGTTGCACGTGGGATCCCTGCAGTGCTGTTGTTGGAGTGTTGCAGTCTTCAGTGGAGACTTTTGTTTCCCTCCCAGTGATCCAAGAGAGTCAGTGCCCCGAATGCTTGTGGTTGTGGAACAGCGGCTGTTTCTCCGTAGTGCCCCTGACACTTGTTTTCCAAATAAAGAACAATCACTGTTTTGTTTGAATTCCAGGAAACTTGGAACAGCTGGACAGAAACTTGGAGGCTCTGCTGTCCTTTGCCATATAAAACATGATCCCATGGACCCCGGTGGATGCTTCACGCTGACCTCAGCAAACGTGGGGAAGTGCCAAACCGTTCTCTGCCGGAATGGGAAACCTCTGCCTTTGTCCAGGTGTTACATGATGAGTTGTGAAGAAGAGCTGAAGAGGATTAAGCAGCATAAGGCCATTATCACAGAGGTGAGACAGCGGCTGGGGACTGTTGCAACTTGCAGCTTCTTTGAAGAGCATTTGCACAGCAGTGCATAAAATTACATGCTGGTATCAGTAACCTCTAGGAGGTGGTGTTCATGGTGTGGGTTCCTCAGTTGCACTTTTCCAGGTGATTCATACCATGCAGTCAAGTTGCTTTTCCATCCCTTTGCCATACTGGATTTTGATTAGCTTTCAAGAGCGAGCAGCTGTGAGCATATTGCATTGAAATAGGAAAGCAGATACCCTCTTTCTAATGGGAGAGGAATCGCTGTGTTGGAACTGCGATTCACTGTCATGAAGAGTTTCCAATTAAAAGGGATGAGAGGGCAGAGCACTTGGAGCAATGCCATCCTTCCCTTAGGAGACTCCTTGCTCCTGGCAGGCTGACTTTGCTGTCTGAGCTATGTTCCCAGAACTGCCCTTTCACAGGCTACTCTTGAAGAGAGCACTTGCCCAAAAGGAAAACTCACCCTGTGCTCAGCTGAACCATGAGAGAAAAAAAAACCTATTTGTTCCCTTCTTAGACGCTTGAAGCCACTGCTGTCAGTTTTGTTTTGCTTTGTGTGTGACACATGCAGAGGAATARATAAATATTGAATCCTCCTAGTGGTGGGGAAAAGGGCAGAAACCCCACTGCTGTGTGCCTGAGAGCAGGGTGGGCGTGTGTGTGTAAGGGCATTTGTGTGTGGAGTAAGTCTTGCCAGGGAAAGGTGAGGACTGGGATCTCAAACGTGTGAAGTCGAAAGGGTGTCACTTCAACATTGAGTGCATCATGGAGACACGCTCATTCYGTGGCTCCATACAGGAAAAGGGAAATTTCTGTGCTGAATCTTCAGATGACTCACTGATTTCGTGCACATTGATGGCTTATCACTGCTGTCAGCCTTCTAATGGGAAAGTTAACAAGCCTACATGTTTTTTCTTTTTTTTCTTCTGAGTGAGTGATTTTAAAGAGGAAGCTTTTTTAATCTTGGTTCACTTTTCTGTGGTTATCTGCTTTATAATAACCCCTACATTATTAGCTGGACCCAAAGAGTGTAAATCTTCACCTTTGCTGTTCTTCTTGAATAAGCAATTAGCAGGGTGCAGCTATCCCCAGCAGGCTGACAGATAGCCAGGCTTGCTGTTTCAGACACTTGATCTGCTTATTCTGGCAGCTTGGATTCTAACCAGGGCAGGATTCTGGGATTTGGACATGCATGGGATTTTTTTTCTCAAACGCGTCCGTTTTTACTGATGTTATCCCTTCAGATACTACTCCTCCTCCCTTTGGAAATGTCATATCTAAGTAGAAATGTAGTAAGTAATTGGGGCGTGTAAAACATTTCACTACAACTCAGCTGACTGAGAAATGCAGACTTGCTCTCTGCTACATTTGACTTGCATGCTTAAAGTTGTTTTTTTTAAATGAACCTTGGTTTCTAAAGTGATAAGCCAAGATGAAACCTTCAGTTGTTACAGCTGCAAGAAAAGACTTGTAACTGAATGACCTGCCCCTACATCAAATGTGTGTTGCTTTGCTGTGTCTAAAGCCAGATGCTGTGGGTGGAGGAGGGATGCGTCTGACTCACTGGTAAAACATTTGTCCAGTTGGCTCTTGCAGCTGCAGGAGCAGAATAGATGGCTCTTYGTTGCAGCCTTCTGCTTTGTTGGTGTGTGCATAGGTGGTGCCGATGACAAATCAGTCGGGTGTAGGAGGCACAGCGCAGGATTGCAAACCAGCCTGTGCTGCTTTGCAATCCCAGCTCTGTCACCGCTTTGCAAGAGTCGCTTTGCTTGTCTGTCTCCTTGTCTGTGAATGACAGTGTTGGGGGTACTGCAAAAACAGCCATCAATAAAATCCAGGGAGAGGCAAGTACTGTGTATCCTTGTCTGTCTTGTTGCCAATTTCCTGTCCTTTCTGATTTCAGGATGGCAAAGTGAATGGTGTGACGGATTCAACAAGAATCTTGGGGTACACTTTCCTTCACCCAAGCGTTGTGCCGCGTCCTCACGTCCAGTCCATCACCTTAACTCCTCAAGATGAGTTCTTCATTCTGGGGAGCAAGGGGCTGTGGGACAGCCTCTCAATGGATGAAGCAGTGGAGGCCGTCAGAAACGTGCCTGACGCGCTGGCAGCTGCCAAGAAGCTTTGCACTTTGGCCCAGAGTTACGGCTGCAATGACAGCATCAGCGCCGTCGTGGTTCAGCTCAACGTGACGGAGGACAGCTTCTGCTGCTGTGAGCTCAACGGGGTCCCGCCCCCCAGCCCCGGCATCTTCCCCCAGTCTGTCAACGTGGTCATCAARGACAGGCCCACAGATGCGCTCGGGATGCCGTCTTCGAGCAGCGGCATGGCTTCKGAAATCAGCAGCGAGATCTCCACCTCGGAAATGAGCAGTGAGGTGGGGTCCACAGCCTCGGACGAGCCTCCCCAAGTGGCCATGAACGAGAACAGCCCGGCGTACCCGGGCGAGCAGCGCTGCATGCTGCACCCCGTCTGCCTGTCCAACTCCTTCCAGCGGCAGCTCTCCAGCGCCACCTTCTCCAGCGCCTTCTCCGACAACGGCCTTGACAGCGATGACGAGGAGCCCATCGAGGGTGTCTTCACCAATGGCAGCCGTGTGGAAGTGGAGGTGGACATCCACTGCAGCCGAGCCAAGGAGAAGCAGCTTCTCCAAGTGCCRGTGGAAGCCAGTGACGAAGGTATCGTCATCAGTGCCAACGAAGATGAGCCGGGCCTTCCCAGGAAAGCGGAATATTCTGCCACAGGCACGATAGGGCGCCGGCGGGGCAACGGCTCTGTGGCACCACATGAGAGGAGCCATAACTTAATTGAGGTTGCAACAGATGCGCCACTCAGAAAAACCGGGGGCTACTTTGCTGCTCCAGCACAACCTGATCCTGATGACCAGTTCATCATCCCACCAGAGCTTGAAGAGGAGGTCAAGGAGATCATGAAGCAGCACCAGGAACAACAACAACAACAACAGCAGCAACAGCAGCAGCAGCAGCAGAGGCAGTATCCGATGGACCACCTGGCAGACTATTACGACACACCACTATGACCCACTCTATTTCCTGCTCCGAAATAAACTAACAAATAAGGAGACATGACTGTGAGACCCAGTGGGCTTGCATTACAGCAGGGGTTTTCCTTATCCTTTTCCTTTATATACTTCCTTTTCCTTATCCTGCCACTACAGATAACTGCAGCTTTTCAGTTTGTTAGGTTTAATATTCATTGACTTTCTTCTAAAGACGCTTGACTGGTAAAGTTTAAAATAGTTAACCCTCCCTTAACATATCAAGTGTAAAAACAGGAAAACAAACAAAAAAAAAAAATAAAAGGTTTAATATATTGCTGAGAAACAGATGATGATGTAATATTTTTTAAAATGGCTTGTTTGTTTTGTTTGAAAAGCAGGGCAGTAGCCAGTGCTAAATGATTTAAGTAATATTGTAATACTGTATTTCTTTGAGAGAAAAGGCTTTTTTTGGTCTTGAAAAATGATAGACATTTGTAGAATATGGAGACTAACTCCTAGGAGTTGCTTTACTCTTTCAGGTGACTTAAGTCACTGAGATTCACTAATTTTCTCTGAGAGAACAGTTGATTGGGAAATTCCTGTAAATAGCTCAGTGTTGTATAGTGATGCTTACATGTTTTGTAGCCTTGGCATTRAGGACACAAGCTGAAAAACTGACATTTTTTCTTAGGCAACTCTTTGGGCCATGGTCGTTAAGCGTAATGGACTGTGTGGCTGTGTACAAGTTAGCTAGAGCCCAGGTGGTGTAGACTGTTCAAAGAAACCCACTTTTTCCTCCAGTCTCTTTCTTTCCTTACTTTTACAGACACGTTTTGTTTGTGTTCCTTACTGCTGCCACAACCAGCATGATTGTATAGAGCTCATTTGCTGTAGAACATTTACATACCAAGAGTTATATTAAAGTCGAATGCACAAATGAACATGTCATAATTTTTGTTATAATAAATATGAAATTTACACCTGATGTCTGCTTTTATGTCTGACTAGCTGAGCAGCAGCTCTCAAACAGCAGCTTGCTGTGGTTTTTCAGCGTGCCGCTCATTTAAACCAAGAACTGTTGAAATTTTTTCAGCTCGATCACATTTTTACACTAACTGCAGAAGCTCACTTGTTCTTTCAGAATTTAAAGGTTGTGCAAAGTGGCCTTTAAAATTACAAAACAACTCTTTGAGGAATTGACCTCTTTCTTTTTTTCTTTCTTGATACGAATTCAGCCCTATTGATTTGCCCTTTGCCACAGTATTGACAATGCCAGAAGACTGAAGAGGAGCGGTGCTCTGGCTCTGTCCCACTGGGACTGAGTGACTGAAGATAGAAATAATGAAGGGATATGAAAAGTAGAAGAAAAACATTGGATACTGAGAGAAAATAAAATGAGAATGTGGGAAAGTGAATTTAAAATACCTATGTAAATTCAGATTTGCRCCATTGTGCTGAATGAACCTGAATTTGATGGCAGATTTTGATAGCAAAAGGGCATCTTTTTGTGATTCCTGTGGGAAAGGAGAAATGCCCTTTCTCAGTATTGCCCCCAACTAATTGCTCTGCTTTACTTCTCTTTGGAAAGCTGAATTAGTGTACAGTCATGACAATGTCTTGTTCCTTCTTGGYGTTTGGTCTATATTTGGGGAGAGGACTGTGGTGACAGGCTGTGGTTCTTATTCTGTTGTAGGGTGAAATAGCCAAGTTAGAACAGGATTGTTGTTAACAGAGGATTTTTAGTTACTTAATAAAAATAACAACAGAAGAGCAAACATTAAAATACCTGGTTTGATGAATGTTTGTAGCACTGACTACTGTAGATCTAGGAGATTGTACTTCATTGTAATTTGAGCTTCAAAATATCTCTTTCTTAAAGAAAACTCATTAAATAATGTATTTAAACAAAAAAGGTTTATGGTTTATTGGTTAGTAATTCTTAGGTGTTCTTTGGTAAATAGTTAGTGTGTTTCAGATTTTGCTCAATTGATTCACTGTCCTTGGAAAATGTTCCCTTTTATTTTCTTCTGTTCCGATGCTGCTTGAGGCTGAAGGTGATAACTGGCAAGGACACTACCTTGCCTTTCCTAGTGCAGGTGGTCTCTGTTTTATGGTGTCTCTGGTGTGCTGTACACAGGGTACCCCAGAGAGAGGGGCAGAGTAGGAGTGGAAGGGGAACTGCTTCATGTGAGCAACTTTGGCTCACTGCTCCCCTTCTCTCCTGTGAATAGGAGGATATGCACATAGGCTTTGTAAAGGCTTTCCCTTCCTTCCATTTGAAAGACAGACTCCCAAAAACTTGCAAGTCCTTGTGGCATTCACTGCTTACAGGCAATGCTGTGTTTTCCCTGCTCATGCCCTTATTTCGAAACAAAGATGGTCAAAACTGACAGCTCACTGAAGGCTGCCCTTTTCAACCTGATGCCTTCTCTAAAGCTAACAGCAGCAGCATTTTGGAGTCAGGGCTTCTGTGGCAGCAAAGTGACTGCTGCCAGCAAAGGACTTTGGGGGAGCTGCACCTTTGGATTTTTACTCTGCCTTGAAAAAGATGTATGATAGTAGCCTAATGTGAAGAAYTGATGCATTCATAGGGGCTATTTCATCCCTCCACTGGGCTTTGTGTAGCATGTCAGACGAGATCAGTAGGCTGGATGGCTTGCAGCATCTTTGTAAATAGCATTTCTTTTTAAACAAGGGTGAAAGGTACTATGTCCTGGCTTTAAACTGGCACTTGAAAAACAAGGTACAGTGTTTACAACTCTTGATTTTTCTGGGTGTTGCTGTCCTCTTTCACAAAAGAGGGCTGAAGCTAATGTCATTGATGGCATCTACGTRCACTAATTCTGTACATGATTTTAGGATTATGTTCACAGTGCATTTTGCACAGTTTTGACCTACTGGGGGCTATCTGACTCAGAGATGGGAATTTGTTTGCAGAACTTGACAGCTGCAGCAGGGACAAGGTTGGGGGCTAAAAAGAGAAGGCTTTCAGCCATGGTAAATGTAGAATCACATTACCTTTGTAATCAAACCTTGTGTGTCCTTTGAAATTTGCTGATAGCTGTATCTGAGACAAGCAGAAATGCATGAATAGGAGGAGGTGGATGGCTGATGATAGAGAAATGAACATACTTACAKTATTTCCTGGGAGATAATTTTAAATAGGAAGTTGGGGTAGTATTGAGAAGTAASTGAGTGGCTTCTGTGCTTGTACATGCGAGCCTTTTGTTAAAAGCCATAAAAGCTTTTTCTTGCTTTCTGCCCATAGTGCTGTAATGTAATGCATTTTGTTGTGCCTGAAATGCATCCTGCCTGAGCGTTCAGCATGGGGCACCACCATCTTCTCAATGGTGACAAATGTCAYGGTGGCATCGCTTTCCTCTGGCTTACTGCCCTCGGCACGTGCTGGCTGTGTCCCTGTGGGTTGTCTCCCTCATGGCTACAGAATGTGCTGCTACTGTAGTGCYCCATAAGTTTTGCTCTAAGTAATCTCTTCGTAGCAAGCTCAGCTTCATTCCCAGGCCTCGTGTTCACAGGATTACGTTCATGCACRTAATTTTTTAACAAATTGTATGTATTTATGTATTAAGCATAACTTTGCTAGTTTGGAAGCATGTCTGTGTGGGGCTGGCTGTTAATGAAATGTCACACTTGGCTCTGGAGGTAATTTCTGCATCTCTGCTCTAGTCATGGATGGTGTCTCTTGGGTGCAGCCCTACAGTTCTGGGCTTGCAATGTATGCTTGAGTGGGGTAGTTGGGATAACCCCGTGWAGGGCTTGCTGCTCTGGGGGGCAGAAGGGCTTGAATCAATTCAAGCAGAGCAGTAGGATTCAAAGAGTGAACAGAACAGTAACTTCAGCCTGATCAGCCTGATTTCCCTGGACACTGTCAGCTGTCAGTGAGGAGATGCACTTTTTCGAAGAGGAGAAGGTGCTCAAGGCAAGCAGAACTCAGCAGTGCTGTAGGGTCAGGTCTTTCAGAGCTTTGGCTGCCGGGGGAAGAAGGCCACCTACATGGCCAGAAAGTGKTAAAAATATCTTTTGTTCTCAGCTGGAACCAGGACAGTCTTGGTGTCTGTTAAATGACTCTACATTTACTTTTTTCTGGTAACCTGCTTTAATGCCCTGCTTTGTTAGTTTCATTGACTTGTTTTGGGGCTAACTTATTGCACTATTTGTTGCATTAGTTGATTTGTTTCTTACTGATTTGTTACCTGCATGCTTGCTCTGAGGATTTCATGGGGTGCTGCATGAACCAATCTGTTCCTCYTGATTGCTTGCATTTTGCGGTGCCCTACACTGATGCTCAGTGTTCACATGCCTTACCTAACAAGACTGCTGCTTCTATGGAAAGAGGAAAGTTAAAGTTCATCTGCTGCCTGGGAACAAGTAACTCTTTGCAGGCATTTCAATCAAAAGGTGGAGGTGGAAAACCACCAAATATTAAATAGATTAAGAGCAGCCCGAGGGCAGAATCAGTATACCATTTATCTAGGATATCAGTGGGGAAAAAGTTCTTTGTTTGCTCCACGTCCCTGGTTTAAATGATTGGTCCCTTCTTTTATCCAGACCTCTTTATTTATATTTCCATTCCTRTTGAGGTCAATAGTTCATCCTTTAGATCAGCCTTTCTCAAGCTGACACGTTTGGATTCACCTCTGGATTCCTTGTCCTACCTTTTATCTCATGCCATCAGCTAAGCTTGCCCTCTAGTTGAGAGTGAGGCAGGATTGGAATGAGGCAGACACTATCTCATCTTTTTCCCTATTTTTTTTAAATATTGTAAGCTGGAGTGAGACAAACTGCAAGAGCTCATTGGGAGCATGATGGCGTGAGGAAGCTGTGACAGACCTGGGACAGGCAGGACTGATCTGCTGCCTCCTAGGGAGACCCCAAGTAGGTGATCCCAAGGCATTCTGCTGTTAAGAGATGCTGCAGGGTGCCTGGTTTACAATGAGAGCGTGGGTTCCTGCACCTCAGGCATTGGGGAAAGGATGTATCCAGTCCCAAGGCTCAGAAGTAGTCCCTGTTGGTGGATGAAGTTCAGCTGGATCTTCTTGTCCCGTTCCCCATTAGGGTCTCAATTCCAATGTCCTGCTGCTCATTACAGCCTCAGGTGTGTGTTGGTGGTTTTTTTTTCCTGACCTTGTTCACCCGTGTCTTTTCTTAAAACTTAAGGAAACAGAAAAGGGATCTTTTACCATTGGTTCTGTAGAATTGTCTTTGCAGGTCTGTGTTTAGGGCATGTAGGTAACTTAAGGGCGTTCCAGGGGCCGTCAGGCAGGGATGGGGCTCTGGAGGCCTTTAGGATCTCCCAGTGCCAGCAGCCCTGTGATGAGMGCCTGGGCACCAGACACAATGCTCTGAGCACAGCAGGCTCTTCTCCCCTCGTCAGATTCAGCACAGCTGCACCAAGAGAAATAAATGTGTTTAAACCGTGAAGTTGTCAGTATTGACTCGTGGAACAGATGGGATTGTTTTGCTAATTAAATGTATGCTGTTGAATGCTTTAAAGGAAATTGGGATGCAGAACTATGAAGAGAGAGTGGTGTAGCAGAAGTCTGTGACTTGTAAGATGCTTTCTCATTTTAATTCCTCTTAAGGAGAGAGACACCATCATTTTGTGGGGGGAAAATCTTGCACTAGGTGCACTTGCAGTTAGTACTTATCTTGAAATTACAGAACGTATAGTGACATATTGTGCACAGAATAGTGCATAGAATACAGAGTGAAATACTCTGCGAAATGTATTTAAAATTGGGTCTCAAGGATGAGCAAAAACTGCTGTGTCTTTTTGAAGTGGCCAGAGCCCTCCCCCTGAAAGCAGCAAATCTACCCAAAAGCAAGCTT
This sequence comes from Malurus melanocephalus, assembly GCF_030028575.1. Lineage (NCBI taxonomy): Eukaryota > Metazoa > Chordata > Aves > Passeriformes > Maluridae > Malurus > Malurus melanocephalus. The sequence goes on from NW_026623419.1 coordinate 1,114,236, forward strand.
TAGCAAGTCATCTATGGTAGTTTCATTTAACAAGGGATAAAGAGATTTTCCCRTTTCCTCATTTCTGTTGGGCAAAATTTGATCACAGAGCTGTTCAGAGTCAACTCAGGTAGCAGCAAAGTCATTCCCTGGCATTTGTGGAATGCTTTGGAGAAAAGAACATGGGAAAGGACATCCCCAGCCCATCCTGCACTGTCAAATAGGGATGTGTAGGAAGGGGGATCCATAGCATGTGACCTTTGCCACTTCCAGTGGTCTGTGGCTTGCACTTGTTTGAACCAGAAGCWATGTCCTTGTGAAGATGATCAGAAATGGCTTTCAGGCCTCCTGGGTTTTTTTTTGTCTTTTTTATTTATTTTTTTTTTCTCATGAGGAACTAAGCATTTCTAATTGGGGTGGGAAAAGGCGTGTTCCTGCTGTCCGTATTCATTGAGAGCTGCAAGGGCTCCCTCTCGTGTTACCGYGGGACAGGACCAGCATCGCTGCACCTTCCCTGGCGGCTGCCACAGAAAAGGGTACATCCCGCATCCTTGGGCTCCCCCCGCAGCGTGCGAGCCATGCAGGAGCAGCAGAGGCCCGGACAAGCCTTCCTTCAGCTGGGCGAGGAAGGCAGGAGGGCAGCAACACTGCCTCGCACGGACCGAGGGTTCTCAGAAGCCTCCTGAGTGTTAAAAGTACTTGCTGTTGAGTCCAAACAAGGATGTGAGGGCTGACGGAGCCAGGGAAGCCAGACCTGCTGCTGCTCAGGAGAGCATCTGCAGCGCTGCCAGCTCTTAGCAAGCTTTCAAGYAGTCATTGCAAATGGACAATGAGATCTTGATCCCAGCAGGTCTTATTTATTTGGGCCAGTAAACTGCTGGATCTTCACCATCAGAGCTGGTGTGCAACAGTGTAAAAATCTGAATCCCCTTTAAGTTGCACAAGTGCTGAAGTGTGTCCAGAGGTGGGCAGTGGAGCTGGTGAAAGGTCTGGAGCACGAGTCTTATGAGGAGCATTTGAGGGAGCTGTGGTTGTTTCACCTGACAAAAGGAGCCCTGACAAAAGGGAGATGTTATCACTCTCTACAACTGCCTGAAAGGAGGGTGTAGCCAGGTGGGGGTCAGCCTCTTCTCCCAGTAACAAAGTGAGAGGTAATGGTCTCAAAATAGACCCAGGGAGGTTTGAAAAAATTTCTTCACTTAAAGGGTCTTTAGGCATTGAAACAGGCTGCCCAGGGAGTCACCATCCCTGGAAGCGTTCAAAAGATGTGGCTGTGGGCACTTACGGACGTGGTTTAGTGGTGAACACAGCAGTGCCGGGTTAGCAGCTGGACCTGCTGATCTTTCAAACCTAAATGGTTCTATGATAGGACCRTCTTGTTGAGGAATTATTTTTGCACTCTGAAGGAAAACACCCTGTTTGCTCCTATGTGTATCTGTCTCATGAACCTTTCTACATCTTCTGAAAAGCTAATTATGTGTAAAACACATGCAGGCATTTCACACACTGGAGCCCTTGAGCAAGGCCTGAGAGTTTTGGGGAGCCCAGCTGCAGGGTCTGTGTTCGAAAGACAGCCCTAGGAATCAGTAGACCGTTTGTAGTAATGAAGGGCATCCTGTGACTCGCCCGTTTTGCACTGTCACACGCCAAAASCAATTACATCAAATGCCTTGACAACTGGTGGACCTTGCAGGAGTCTCATGTTTTATTTATGACGGGTGATGCTGAGCATCTGTGACAGCTTTTGTGCTGTGCTGGCATTAAACTGCTGCAGTAAACTAAGCGCCACCTTTTCTGGGAGATGGATGCTTTGAAGGGGAATTGTAATGACAAATGTCACAGCTGTCATAAACAATGCACTCATAGTGCCCTTCAGTAACTTACCTGAGTCTTGAAAAAGAAAAAGGAGGTATCCAAGTTCTACAAATGTGATGGAGAGATSTGAGTTACTGAAGGGCTGATGTGGATCTGTAGCTTTGCTTAACTCTATGGTGAATGTACGGTGCAGTGGAAAACTACCAGAAGAGTAAATTCAATGAAGGCAAGTCTCCACTAGGAGTAAAATACATGGATTATGAAAGAAAAAGTGCATTCAATTTGTTCTTTAGTACCCTAATCCCTGTATGTATTCTCATCAATTTAAAGCAGTTTCCCAGTAAACTGAGAATCTTGACTTTTCTTAACGCTAAGCCTTGAATTCTGTTTCTGCTGTTACCACAACCTGTTTGTGTCCTTAGTTGTTTCTGCTCATTGGATACTCTCAAACTCTTTTGTGGAGGACTCATAGAAAAAAGTTTAAAGTGATATAAAGTGTATTATAGTCTAGGAATGTTTTCATTTTCTTTTGTCATTAAGAGAATAGGAGACATTTTTGTTTCTGCTACCTGAAAATTTCCTTTCTGCAGATTGGTACAACGGTCTTTCCTTCTCACATCTGCTTTGCAGCAGGATGGCAAAGCCCTAACACAGGCAGAGTTTCCAGCAGCACCAGATTTCCAGTTCCTGATACATAAATTAGTTGGGAAATGTAAAGGTTATGTGAAGATTATTTGGAAGAGTAAACACCTTCTCTCCTCTTTGTCCAGCCCCACCCAGGTTTTGCCTTTCACATTGGAACAAGAGGGCTGTCTTCCTGGATGYTGATTTGCTCTCTTTTGGACAAGATTTCTCCCGACAGAACTATTTCATGAATTTTTTTGAATGAAGGACCCACCTAGGAAAATGGGTGCTCAAAGGCACAACAACCCAGCATGATGAAATTTTCATGGTAGTTTACTCAGTAATGGGATGCAGAATCAAGGGGGAGGATTCCCTCCTCTCCTTCCTCCTCTCTCCTGTCTTTCTTTTTTTCCTATCTTTCTCAGCCTAAATGCCCTTTGTTTCCTCTTCAGGCTTAGGGCACGGAGACACATTTTTTCAAAGAGAGATTGTTTATCTCTGAGACTCTTCTGTGGGGAGGAGGTCCCTCTGTGGGTAGCTAATGCTGGGGGGCTCAGCTGGAGGCTTTTCTCTCTGACTGACTAAAGCTGTTTGCTCACACACTGAAGCAGACTGGTGTAAACTGACGGTTTAAATCCAAAGGGGCTTCCTGAGCGTCTCACAGGTAACTCCAAGATAAATGAGCTCCTCACCTCAGCCCTGATCCTCGCACTGCTGACCTGTCATCTGCAGTGGGACTTTTCTCCTGCCAGGCAGCTCCAGTTCACCCTGCAACCTTCATCCATGTTATTTGCATCTCCAGGGATGGGGGCCATTTTAATCCTCTTTGTGAAGGTTCAGGAAAGGCTTGGTGTGCCATCAGAATTCTTGCTGTTCCCAAGGCTTTTAGGTTGAGAGATGCCATGCTGTCTACCCACGGGACAAGGTCTCAGAGAAGCACAGGTTTGGCCTTTGCTGTCCCTGTTTCTTTCACAGCAGGAGAGGAGCTGTTGTGGCCACAGAGGACAGGCTGGATACACCCTGAGGCTCCCCCTTACCCAAGAGSGGCTGGGGGTGATGACTGTGAGCAGTCCTTTGGCTGCAGGTGAAACTGGGCTGTGAGGGGCTGTGTCAGACAAACAGCTGAGCTGCTTTTCAGTGCTGACCTTGGAGGCTGCACGCAGACAATGCTCATGTGTGTGCACAGGGCAGGCAGCAGGGAAAGGCTCAAGGGAATGGTCGGGCTGACAGGAGCCATTTCCCCTGCCTTTGTTTATGGGTCCAAATGTGGATTATTGTCCTGCACTAACTGCCAGTCGCTGCTCAGAGGTAATGGTGAGGCACAGCCATCTCCAGCAGAAGGTGGGAAGGCTGATCTGCCCTGGAGAAGGCACCACCTGCAGTGGTAGCTGGGGATGAGAGCCTGCTGCAGCCTTAGTCACACGTGTCTGCTCGCAAATCTCTGCTCTTGCACTACACTTTCCCAGCTCACACAGTGAAGACTGTCGAGTCTTCTGCAGAACACGGAGCATGGAGTTGTTACAGCTGGAAAGCAGGGTGGTTTGGATTGGCCTCATGGTATTTGGCTTGTCCTTCGCCCCAACAGGTAGGAAAGCTTCTTCTTTCCTGCCTTAGTCCTCTGAGAAGTGTTTCTGGGATTTCCCCTCTCCTCTCCTACACTTCCCTCTGTGAAGGTGAGAGGAAGAAACAGCCCTGTTTATTTCCTCTWCACAATTATTTCCTAATAATCTTTCCTCATGGTGTCATGGAAGGAAACAAATCCAAGGCACAAAACTTTCAGGAAGCTGTCAATCACTGGGCTGTGGCTTTCTTTGGAATCCCTCTGCTTGCAGTGTTTCAGGASCTCAGCATGTTTGTTGATGACACCAAGCTGAGAGCTGGAATGCTGGAGGGAAGGGATGCCATCCACAGMCACCTGCCAGGGTCTCCAGGCCTGAGGAGTGGGCCAGTGGGAACCTCACAAAGTTCAAATGAGGCCAAGTGCAAGGTCCTGCACCTGGGTTGGGACTGTCACTGGTATCAGGACAGACTGGGTGGTGAAGGCATCGACAGCAGCCCWGTGGAGAAGGACATGGGGAAACTGGTGGATGAAAAACTGGATTTAAACTGGCAATGTGCACTTGCAGCCCAGAAAACAAATCCTATCCTGGGCTGCATCCAAAGCAGCGTGGGCWGCAGGGTGAGGGGGGYGACTCTGCCCCTCTGCKCCACTCTGGTGAGWCCCCACCTGGAGGGCAGCATCCAGCTCTGGGGTCCCAGCWCAGGAAGGACATGGACCTGTTGGAGYGAGTCCTGAGRAAGCCAGGACAGTGATCAGAGGSCTGGCTGTGAAGACAGACTGAAAGAGTTGGGGTTTTTCAGCCTGAAGAAAAGAAGGCTCTGGGAAGACCYTTTTGTCTTTCAMTATAWAAAAGAGGGMTGATAAATGCAGAGAGAGACTTTTTASTAGAGCCTGTAGAGACAGGACAAGGGGGAACCATTTTAAACTAAAAGAGAGTAGGATTAGTTTTGTCATAAAGAATAAACTTGAGGCTGTAAAAGTCAGAAACATGAGGGGATGATCAGTGCACGGAAGCCACTGCATGAGGAGCTGAGAGAATGTGACTTTCCTGCTAACAGGAAAGGGACCCAAAATGGATGGACTTTGAGGGACCCAAGTGTCCAAGGGAGGAACACTTGCAGCAGTAGTCCACAGCAGAGCTTTGTGCACCATCTTCTAAAGACTGGATTACCTCTGCAGCAAATGAGGCCTTTACCACAGACATGAGGAAAAAAAAGACAAGGAAAAAAAGAAGAAATTGATGCTCGTAAGAAGATTGTTGCTATTACACAATGATGGCAGGCAAGCATGCAAAAATGAATGGGTAAGAAGCCCTCAGATTAAAATTCATATTGTGCATGTATTTAAGGACTAAGTTTAAATTTATGCATTCTTACCTGCAGCATTTGCTAATCTTTTGAATTTGTAACTTCAAGGTGCTCTTTYTGTTGTTTGTGTAAGTTAATAACAGTGTCATCTTGTGATGAAGCCTGCATTCAAACCATGCAAGGTGTGGAGGTAGCAGAGAGCAGAGCGCAGGCAGAGACACCTGACAAGTGGCCAGCTGTGGCTTTAGCTGCGTGCCAGACATCCCTGGAAAGACTTGCCAACCGATTACAGCACACCAGAGAAGGTCTGGGCAAAGAGCTAGAAATCAAAGTTCTAATTTCCTGACTCTAGCATGGCTGTGAGTCATAGCAAGTTTGGAAAAACTCTATTCCTGTCTCTCCTGAAGGATAATAATGCTATGGAGCTTGTTGGTGTTCAAAGTGTTAAAGAGATGTTTAAGGAATTATATAAATTATACTTATTGTAAAGGCTTATGCAATCACTTCTAATCAGAACCATAACATTTTCTTCTTTGGCTCAAACACAATCCTTTGAGATCTCTGTGTGTGTATATGTGTATTCATGAAGTATGCAATAAACAAGCTCTACTATGGTTCAAAAGAGCTTCATCTGGGCAATGACTGTGAGCCAGACAAAAGAATGAAAATGGCCAGAATCTTCCCCCCTCTCAAGCTGACAGATGTCATGCACTTCAAGAACAGCCTTTTCTTTTTTTCACTCCCTCATCTTTGAAGACCAGTGATCTATTTCATCTGTGTCAAACAAATGACTCTTGAAAGATGTTCTCTTAAAATTTATTTTCTCAACACTGGGGCATACAATTACTGCTGTTCACTCATGCTTTGCCTGTTTAGACATTGGAAGGATACATGTACTTTCTGTCATTGTTACAGCATTCCCAGAGTCCTGATTCGGGCTCTGCCCACCACCGGCTGTGGAGTCAGCAAGCCAAATGTTTTGGTACTTACAGAAGCMAAGAGTATCTTTACAAAGCTCATACCTGACCAGTGTGATGCCTGTCAGGTTCTGATCTGCTCTCAGTGAGATGTGAAAATGTAGTAGGAAACTGGAAAAGGACCCAAATGCTGCCTTTGGCATGCAGCTAGTTCCTGGCAGCGGAATTCCTCAGGGAGCACATGATCGGCATGTGTCAACCCCCGTGACTCAGAAGATAAAACGCTCCRCTAGCCAAGGCAAAGCAGGTCACAAGCGTAACTTCGGACGCAATTCAGAGAAGCACTCGGGTATCCTTTGCTTTGTAAGCGCTGTAGGATAAAGGAACAGGAYGCACAACAGGCACAGGATCTGTTGAAGGCTGTGTCCTAGCTATGCATTCAATCCCTTATATCACGGGAGAAGAAAGAATTGGCAGCAACGCAGTTGTAACATGTTAAAAGCCCACTGCTGTTTGGATTTGCTCTGTGCAGGATGAAAACATTACAATCAAACACATTTCAAATACAGGAGTCCAGCCTGAGAGACCGGAGCAAAGAACCTCGTTAAAACAGTCGCTCAACGTCGATTTGATCACATCAGGTTGCAGCAGTGTAGTTACAATTGTGACTCAACACGCACTCCAGCACCCTGTAAGGAAAACACGCCGTGGGCTGGCCGCCTGTTTGCCCGTGTCCATCCTTTGGTTCTCCAGCACAGCCCCAGAGCTGCCTTCACACTAAGGTGGCGAGAGCCGGGATGCTGCGGGAGCTTTCAGAGGTCCTGTGAACGGCGTGGCGGCTCCCGACGCTTCTGTCTCTGACGCTGCCCACGGGGCTGTGCGAAGCCTCGGCCCCGCGGCTCTGGAAAGCCCGGACGGTGCGGATAGCGCGGATGCAGACCACGGAGCTGGCAAAGTACAGGCACGAAGCCACGACACCGAAGAGGCCGACGGCCGCGTCGCCGCCCTGGACGTCGCAGCTCATGGAGGTGTATCCGCGGCGGGCGTAGAGCCGCTCCCGCCGCCGGCACACCTCGGTGGCGTTCACCTGCCGGACAAAGTGCAGGTACAGCCCCACGGCCGCCAGGTACGCCAGCCCGGCCAGCAGGCTGAAGGCGCATTCGCCCAGCAGCAGCCCTGTCCGGAGCTGCCGGATGGGTTTGGCCCCCACGACGAGGAAGACGAGGGTGAGCGTGGCCCCCGCCAGGCTGAAGGCCACCCCGCCGTACACGCACGGGGCTCGCATCTGGCTGAACTGCATGTCCAGCTCCCTGACCTCCCGCAGCTCCGTGCCCTCGAAYGGGCTGTACACCGAGTTCAGGTTGAAGGAGCCGAAGCCTCCGAGGTATGAGAAGCTTGCGACGGAGGCTTGGGAAGCACCCACGCAGATCAGCACCAGGAGGTTAACCGTGATTTCCACAAACTTCAAAATGCCTGAGAGGAACAGGAAGATGGGAATGGGTGTCAAAGCCACATCTTGTGCGAACTCTGGGTGACAGAAGTGCACCAAAACCATAGGCAGAGAGTACTAATATTGAGATATTCCTCTTGGCTACAGCTACAGAAAAGCGCTTGGGAAAATAAAAAAAAAAAAATAAAATAAAATAAAAGAGAAGCCTGAACTCTCTCGGGTACATTTTGGAGGCTGGGCAAATTACTTTTTTTAAATTTGTCAGTGTGTTTGATAGATGGATTTTCACGCAGTGAAAAAAAAATCCATAAAAATTTTACTGTGCTTGTGTTACTGCCAAGGCAAGCGCACAGTGATTGTATTTTGGCCTGTAACTACTTGGCATAAACACACTGAGCAAGAAATATCCAGTACGAACAAAATGCTGAGGTTGAGCTGACAAAAACCTAGAAGCTTCTAATGGCTTGAAAAATTGCTCAAGTTATTTAGGTCCTTCAAAATGTGTTTACTGCTTTAACTTACACCTTTTTTTTTCTGCAGAAGTATTTGTTAATTTAAATTTACTAYCTAACCAGATGAAATTTGCATTTCATCTCCTTCAGAGACAAAAAYCTCTTCATAACTCTGAAGAAGCAGCTTGTGATTGCAGAAAAAATAAACCAAGAAGGAGGGGAAGGGTGCAAGCCCCACCTTATAAGCAGAGATAAATTAAGTGAATTTCATATTAGGCCTCTTCATATTAGACCTCACCTTCAGAAGAAAGCCTTACAACTTCTGAGTTGACTCTCCACTTTTTTTAGGTTAGGCTAYTGGTAATAGCAAACAAGACTTTTAAAGGGGAAAGTACAAACAAAACCCAACACCAAAAAGCAGAGATATTACTTATTTTTGTGGTAGCTGCCTCTCAGGAAGGTGCCTCATGTTTGATAAATCTGATTATTCTGTGACAGCTCACTAGGGGTCAGACTAAGATTAGTAAACAAGACGGATGTTGAAACGTAGCAGAGCTAGAGTTGCCTACTGGGAAAAAGAAAACCTTTAGCGTGTCAGGCATGTTGCTCCAAAGTTCTGAAGTTAATTACAGAATTGTGAATCTTATTATTYCATTGCTGTCTGACAGCCAAGAATGTAAGATGCTTGACACAGTGGTCCTATATTTGTCTTTAAAGTGGGGCAGGATCTGTGGTTTGCGCACAGACTTTCATTTCATGCTGCTAACATTGATCCACATGGCATTTCCCTCCTGAGCAATGGCTCAGTTGCTGTCAAGGCTGTATGGGCTTGAAAAGGAAGGGCTGAAGCAGAAACACGAGGGAATTAAACGAATTCTTCTCTTGTGTTGCCAGATGCTTCTCACCAAAGAAAGCCAGTGACAGCCACAATGAAGGATTATTGGATATTCCCATTCTGCCTTTTCTTATTCCCTCCACTGAGGGCTGAGGCAGTGAGTCCTTTTCTGCTGCCACTTGCTCTGCACAGGAAGGTAGTGTTAGTAAGAGCAGAAAAAAAAGTTCCTCTTGTTCAAGAGGAACCGAGTGAGCAGTTCTGTGTGTGTGAAGTTCTCTGTGTGCAAAGGCAAAGCTGATTTCAGCATGACAGTGCCTTTTCTCTGACCCTTCTGCACAACCATTTCTGTGAAGAAGGGCAGTAACCATGCTAGTTACCAAATCTGTTCAGGAGGCTTCAAATACTTCAAAGGAGATATTTGTGGAGCTGAACATAAAGAGAAATTTAAATTTTGGCCTTGGAGTTAGGATCTGGAACTCCTTGTTCCAAATTCAAACAATGCAGCCAAAAGACTCATCATTTTTAATAGGTAAAGAGTCATCACTTTACTAGGACTGTTCATAGTATTTTGAAAGAGTAGTAGCTGTGCAGAACATTTGGAACTCAATCAGGTTGGGTTTTTTTTTGTCTGTTGCGTTGAGTTGTACATTATGCCTTCCAAATACAGGGAATTAACCTAGATCCTCAGGGCTCTTGGACAGTGTTGGATGCAGAAGGGCACTTCCCTTTCTAAAGGCTTACTAGTGATTTCATAGATGGTCTACCAGGAAACAGTTCTTACAAGTCTACATGTAGGAAAGACCATTTGATTAGGGGAAACATAAATTTTAAGTATGTTTGTCAGCCTGGTAGCTGGGAATTCATGATCAGTCAGCAGCTGACTTCAGAATTTCCTTTTTGTCTACGAGTACTGAGGCCCTCTGACTTGCTGAGCATCATTTTCCTCTACATCATGTTGCTGAGCTTTGGAAAAGGCAATTTTCTGTTGCCAAAGGAGCCACTGCCTGCTGCTAACCTCCCCACATTAATAACTGAYTCCAATCCTCAATATCACTGCTCCCAAACTTTCTACGTGTTCACACACATTCTGTATGCAGCCCCTTCACTCTACCGAGTTGATTGCTAATGGGATGACAAATGTGATCAGCGTGGGCCTACTGTATTTTTAGCTGCAGCAGTAGATGCTTTAAAGGCATGCCTSAAGAATTTCCTTAGACAGGGCATTCAGGTTGGACAGGTTTTGTGCCTGCACAGTTGTGACACGTGCTTGCTGTAGAATTGATTAGAGTGACTAAACAATGGAGAGAGGTTCATTAGCAGCTACTCCACCAGTTACTTGTATCATTTAGATTAACTATTTTTTTAAAGAAAGTGCAATAACAAAGCCTCCTGTATTAAAGACAATTCTAAAATGATAAGGAGTATGTAGAATGAATTACAGGTCTATGATGACAGCCAGCTGGGTTTATGAACGTAGCAGACAATTACTGGAAATGCCTAAGACCTCATATAATCATCARGGCTTTGATGGAAATATTAAGCCCTACAGTATGTTCAGACACAGGCACCCCAAAAGCCTCGTGCAACCTTAATCTCTGATAGTTAGAAGCTGATACCAAATCCTAYTCATATAAACAAGACAGACAGATTTGGAAAGTGAGGAACAAAAGGACAGGTAAGTTTTGAACCTTAGCTCTGTCAAGGCATGGTCACACACATCCTAGCWGTGACCTGTGTCAAGCAGTGTGCTGCTGCCAGAAAGGATTGAGTTRCAAGCCACGCTTCCAAGTCTGTGCTGCCACTTCCGCTTTCACAGGCCAGTTAGACAAGTCATCTTGGAGTTATACCTGCAGAAACCAGACTGCCAAAAGRTCTTCCTTGGGGGAAGTTGCTTATCTCTACAGTAATTCCCTAATCCTATGCCAACAATGAATGCATTGGAAGATTCATGTGTAAAACGACAGGAGGTCTGAACRGCTCAAAATTCTATTGGCTTGGTTATTTTTTTTTCCTTTCTCAGGGTCAAAATCTTTGGATTTATCTAAAATGTTACTCATTTGTATTAAAATCAGCACAGTGAACAGCTCGCTTTGGGAACTAACCTCCTTACTGAGCACTTTACAAGACTCAAGTCAGGGATCCCAGATTGACATATTTTCCAGGCTTCTTTCCTACACTGCTTTTCAGCACTGAAGGTGAGGAGAATCACTGCTATCTAGAAGACAGTGGGTGTTGGCCAGAGCTTTCCAGAGAATTGTTTCATTCGTTCTATAAAGTCTAAGTCTGCAGTGCATAGTAACTTCAATGTATCATACTTGTAAATTTTGCTTGAATCCAGTTGTCTTATTCTGTGAGTAGGCTTCCTGCTATAACCAACAGCAGCCTTCCAGTTCATGCTATTCATCTACTATTTGCTTTTTCATTCCCTTTCTTTTCCTTGCTGGGCTATTTCCATGGTATCAGCCCACTGAACAATGGTTTCATCTTCTGTCCCATGGTAGGCTTGACCATCCAGCAAAGCAGCTAGGCAGGAATGTTAAGGGTACAGACTCACAGGCAGCTGACTTTGACAGCTCCCACCCTTGGCTGGGCAGGCTCTACTTTTCTCCCTTACCTCCACGTGAAACCCTTCCAAGARCTGTTCAAATAAATTAAAATAGCAGCAAACTATTTAACTCCTTTTTGTGTATGCTGCTGTTTTTCACTGCAACTTTAGCAACCTGAGGTGACTCAAAGCATACCTGATGAGCAATTATGTTGGCATGAGTTTAGCAGGGGCAGTAACAGCCAGGACCAGAGAAGGACCAGAAACTCTCCTTCTCAGGTAAGGTGAGCTGTAATAYCTGCATCCTCTGGCTCATAAAACCACACTGTGGCTGAATGTGTGGCAACTTAGCTGTGCACTCAAGTCTTGTGTGTCAGAAGCTGCAAAGAGGGATTTTCATCCAGGCACTGTGGCAGGATGGCCCTGATGCTGAGGTGTGGGGGTCCTGGTGTGTGTGTACACGTGTACATAAAGTAAAATGGTCAATTCTTGTTTATCCCTTTGTTTCTGCATCTGCCATAAATGAATTTGCAGGACAAATGAATTTGCTGAATTCCCCTGACCCCATGAGGGCCAGACTAAGAGAGAAGGCCTTCAAAGCATCTCACTCCACTGTCTGGCACAGGAAACGCCTTCTTCCACTGTTGAATGCACATGGACTCCTCCTCCTGCYTCTTTTGGTATCATTCCCTCCTCCTTCAGTGAACCTTGCCGTGCACTTCCAAGATATTCTATGTCYATCATTCTCTATTCTAGCTTGCCTTCTCCCTCTTCTTGCTTTGCAGACAATGTACCACTGGTACCAGCAGGACCCAGAGGCGGCCCTGGAGGTGTGTGGCTGCCCCTTTTGGACACCTGGACGGCAGTGGCAGCACTGGTGACACACAGGTCAGTGGCATCCATGTCACATCCCATTAGGGGTCGCTCCAGGAGAAGCGAACAACACATGCATGAAAAATCATTCTCTGAGCCTTTTTCACTGGAATTTGTCATTTGGTTCTTTTGTTCCCCCAGTTTCAGTAGCCTTCTGCTTTTCAGAGGTAATCTTTCTTTTTATTTCTTTTTTWACCCCCCACAAAGGAGCAGACAAGTATTTTGACCATATATAGTGACTTACAAAAGCAGCAGTCAGTCCTGAAAAGGATCTCAAGTGCAGAACATTTCTTGCTTGTGCAGGTTTGGCATTCCCCAGGCACAGCTCAATGCAGCTTTGGTCACCTCTCTGCTAAACTGAGTCGGTGGCAGGAGGAAAGAGATAAGRGGAAGGGGAGAAAATGTCAAAGCAAAGCAGGATTTGCCTCTGCTTTTGGAAGGGGACAAAATGTGAAAGAAGTGGGGAGTAACCAAGACAGAGCAGGAGAACTGAACAAGGGAAAGGAAATGAGGACAACAGTTGCCAGAGATCAAAAATGTAAAATCTGGATGCAAAGATATTAAAATAGCTTTCTGATGGTATTATTCCCTTTATGTGGAAAGAAAGGTATTGCTGAAACAAGTAACAAGAATTCCACCAGCTTCACCAATGCAGAATAAGGGCAATATAGCRCTTTGCCATAAACAGATGCCCCCCCCAAACATGCACCCCACTATTATGTTTGTAGGTCTCTGTGTTCTTCAGCCAGTGGTGGGATTTAGCTCTCACTAAGTCATGCTAAAATTGAAGACAGAAAAAAAACAACCCAACCCAAAAACATGAGAATTAGGCAATGTAACACCAACAGAATCTTGGCTTTTCAGAGGACCCAAGGGATGCACATACTCAGAGCCAACTGAATTTGAATTGCACGGATGTGCCCAACACACTTATGCTCATTTGAGATATCCGTCTTACTGGAAATCAGTGAAAAAATTGTTTAAAACTGGAAAAACGAAATGATTTATGTGCTCTAGAAAAAAAAAAAATTACTATTACCTTTTAATAAGTTGTCTCTCTTTAGTCAAGATAATCACTCTGTTAGGAAATCTCAAAGGATGACCAGCCTTGGTTTTAATGACTCAGAGAAATCTTACGTTCACAGAGTGCTCAGATCCAAATGCATTATCCTGTTTTTTCTGTGTATCCTCTTCCCTTAAAGAACAACTATCCCACCTGCTCTATTCTTTCTGCTTAATACCCTCCCATCCTCTAAGCAGTGCTGTCCAATTTTCACAGGAAAGGGTGGACTTAAATTGTACAATTACCACATCATCCTCTATCCCCATATTTTCCCACCACTGTAATACACAGTTTCAACAAAACTCAGCCCTTGCCTGGGAACAACAGCTATGGTTTACTTGTACCCAGTGGTTCTTTCAAGCATCACTTCTAGAATGTTCCTGGTTTCTCTCCTGCTAACTGAGCATGAATCATCTTTCCTAATTTTGGAGAGGGTGGGCAGCAAAAGACCTTGCATTAAACTGTAGTATTTGACAGTACTGCTTAAGTTCAACAACTGTAAATGGCTGTCTAGTATTTGTAGCACTGGTAGGTCTCTGTATGGTCCCCTCACATTCTGCATTTCAGGAAATGGCCATTTTTCTTCTTTTTTCCTTAAAGTACTGATAGTTCTTTCAAGTAGTAAACAAGTGTCTTGGTATTGAAACCAGCTTACAGGAGGCTTGTTTTTTCTTTGTTTTTTTGGTTTCTTTTAAGAAGAGTTCAGAAAACAATGAAACATTCTTGTTTCTTAYGCCAACTTTCCAAGGCCACTCCCTCCCTTTGAACTGAAACTGAGCCACCTTTAGAAAGTACAAAGATTGGGGTGTTATTGCTTTTTAAGTAATCATAGTCTGGSTGAAGTTAGGTCAGGTTGGAGGCACCTGTGAACCGGAGCTTCTCATTCACTTCAGCAATTGTGGGTTGTCACACTTGGTGAGCAACATTCCWGTCGGGATGGATTTTTCTCCTTTAAGCAAGCTAAGATCACCTGCTCAAGAAATAGAGCTACATTCAAAAGATAGGCTGTCTGCTGTATCAATTTGCTTTAAAAGCCACTTTTAAAAGAGAAGAATTTTCCTTTGTTCCYGTAACTTGGGTCAGATGTGGGGAAGACAAACCTCGATCTCTTACAGGAAAGATGGTGTAACTCTTTTGTAATGCAGCGAGCAAACGTAACTAAGATTTCCCAGTATGGGAAACAYGGACTGGAGTCTAACACACCCCTAACAGCTAATAGCAACTTTGCCAGTATCTTCCCCTGCCAGCTTCAGTGAGTCTTCTYAGTTGCTGTTCGCCCTTCTCTAAAAACAACTGTGCACATGTTAGCACAGTGCCAAAAGGCGGATGAAAATAATTTCGTATGAAAATGTGGGCAAAGTGAAGTCCCGTGTGTTGGCAAGGCAACAGTTTGCTAAAGGTAAGATTTGGCATCTGCAAGTAGTGCAGCTCCCCTGCATGTTTTTATAGAGCTAACTGYTCAAGGCTGTTTGTATTTCACAGCAAACAGGACTGAGCTCCAAGCGAAATACTTCAGCATCAGAACAGGAAGGTTACCTGCAGCTCTGCCAGTGTTTCTTGTTACTGTGCTACTTTAATTAAGAATTTTGAATAACTGGGATTATTTTAATCTGCACAGCTCCATCCAATTCCCACTACTAATATTGTCTATCTTCACAATTACAAGATTAAAAAACTCGATGGCAATTTCAGTCTGTTAGTCTCACAGTATTTAAGATATACTTTGTAACAGATAGAAGGGGAAACCGTCTAATTACCATGAGACTATAGGGGACCCTGATGCTCCCTTCTTAGGCAGAAATACATGGAAATTCACAGGAACAGTGCAAGGCAGCTTTGAGCACAAATTAAMGGCACTAAGCACGGCACACTGTGGGGGCAAAACGTGAAGATGGTGACAACAAAATACAACAGTTTCTAATCCTGTTGGGTGCCCCCACAGAAATGTAGATGTCCTACATTGCCAAAAAGATGCAAAGTGCTGCTGAATGCACTCATCAAAGGCTTGTTTTCATCCACAGGGTTACCTGCACTATGCACACTTAATGACCCTTCAGTGTTTTTGAATGTGCGTACCTGAGGCTACAGGAGATTTTTTTACTTCAGTCCAATGCCTTGTGCAGGTCACTATTCTTCCCCAACATCTCTGCAGCCAGCACTGAAAGGAGCCCAAGGGTTTTTCCCCTCCTGCTCCCACATCTGACTCTGAGAGGAATAGTATCATGACATAACACAGCAAAATAACAACAGCAGCATTAAGGTTGAGAACAATGACATAACTCAAAGGAAGTCTCTATTAGTGTGAACCCTGTGTTTAGGCTGACTTTTCATCTCAGTATTTTATGCAGGCTGTGAGTACTTCCCAGCATGCATAACTACAGGAGAAAAAAAAATGACTGTGTTTTGTAAAAACAAAAGCTTATAGATGTTTACATTTGAATTAATGCTGGCTTGTTAGTGCATGAATGTATCCTGGAGAAAGTCATTGTTACTCCCTAATTCTATTTCCTCCTCCAAATAAATTCAGTTTGATATTTCCTCCTGGCTATGCTTGAAATTGGAGACTTTTCATGTTGTTACAAACCATAATGCTGTCTTTTTCTGAGAGGAAATTGGTCTGAAGGTTTTAACAATTGTGGATGTTAGAATGTAGGCTAAAGGCATGATTGTTTGGAAGTGCCTACAATATGCTTAAGAAATCTGACACTATTCAAGGTGCAAAGCCGCATTCATAGCAGCAAAGAACAGGGATTCAATTATACTTGCTCCYCCACAAACTGTTTTGTAACCTTTTTAGCGTTGTCTCCCTTAAATGCCAAATGGGCTGAAAAATTTTTAAAAAGTTATTTGCTCAGGAATCATGACCAGCTCAGTACAATTCTGTAGWAGGGAAAAGTGCAGGCAATTTCCTGAGTCACATATTGACCAAAGATGGGAGAAACTTAGTTTGCCTTCTCTGTTTAAGCAAAATTACAGGAGGCATTATCCTGGAATTTCATTGTTCTGTCTCTTTCATACCATTATACATAATAAAAAAAATTTTCAAAGTCAAATGGCCAAATATCGGTGACCAATTTAGGATGAGCAATTCACTCTTGGGTTCAACGCTGATTTTACTCTCACTGAGGTGAAGGATGGCAGCCAGCCTTGAACACTTTTGCCATTCCCCCTGCTAAACAAAAGAACTAAATCTGGTTATACTTTCAAATATCCCAAGGGGGGTTCTTTGAAAGGCAAAATTATTACTAATTTAGTTTTTCTACACAGAAGAGAGAAGTACAGAAATTTTACCTGCACTGTGAAAAGCAAATTGAATGTTTCCTTCTGACAGAATTTCAGCTCTAAATATCCCCAAGTCAAAAAACTCCTGTTGTTTTCAACATGTGCTGCTTTAAATGGCATGTGTAATATATCATGTGTAAGTTGTAAGATATGGCTATTGCAAGCAGGAGTTCCTTAGTTAATGAAAGGTTTGTCTTTATCACAGTTTAATTCCAATTCCCATCAAATTATGTAGTGCATCTAGATACTTTGCCACCAGTCTATAAGCTGTTCCTTAAATCTCCTTCATTACCATAGAAACAGAAGGTSGCAGACTTTGGTGTTTCTACTGCCTTTTGATTTCTAATTTGCAGGCCCACAAGTGTAGCTTTCCTACAGAAAACAACCCAATMTATAGAAACTAGACATAAGGCAAGCATAGCAGGGAATAGTCAAAAGTTTGTTGTAGGAAAGTCTTGAAAGAATCAGCAGATAAATAAAGAAAGGTTGTGCTCTTAAATGACACAAGCTCCTGTGAGACAAACAATCCTCTCACAGGTTAGCAGTGGCTAGAGCAAAATAAAAAGGAAACAACCAGTTTTCAGGCAACTAGAGTTAAGGAAGTAATCTCTGGTTTGTGTTGCCTGTCACCAGTTGCCTGCCCATGTTGGCAGTGCAGTGGGAGGGGATCTGTAGAGTCAAACAGGTGGAGCTGAAGACACAGGGGCTGCAGGACAGGCATTTTCTGGGCAGYGAGAAGTACTTAATTTTGGCTCTAGTTTGGTCCTAGGGTGCCTGCTGGTAGTTTCATCTCACTCTCTCATTCAGTTTTACCCAAAGAAAATATAGTTTGTGCACCCTGGGTCTGCTCTGCAATATGGTCSCAGGGGCCCCCAAGAGTAAGGTTCAAAGCAGGTTCAGCTCAAAACTACATACCAAAATACCATGGTAGATGCACGAGTTGAAAAGATTGAAAAGCAACATGGTGAAGTCTGCTTTAATAATAATAACCATAAAAATTTCTTCATGCTTGCCAACAGTAAAATTGGTAGGCTGCTGAGAGCTCAAGCTCCTGAATGAGAAATTAATGAAATCAGTGTTTAATAAGCAACCTCCACTTCATGTGGAGATACATGAGACCGCACAGAGACACCCACAAACACCCATCTCCACTGTCGACAGAGCACACAGATGGGCTCTGAGTAAAGCATTTCCATTTCAGGTACCTTTCTCTGAAGACATCAGCTCAGTGCTCACTGATAGTCAAACACCACACAAAAAGAAAGCATTAGAATGAGATTACAGAACCAGAGCCCATATGCAGATGTCTGATGCTTTGGGGAATTTAACTGGAACTCTTACTGCATTTCTGGTCAGTCCACCTCAAAAAGGTGTGGTGGATTTGGAAGAGGGGTAAGACTGGAAAACTGACCAGACCTGGCTGTTGTTCAATCTGTGAAGAAGTAATAGGGGCACAGGGGAAAATRGAAGACTTCACTCTAAAGCTATAAATCTCAGGAAGAAGGTGAATATATGAGATTATCACTACATATTTAGAATACCATCAGAATCAGAGACACCTTCTTTAAAACATTTTAAGGAATAGATCAGTAGCTCTTCAAGTGGCACAAAGAAACTCTGGAACTCCTTATCTTAAGGTAATGTTAAGATCTAACATTCAAAAAGGGATTCAGYAGAGAATTAAACAAATTTGATAGGTCTGTGAAGAGGTATTAAACACAACAGCTGTGAGTGTAGTCTTCAATTCAGGATATTCAGCCAATCCAAAGTCTGGAGTATATTCCAGAAGACAGTTCACTCTGGGCTGGTCCAAACTTTGATGGTCCTCCTAAGTTTGTACTTTCATCCATTGTTTGTCAGTCAGGAAGAGTGATGAGGTATGATCCAGCACTGCTATCCATGTGATCCCACCTGAATGGCTTTGAACAGGTATCCCTCAYATAATGTTTTGACAGACTTTTTTTCCCCTTCTGTTTTCAAGATGAAAGGATTAAAAATGAGCAGAATGTTTTGAGGTTTCTTAGATGGTATCAAATGTTCCTTAGATGGTATCAAATATCACATGCAAAAGGGTCTTTATCAGTTGTTTCTTCCATTATATTTGTGTTGTCATAATGTGGTTGTAGGGGGAAAAAAGGAGGTAGGGATGAGAGAGGGAAGGGGGGAATAAGAAAGACAGGAGAAYGAGGTCCTACAGTGTCCTAAGGTCCTAAGGTGTTCAAAGGATCTCCCCAAAAAACAGCTGCTTATTTCTGAAATTAAGCTTAAGTTTTTTGGGATATAGCTGGTAAAAAAGCATGAATGAAGGGGGCACTGTCTGGGTGAAACAAATACTTTTCAGAGCTTTCGTTGTTTAGAATTCCTCTCTAGTTTGCTAAACTGCTCAAAATGCATAAAGAACACAACCTAGGTGTGCCAGGCAAAAGAAAAAAATCCCAAAGCTCAACTTCTTAGTGGATCGTCAGAAATTAAGGTTCACCTTTCAACTGTTGCTTTGGAAAAGACTGTGTTTCATCACTTGATTTCCCAGTCTTGTTTGAGTGTAGTTTATTTTAGGAATCTGGTGATTTGGAATGGGGAATTTCACCAGAGAGCTGATAAATCATTGGCAAAAGAAAGAAATGGTTAAGAAGTATTTACAGGAACTTTTCATGCTCTAAAGTGTTGCAGCTCTCATGTACTGATTTCTTAGTAAACAATTCATGTAGCTCATTTAAAGCATCTACCAGGACTGCAGGGATTACAGAAGTCTGCAAAACAGTTCTAGTAAAGTCTATTAAATCTTGGTACTTCCAAAAATTTAACAGACGAGTAATATTCTCATAATCTTATCAACCTTCAATATATTTTCATTTTTTGAAATGAAGTTGCAACTAAAATGGTTTCTTTTCTGCATGATCTCTTTTCCCTCCTCCACTGCAAGCYCAGACATTAAATTTTTGGAAAACACTGAGCAATACCTGGGGGAGGGGTGGGAGTAAAATCATCATYAACTGAAGCATCCAAAAGTAGGACATTTAAAAAATCTTAACGATATTTAATGMACTGAAATAACAAAAAACAAATGCAGGGTGAAAAAAAAAAAACCCCACCACAACAGAAATTCACATTAAGCCATCCATAAGTCTAAACAACGAGTGAAACTGAAAACTAAAACTAACTTGCCACTTCATTTTTCTAAAGCTCTGATAAAACAGGGCATGGAGTTTTCTGCAGCTTTTCAGACAAGCTAAAATAATTTAGTATGGTTGGAAAAGRAACTGATGATACAATTTTATCATGGATAAGATATCCGTATGGCTCCATGTCATTAAACCTTCACTAATGGTTGCAGTCACATCTGAAGATGAAAAACAAACTGCCCACCAATACACAGAACATACTTGTAAGAGAAAATGGTTCATCTCACTCTTAAAATTKTTCACATATTCACATACAGAGAAATATTAAGAGCAAATTGAATGTGYTATTTAATTTTCCTACATGGAGTGTAGAAATAATCTAACATTATGTACTTCAATTTACTTCTAACAGCTAATCTCTTAATTTGTCTTTCTACTGGAGGACACTGAAAGTCTATTTATAGACTTCAGCCAAAGACTTTGCACCTAGCTGCAAGCTCAACTCAGACTGCAGTGAACCCTTCCTACAGACAAGGTGAGAATGATCATTGCCATGGAAGAGAGAAAACTTTAAAGGGGTAATGAATATTTTAACAATTTCTTTTTCCRTTTGCAGGAATGATTTTACTAAGGCTGATTTCCTCCCACATTAAGGCTCATTTCTTGAGTCTTGTAGCAGTTKCTTTCTACCTATGCAAATTCCCAAGATATTTCTCCAGAACTGTTTTATGGGATTCATGTCCAGGAAACAGTTTTGTCTTCCTGAATGAGGCTTTATAAACACGTATGAGTGATGGCTAGAGTAAACCCAGAATTGATAAAAAGTCTGAGAAGAATGTCTTGGAAATAAACTAGYATCAAACCTTCAACAGCCATCATTAAATTGCTCACAGATGCAAATGTCTATTTTATTTCTAAATCTCAAAGGTTATTCTTGTTGCACAGACTGGCTGATTACACACATGACCCACTTCAGTGATCTGGATGCATAATCCAGAGATGTATTTTCAAGTATCTAAATATCTGTATAAATATTGCCTTTAGATGRTTAAAATGGCATAACCCTCAGTTAACTCTCTTGGTTCTTATGGGCATTTTTTTGGTGGTGTTTTGGTTTGTTGGTTTTGTTTTTTTTATTTGTTTCCTTTTGTTTTAATATTCCTCTAGCTTAACTTTGTTGTCTGCCTAAACCCAGAAACCAAATCCAAGAGAAATCCTCAGAAGAAGAGGGGTGAATGGCAGGCAGTAAGAATCTCACATACCTCTTGTTGTGCATACCTTTGAACACTTCGTTGAGAAGCTTTCCTTGGRAGGATAAAACTCTGGAGGGGGCCCAAAATACTCCTGTGCTTCTCCTGAGGTTTTAGGGTAAGGGTCTGAGCAAACAGCAGAAGTCCTTGAGTGCTGGCCACCTCGGATGTCTCCTGTTGATCTACAATGGAGTAAAACAACTCATGTTTATTAATTAGGTCACAGTCTCTCCTGAACATTAGAACAGGAGAAACTATCAGATGCTCCTCTTAGTGGAAGCAACTAGCTTGCTTCATAGGCATCTGACCTCTTTGGCTTGTCTTTATGAAAGCAAATACCCCAGAAACTTGCATAAATCCACCTTTACAAAGATATTTGCACTCAATGGTCCTTATTTTGGAAAATAGTGTACTCACTGGGTAGGCTGGCTGAGCTGCTTAGCTTAGTGACAAAAGGCAGGAAGAAGAAATAGCAACTTTTTTATGGAAACCAAACAATTTAAGCTAATCYGTAGCAGGCCAGATAATAAAAATGAGAAAGACTTTGACATAATAAATGTGCAAAGTAGCACAATTACTTCATGGGTGTTTTGTCAAGTTTGTACCTCCAACTAGGGTGTCTCACAAAGATGCCTTTTAAAAGAATAAAAGCCATTAAAAGAAACAGATAAAGATTTATAAGTAAGGGAAAAACAGCCAATTGAAATCCTTTAAGGTCCTTGATGGTATTTGAAGAAGATTCTAAAATCAATTCTCCCCCCCCACCAAAAATCAGTTTCTCCTGTCTCCAATTAGTCTCTTTATTGATACACTTCAAAAAGGTCCAGTTTGCTGCAATGACATACAGCTCCATATCTGAAGCCTGATGATTTTTAAGGTTGGTAAAATTCAGATTATTTTATAKGAAAAGTGCAATGTTCCCTATTTAAACTGAGCTAATGCTCAAGTTAAAAGAAACATTGGCTGCAAATATTTTTGTGTTTGGTCTAATCAAAATTATCTCCCTCATTTGAAGGAGAATTGGAGCTTGCCTTTTTCAAGGTACAGCTGCAAGAGTTTGTTATTAAAGGGTACTTTAAGTCTCACTTAGCATCATTATTTTTTTAAGTCTTCTTTGTATTCAGTTTTTATCTTTAATTTCTTATCCACAGATCAGCATTTTCAACTGTAGTTTTGTTTTCTAGTATCATTGCACTTCACTAAGGTTTATCTTCATCCAATTTCAGACTCAATATTATCTCATTCATCCACATTAAATCATGTTCTTTGTAGTTTTTACATTTTAATTAAGACATTCAATAACAAGACCAACGCTAACATCTCCGTGTTTAGTTGCCAACAGCTCTATTTGGCTGAAACATTTCTGATTTTTCTGACCTCTGTCCTGTGTCTTGTGCAACTACCAAGCATCCTGTGCAGCTGTGTCACATAAATTAAATAAGCTGTGTGATTTATAAGACTTCCAGTAACTTGAAAGCAATCCCTTTGGTACTTCTGATGCAGCTGCTTCTCTCTATTGTTTCCTGCTACTTGCCAGAAAACAAAACAAGACAAAAAAAATCAAACAAAAAACCCCTGATGTTCAGCAACAGAGTACAATTAGGAAAAAAGAAAATCCTTTTTTTAGATGCTTTTTTTTCTCACTGTGGCCTATTTTGGCCACCTTTGCTGCTGTTTTCCTTGAGGACTTTACCATTCTAGGTAATCCTCCTCAGCAGTGGGAGGAAGGTTGCTGTAGGAGTTTCAGACAGAAATGCCTTTGGAAGGAGAAATACTCTGGCTAGAAAGTCTAGTTCATCAGGGATGAAACTATTAGGCACCCAAACTTCCACAAAACTTTCCCTATGTATTACATTACAGGATCTGGTGGTATTCTGATCAATCAGCCAAAGTTTTCACCAAAACCCATGAGAACTCCATGAGAACTAGGCAGAGAAAATGTTGTTAGGTTAAGCCAAACTCCTACAAAGCACTGATAGAAAAGGTTTTCAATTGTTTCAGTGGGGTCTGATGGCCCCCAGATGCTTGACTTGACTCAAAGAATTATCTTCGTGGCTGTTACAGATTTGTAACTGCAGCTTCCCTTCCTCTAATCCCCAGTGGATACAGGGATGTCTGTGAACACTTACAGTCTTTCCAAAAATTTTCGATCTACATGTCCAGACATATAAAACTAACAGCAAAACCAAGAAATCCAGAGAAGTGCTTTATTAAAACGAGGTGGTTTGATTTACAGCTAGCCTTTACACATTGCTTACATTATGCTATACGTTAMAAAAATCAAGAAAGCCCACACCAAACCCCCAATCCTTTTTTTTTTTTCCTCTTTTTCTCTCCACTGTGCTATTAATGTGTTACTGGCATTAGCTGCTCTCACATCTAATATGTTCAAGATAATTTAACTATATAGCCTGCCAATCTCTGTTTTTGCTAATGACAGGCATCCAGCCTMTGAGGATGATTCTTAGGCTGGTCTTTGTTCCCATTTCTCTTCAATTTTTCATAATTTAAGAGAGAAAGAAGAAAAATTCATTAGCTATTTTCACAACACAATAGTTTTACCGCTATCCAAGTGCTTTATACTTAGCCATAAATACTCCTTGCAGTCCACACAGTGCTCTTCTTTGCTCCTTTTATTCTCATCCTGTTTTCCTTGCTAAAATGCATATTATCAAGGAGTACTTGAGTATTTCCTCTTTTCAATAATCTTCATTATATTTATCTTCTCTCCCTGTTCGTCTTTACTCTCAAATTTCCCTACAATCATGTCCCTGGGGACTAAATGGGAGTGATGAACACTCTACTGCCATGGCCAATTTGCCAGCGGTGTTCAGATCTACAGACTTCTCTCCTGCAGAGAAACCATGCACTGGCATGACCTAAAAGGAAAAGTGCCTCAGCTCACATCTAGCATGCTGCAGCCTGGCCAGGCTGGAAGGAGAAGTGTAATATCCTAAGATTTTATTTGGCACTGGAAACCCATTAGCTGATCTGCTTATTGTGGTGATAGGGGCTGACCCACTCTCAAGTGCTGCCAACAGCCTCAGACACTCAAACAAGCACTCATCTAGTGACAGCAACTACTGGAAGTAATTTTGTTTCAGATTAATCAGAACATGTTCGCAGCGGAACTAGAGCAACCAGAGAGGCCATGAAGTCCCTGTGCTGGTCTCAGTCATGTAACATTCTCATTTAAGCAATGTATATTTGGCAAGCCACGGCTTGCTGTCACCTGTTGAAGACACCTGTCTTCAGGAACTATACTGACTCATGGCCATACTTCACCTACCTGTGACCCAATTTGATTCAGATAATCCCAGGAAATTCACATCTTTGTCTGCATTACACAGCCTATCTTCCTGCCCTGCCTCAAGCTCAATACAAAGAAAAAAGGGTAAATTTCCAAGTGTAAAATAGCTCCCTGTTCCAAACGTGATATGTTCATGCTTTCAAGGCTGGGAAAAAGCTTTCTTTACTATTGTAATATGAGCCTATTTAAGAGCAAAGAGAAAAGACAGACATTATAGACTTGCTGTGATGTATTTCTCTTAGTAGATAAAGACGTACCTTGCATTGTACGGGTATGGATTTCTTCTTGTTCTGTCTTCCTTGTATCTATCAGATCTGTGGTTCTCATGGTGCCTGTATTGCTTATTTTGGTATCGACCCCCAGCATGAGACATCTTGTTTCTTAGATGTGTTCTTTCCTTCTAAAATAACTTCCTGAGCCAGAGAAATAAAAATGGTTCATTTTATTGCTCCACTTAAAAGTTATTCATTGACCAGCAATCGTTTCCATTTCATGCTGATTCACAACTAGTACAGACTTCCTTAAGAAGTGAAGGAAGTAAATCCCTTTAAACTAAAAGGTTAACTTCATTAAAGCAGGCAGCTTTTCTCTATATTTTCCTTTTCATCAAGTAATAGCCATGTTTCTGTGTTTGAAATTAATTGCCTTGGATAATTTACTAGGCGTGCTCTGACTCTCCTGCCTTTGCTGCCAGGGCAAGGCACAGTGTCCACTAAGGACTGAATCTTGGCTGCTGTAATGTTGTGTCTCAGGTAAAGTATTAAGCCCAGYAAGTGCCAGTGCAGGCATGAGTGTGCATGCAGCTGCCACTGGCACAGGGAAGYCTGGAAGAGCAGGCTGTGACCTTTGTCCTGGGAGTTTCCAAGAGGAGGGCACCCGTGGGTGCAAACAGAGTCAGGACCAGACATCACCTGTGATTTGCATAAACATTGGGTAATGGCAAAGCTGTGCTGGGCCGAAAATAAGTTGATGAGAAGCTATACCCTGATAACACTGCATTAAATATTACCAGGTTGTTATTKGCTGAAAGTGCCTTTATCTTTTCAAGTGCGGTACAATTAAGCCCAAAACGGTAAAACAGGGAAACAAAGACTTCAAGCAAGCACCTGAGCAATCTTTAGATCGTTTGCCTTCAAAATCCCTGCAGAAATGCCTGCGCTCAGTTTAATTTGGACTGATTAAGGCCTGACGGCGTTCTTCATCTCCTTTGGGTGTCGTAAATCAACATAAATATATAAGAATAMAATATAAAGGAATAAATTAACTTTTATTTGTTTACATCTAAGAGGGAGGGAAAGAGCGCCTTCCCAGAGGCAGCTCCGGGCAGGAGCCATTGGGGAGGGCGCGGCCGCGCACCTTTCCCCACACSAAGGGCTCCTGGTGTCGCTCCCGCCGCGACAGCGACCCGAGACCCGCTCGGGGTCTCAGGACACACCGGGCACCTCCCGCCGGGCCCCTCCGCTTCCCACCCKCCGCACCCCGAGAGCCCGGGCCCCCAGCCCTCACCTGAGGGAGCGCCCAGCTCCGTCCCGCCCCGCAGCAGCTCCCGGCGCCGCCCTCCCGGGCCCGGCCTTCTCCCGCCTCCCGCCGGGGCACGGCCGCCGCGGGGCGTCTGAACACGGAATCACAAAATCGGAGCCAGCTCTCTTGCAAAACACCTAAACACCTCCTGAGATCATCAAGTCCAGTCTAAGAGCCAGCACCGCCATGTCAACGGGGCCGTGGTACTGAGTGCCGCGTCCAGGCTTTCCTTAAAATCTCACTAGGGATGGTGAGTACGCCACCTCCCTGGACAGCCCGTTCCAATGGGAAGAATTTCTTCCTGATGTACAACCTAAACCTCACCTGGCRCAGCTTGAGGCTATGTCCTCCTGTCCTGCCACTTGTTATATGGGAGAACAGGCCGACTCCCACCTGGCTGCATCCTGCTTTCAGGCAGTTGTAGAGAGGGATAAGGTCACCCTTGAGCCTCCTTTTCTCCGGCAAAACATCCCCAGCTCCCTCAGCCACTCCTCTGGGATATGCACTCCAGACCCTTCACCAGCTTCCGTGCCCTTCACTGGGCAACGAAGAGGAACGGGGGCCGTGGGAACGGGCTGGTGTCTGGGAATGTAGGACAACCTGGGCTTTGTTTAATTTAATAAAATGAGGTCCTGGTGCCCTACAGTGCTGGGAAAGAATCTGGTAACTCCGAGAGGATATGAAAACTGAAGGTTAATAAAGTAGAAATTCAAGGTCCCCACAGGTTGTCTTTCTGATTTTTTTTGAAGCCACCTCCATTGATTGGCAGCATCCAAGGCAAAAAAACCCTGCAGGACTGGGTGGGTAGAAGAGAGGAGGTAAAAGAAAATGGGGGAAACTTGTCCCAAGGAGCACATGTGTGGCAGCGGGCTGTGTTACACTAGACAGGTTGAACGGGGAGATAAGCAGATAAACTCTCCTCTGGTGCAAAGCCATGTTTTGGATAAACAACCATTTGAATGCATGCAGCCTCCTTTCTTGGTGCTCTGCTTAATGCCCTCCCTGTGGTGTATCTGCAGGGGCTTTGCTGCCTCGCTGCCAGCCTGTGGGGTTTCTCTTACAGAGGAACAATGTGCTGGTCTCCTCAGGATGCTTTCTGTTGGTGTTTATAATCTCCTTTTGGAGRGAGTGTGAACAGGGCCTTGAACCAGCATTGCAAACAAACAGCTTGTTGGTTGTGCAGTCCCATGCACAAAAGCAGTCTGTGCCTGGGAAACAGGATGGTGGTGTTAACATGACACTGTGCCCAGCTAATCTTGAGCTTTGGAAAGCTTCCCTAGGCTGTGGCGCTGTCCTGCTCAGGAGCTGGGAGTAGAAAATCCCTTCCTTCCCTGGGCTTTCACAGCAGTGTGCATGGGGTACCTGTGCTTCATGAGTTTGGGCTTAAGATACGAAAATGTTGGTGCAGTCCCATGGCAAAGGCAAATCCAAAATCCCCTKTAAAAGTAACATGGAGGTATCAGAGGAGCTGCTGTTCCCGAAATGAGGAGATAGCTACAGGAACTGAATGCTCAAAGCACATGTTTTGAACTGTGGTGAGAGTGTGATTCCCTGTTCTGGCTGAGCTGACAGCTTCTTTTGCTGTTTACCATTCTCACCTTGCCTAGACCATGTCTGCTGTTCCTGYCTTCATCTGTACACTTCAGTTTGTCTTTTTCTCTCTGTCTTGCACCAACTCTAGTGCTTGCTTGATCACATAATAATCCAGTTCAGGTTGCTTTCCAGCCAAAACCAATTTACTTTCTGCTGTTTTAGTGAGTTGAATTGGCTTTATGCTGCAATCAAATGTGCACTGGAGCAAGGACTTGGCAGAAGCACATGTCCCACAGGGAAGAAACCGGGGGAGGGAGGGGGAAGAGGGCTACCTCTCTTGGCAGCAGTGAGTGGTGACTGTCAGTGAAGCCCTGATGTGAAGTTGCACTTTGAGACACCAGTGCCCATCAGTTGCTACGCATTCGCAGTTTGGGGTTGTCATCTGGCTAGCAAAGGCAGCCTAACAGCAGGAGTGTTTTACTGTTTTGTAGCTCTGTTTGTTTCTAGCTCCCACTGTTTCTATTTAAAGGTTGTTTAAGCTAGTTTGGCAGATTTTACCCTAAAGATTAGGGTGCCTGCATGAACTCCGTTCTCCTGTCTAGATGACAAATATTTGGGAAATAGATCCATCATTTGCATTCAGCAGAGGATATTTGCTCTTGATAGGGGGTATGAGGAATTACATCTCCCTTAAGGGTGGGCAGGTTTCAGACACTCAAAAAAACACAAGGAGACATGGCTGGAAACAGACTTCTGTGGAGGGGCTGAAATACAAAGAGTGTCCTTGACAGCCATTGTTTGCAGTATAACCAGTAGTTTTGTTAAAAGCGTTTCTCTTTCTGGGCTGAAACAGTTCAGATGTGGCCATTTTGKTTTAATGGAAGACTGGGTGGAACTGAAGGGATGCTTTTGTGGACTGAGTAAAATTCGGTGAAGCTGGTGGGCAAAGTAAAATTTTAAAAGTGGTTGAAGTCATTATGAAACCAGGCAGTTGGGATAACACAATCAGTGCAAAATTACAAGGTGAGATCTACATGAAAAACTTAACCTTATGACATAAGGGTTTTTCCCTGGGAACTCATAAGGAAAACGCAAGATAGGTGGTGACTGCCGGAGCTGCCTATATGTGACATAAAAACCAGTGAAACAAGCCACAGAAAATGATGCTGACTAGGGAGAAACATCCAAATGTAGGAGTATATTTCTAAGGAGAAAATCATGAAGGGATTAGATATGGTACTGGCTGAATTTAAATGATAACCACCAAGGAAAAAGATCTGATCATTTGTTCTTACTTTATTGCAGGTGAAAGGATGCTGTGTTGTATGTAAGCAGATGGATTTGTATCAAAGATATACTCAATTCTGTCATCARTTTCTCTTTGTAATAGAAATAACCTTTGGGACTGAATTTTGGCTAGCTGATGAAGTCCAGAGGGACTGATATGCAGAAAATGAAGTGTGAACTGTTTTGATATTTTTTTTCCCTGGTAATTTACTCGAGTAGGTCACATCTGTGTCTTGGATCAATGTAGTCCTGGATACATGCTCCAGTCTAACAAAACAAAGCAAAACAAATCAAAACAAAACAAAAAAATCTAAAACCTAATCTAGGTACAGGGTACAAGGTGCTATAAATAGATCTCCAGGGACAGATTTCTCCAGCCAGGCAGGCAGGGCACAACTGGAGTCTGTTCAGTCTGACAGGAACACTAAGCTCCTGAGATCAGCAGGACTAAAATTAGCTTTGGAACACTCTTTTCTACCCTTGTGCTGTTGCTTTTGTATGAAATCTGTTGTTTATTGTTATAAACAACAAGGAAAGAATTTGGGTTGGAGGCTTTCTTTTTCCCTTTCTTAAGGAGATTTTGAAATCCCTGGTCTTTGGAATGGGAGGTAAATTCAGTTTGGGAACTAAGTAATTAGTTATGTGTGGTCAATTTTTTTCTGTGCTAATAACAAAAAAATAACAACATTGAAAATTTCTTCAGCAAAAGAAATGTAAACAATCATGACTGATTTAATACTAATATGGTATCCTTGATGTGTGCTATTACAAATACGTATTTTTAAAAGCAATGGAACCAGTCCTTGGGCTTGTTTTATTGTTGTCTTTGGAAATGTGTGAATTCTTTGGTTGGTAGATGTTTCTTGTACAAGGCTGAGTCCTTCACAGCATCTTCTGAATAATTGTCTAGTTCTGATTTAGAGAACTTACAGCACAGCTTTCTGAAAAGTGGGATTTTGTTTCACTGAATCTAGACCCTGACTGGGGAATAGCCAGYTTCTGGGACATATCCAAGATAGGCTGAAGGTAGTGAGGATGTTTCTGTTGAAGCCKTGAATCCTAAAAGGCTATTATCTGTGGGCCCCTTCATATTTACATCAGCTTGAAGTACCGAGCTGTAACACCAGCCTCGGTAAGGCTCTGCRTCACCGCAGCTGTCACTTTCATGCTGGCTTTCCTCAAGTTCTTCTGTTGCTGGCCACCCAAGATGTATCTGAAACCTTATCATTAATTTTCTTTTTCCCTGTTCCTAAGTGGAGTTGTATTAGGCTAAAGCCATTTTTTCCCTTCTAAAATGTTGAGCAAAACCAAAATGGCTTTTGAAATCTGAGAAACTGTTACCATTAAAATTTCTCCCTCATTTCTTAACAACCCTTTCTCACAAATTCCMTCTGTGTTGTGCTGAACTTGGGGGAACCCTTCTCTCTGTAGATGTTGGAGACTGTCTGCAAATCCATTCTTAGTTTTCTGTAATAATTTACCACTTAAATGTAAAAATATTTTGGGACTGAAATTTGCTTTCAGAGGACTTTTAGACACTGTKTAGATCTCTGCAATCTTGACTGCTCTAAAATTCACATCGGTGGACCTTAGTGAGGTTGTCTCAACGGTCCCACCCCATTACCCTCAATAGTCCTGGGCTTCTGATTCTGCATGCCAGCTCACAGAATGCACAAAACTCCAGCAAGAGCAGCTATCTGGGAGCTCAGGCCACTTCCCTGTCTCCTGGCATGAACACATTGCATTCCATTTTATATTAGTAAAATATTTATGAAGTTTTATTAACATGGTAGGGGCTCTGCCTCTTTCACGAGAGGTAGGAATTATGAGCAGCCCGCTTTCTCTCCGATTTAATCTGCTCTCCCATCTAGTGTTTTTCTTTTCTCATCTGGRCACAGATAAAATCCATTAACAGGGTATTTGTTTTGTGGTCAAAACTATCAGAGTTGGAGTCAACACTCYTGGCAGTCATTGGAAAGATTTCTTGTGCATAGAAAATTTATGAACATACAGAGGTGCTGGGTTCAGTAATAGAGCCTTAAAAGGTATTCAAATATTTTGTTCCTGATGAAAACACATATTCCTGTGCGGCTCTGAGCTATTTCCATGTGGTCGGTCTGTCTGGAGCTTTAAACATTGGCAACTGTATGTGTTAAGAAGGAATAAGAGGCATTAAATTTAGGTGTCCAGTTCATACAAACAATTTGTCGCACTTTCTTTTGACCTCCTGAAAAAGAAATGCAACAGTGGCATCCTGTGGCCCAAGCAGTTCATGGCAGGTAGGTTTGGTTTTGGGCAGAATCTGCCACCGAAGTCTCCCTGCACTGAGCAGAAAATGTATCTCATTATTTCTAAGTTATTTTACAGAAGAAACCCACAATACTTCAAACTCAGTATAATTAAATCCTGAAGTACAAAGCTGCTGTATACTTTTCAACCAGGACTTTCCACCACTTTATCTTATTCTGCTTATTTTTCAACCAAAAACCTTGGTGTTTGGGACACAGAAGATGATTTCAGCTACCCACCAAGGARATRGGACTTCTGCCTTGCTGTCTTTGTRCTGATGAATGTTTCCTCCAAAAATAGGAATAGAGGAGAGACTCCTGTTTCTAATTAACCCACGGTTTAGTGCAGCATGCTTGGTCTAAAAATGAATGTTTCAGGGAAGTCTGATGAAAAGAAGACAAATAAGAGCTGTTTTCCCTTACACCTACATCATTCCCAAGTGCTCACTCCTGCACACCGTATGTGGGTCACTTGAGGTTTGCAAAGTCCTGGCTTCAACTTGTTTAACTTGGACAGGCTGTGATTTGCTTACCTCCTCACCAGCAGACATTGGCAGCCGTGACCACCAGGCTSTCTCCAAAAGCTTTCAGGAATGTCAGAAGGCATGTTAATGAGGAACATACAGACTCACCTGCACTCAGGTGGGCAACTGGCCAGCAAGCTGCTGATAACCTCACTTTTATTTCTTCTCCTCTGGGTTTTACAGTGGCTTCTCTTCTGTAAGAGAGGAGGTGTTAAGGCGGTGTCTTTTAAAGCCCCTTCCTTCCTATTTCTTACCTTTGCACACAGAGGTGTAAATGCTACTGAAGGCTCAGCATCAGGAAGGAGTGGGGGGRAAATGAAACAACTTTCTTTGGTTTAGTTTTTCATTTTCTTGTATCCAGGAGGCTCTGCATGTTTTGAGTCATCTACCTTGAGAACTGAAAAAGCAGAGTAGGAGCAAGGTTGTACTCTGCTGCCTGTGCATGGAAAAAGTTGTGGGCATTCAGTTTTCTGTTGTGCAGGGAAGACACCATGTGCTGGCTGAAGCAGGAGGCAGGGGAACAAAACCAGCAGCAGGCAGGGGTTTAATTGTTGCCTTTAATGACAAGTAAGTACTCTGAGGATTTTTGTGGAATTGCCTAACTGAGCTTGCACCACAGTTTCTGGACGGCATTAATCCCCGGGCTGCCTCTTAAAACACGGACATGCATGAAAACAAACAAATGTTGAGACTGGCAGTGGCTCCAGAGATGTTAACCCTGCTCCTTTTTGTCAGTTAAACTGACAACCCAGATAAGAGGAGCCGGTGTTGGTATCGTCTCTTGCATAACAAACCGCTCTCGACAAAAGAAGCAGCCTCCTGTCAAACGAATTTCCTTTACAACTGCCGAGGGGACTATTTTTAGTTTCATCTGCCATCCTTTACTCCTTAATCATCGGCTTCGCTTCTTCTCAGTTTTTCTCCCTTTCCCCCCTGCACAGCTAGCTCCAATACCAGGTACTGCTGGTTATAGGAGGCAGAGGAGGAGGAGGGCACTGGGCTTTCGGCTGCTCCCTGTTAACCTGTGTCTACGTGGGATGCTACCGGCCTTGCCCTGTTGATCTCAGCTCTGGCCTGTGTTTCCACCTCCAGAGAAAGAAAACAGACTACCCTGAACCTGAACGTGGGATGTCAAAGACCAGCAAATGAATGAGATCAATTCTTGCCAGGAAAGGGTTTTTTTAGCTAAGGCTCTGCTCTCATGCTTTAAGTTGCAGGAGGAGAGCTACGAATGTCCAGTGTTGAAGCAACGTCACAGGCACGCTGCATCAGGCAGCAAATTCTTCATTTGCCATTGGCACAGCAAGGCAGARCCTGGCTTTTCCACTGGAGATGAAATCAAAGTGCTTTGGGAATGGTGGTGTTTATTTCSTTGGTCTTGACTCTGTGGCGCTGGCTGCTTTTCCTCGTGGTCTGCTTGAGCTGCTGCGTGTTTGTAGCTCGTTGAGCAGCAGAATGATTCTTGTCTTCTGGCTGAGATATAAAACAGCAGTCCTGCCTATCTGTAACCCATTAGAGATTTTGTGGYGCTATTTGCAAGCATTAGAGAGTCTTAAGGCTTTAGTCATTCAGGAAGCAACGCTGCTTTGCTCAGTCTCGCACAGCAATTCACTCAGGTCCATCATCCTCCCAGCATCTTTCTAAAGCCCAATTCAAGTGGGGTTTTATGTATTTTATACCTTCTTCCTCCACAGTAATGCAAAAGCTTCAGATAATGAGTGGTTTCATGCCCGTGGTGCTTCTGTAAAATACAAGTTTTATACCCATTTTATAGCTGGATTTGAGGAGCTCAAAGGCAAAGTGAATAGCCCAAAGTCAAGAGGGAAGTCTCTGGCAGCAGAGGAAATTATGATTCTGTCACCTGAGGGAATTTAACAGCACTGAAGTTGGTGTAATACCTAACCTTTAAGGGAAGTGCCACAATTCTTACAAAGAAGGAACCACTAGAAATGGTCAAATAATTTTGCCACTGCTGTTTTCTTAACAAAGATGAGTTTTCAAATGATACAAGGTGTTTGAAGAAAATGTATTTACTTTAAGAAATTGAAGTACAATTTATTGGATTCAAACAAAAATGAGTTAGGTTTATAATGTAAATGTTCCAGTTGGTCTTTTTCCCTACTGTAAACACAAAAAAAAGAACAAAAAAAACAAACAAAAAACAAACAAAAAAAAAAATAAAAAGAAGAAAAGAGAACCCGTAAAGAAAGCAAAAAAGAGACCTGGTTTCTCCAGTGAGATGAGAATGCAAATGTATTGTTGATGGAAAAACTACATCTTTTCTTCAGGCTTTCCTCCAGTCCCGTTATTTTTGTCTTTTGAGTACRACTGACTAGTGTGTGACCAGTTTCCTTAACCCTAAAAAATGTGCACAGCATTTTGAACAGCACTCATGAGCCAAGGAAAATGAGACAGAGAGAGYTGGAAAGAGGTCTTATGGCTGATGACAGCGACTTCTTGTGACTTTGGCTGCTTTACTGTCCAGTAGAACAGGGATCTCCTTAGCTATTTTTGCTGCTTCAGCTCCTTCCACTGTCTGGGTGCTCTTAGTGCAGTAGCCCCCAAATTCATGCACCTTTGCTGGGATCCTGCTGGTGTAATCCCAGGCTATGTATAGCAGAATAATTTGTGGGCTTCTCAAGAGTTGGTTGCCCCCTGCACACACCACTGTACAACCTACAGTTTGACATAAAACTGTTCCTGTCTGTTTTGGGTTTTTTTTTTTTTTTTTTTTTTCCAATATCTCATTGTTTTTGACAATGTAACTCTTTACTTTCAGCTTTCTTTATCAGGACATTTGTGCAAATCTATTTCTGATTATGCTCTTTTCAAATCTCTGAATTAGATTTTGGTTTAGGAGCTAGAAGTGGGGAAAACATTAAAAGCAAGACTGGTTTTGTATTTTTGAAGATGCTTGAAAGTCTGCCAGAGAGCTGTCAGGTTAGTGATGGCTTGTGACATAAAAGCAGACAAGCAAGGGTTCATAATAATTCAAGATCTRTTGAAAACCAGATTGAAACATGGCTAGCAGTGAGGGGTTTTTTAAGAGAAAWTTTTCATTGTGGATGTTCAGACTCAGAAGTGTATTTCAGCCCTTGCTGGGRGAAAAAACCTTGTGACTTCAGCTTCATGTGCATCCTTTGGATTTTGCCTGTCTTTCACAGATTTTCAGTGTTTTCATCCCAGTTCATCTGTCACATCTCTTGCCTGGTTCCTGGCAGGGACACTGCCCTCAGGTGTCTGCACATGTGGAGTCTTCATTTCCCTGCTGCCTGGGTACATGGAGCCTTTCTCTCATGCATTTATCCACTTGTTCAGTAGTCCACTTCCCACTTAGCCTTCTAGGCTTTTGTTGTTCTAYAAAAAGGAGCAGTTGGATCTTCTCCTGTATCAGTGGTGTGAGAAGTAGCAAGAAATTGCTTGGTGAAGAGCGTAGAAAAAAATTAYTTAAGTTCCACCGAGTCAAGGGGACCTGACCTTCAAAATTTCCCATGGCATATTAAGAGGATTTGGGCAAAGATCTYAGGAAGAAATGAGAACTCTGCATTCAGAATGTCCATGACATGAGAAAGCCAAAGAAAAAAACGATTTCCCTCTCACACTGTGTGAAGGGCTCGCTGCTGAAGAATCACCAGCTGAATGCAGATAAGAGGCCGCCAGCAATCATTAAGCTCAATTAACCGTATTCTTGTGCCCATGATAACATCTGTGGATTATTTAAACAAAGTGATGGTGGGCAAGCAGGAGAGGAAAATTGAAGAAAAGAGGTTGTGCTGTGAACACTCGTACCACCATCACCCAAGCGACGCTGTAATACAGAAACTGGGTCAGAGACACCCTTCCCCCTCCATGCTGCTGTCAAAGTTATTTGAGTGTCTATTGAAACCCTCACAATAGAAGAGTTTGGCTCCTGTGTTTGCTAAGCAAAACTGATTTGTGTTTCTTGGTACAGAAAAAACTGCTGGGTAATTTTCTGAGCAAGTACAATGCGGCAGTTCAGTAGATCCCTGAAAGCTGATTTCTTGGTGATTTGCTTTTCRTTTAATAAGACACCAATGCTTTTATTCAGCATTTAAAATTTGACATGCTGAATCTGTGTTTAGGAGCCTTAAACCTCTCTCTGGCCTCTGTTACTTTTAGGACCGGCACTGGTAGTCTTCCTTCAAGGTCCGAAAGATTGCGGAAAGTCTCTTGAGAGGTTGTTTTACTGATGATTTAAATCAAAGTTAATTTCTTTGTTTGTTTCTGGGATAATTGAAGTAGAATATATTAGTTGGAAGGGTAGCTTGGCTAGATTTAAACGCAATGCTCTTCTGGACTCTTCCCACTGCCCTTTTTAATCCTGTATTTGAGTCTTTCATCCTTGTTTACAGTTGTCCCATTCACAGTCTCAGCCTTCCGGTGTGCTGCGTCTGCTCTGGGATTTTTCCATCTTGTTTTTCTGGCTTCTTTCAAGGAGTCCCAGTGGCTCTTCCTTGTCCTGAAAAGAAAACCAAACTAGACTTCATGCTCATAAGGACAGTCTGCACGGGCTGTCAATAAGCACAGAACCTGTGTGTTTGGCTATAAGGAAGGACATTGTTTGGCAGTCGTCATAAGCCCTTATTCCAAAGGAGACATGAGTGAAATAGCAGGGTCCAGAGTTTCAACCTGTTTTCTAATACTAACAAATTCTCTAATTTCGCTTCCCCTCCCTGCTGCCCTCAGCATGCACTTTCTCAGTGTGAGCACATGCCCTCTCCCACTTTTTTCCCCTTCTGTAAAATACCATTTATTTCCTGAAAATTGCCCAACTTGATGGACAGTCTAGAGCTGGCTGGGGGACTTAATTGGCCATGGAGCTCAGAAAGGTGTTWGGGCCATGGCCACTGGGAGTTGCACACACTAAGTAGCTGTTACATCATGTGTTAAGGAGGCATGTTTGGGAGTGATGAAGGAGGAGGAGATAAAACATAATTTCCTTGTTTTTTTCTGTACGTCAGTCTACTTTCTGGACAAGGTATTTATGAGAACCTTTGTGCCCATTCATATCCAGCTTATTTCTGATTCTTTGTCTTAGTGTGTGTTTAAAAAAAAAGAAAAATGAAAAAAAAGGAAATGACACCCCAGGTTTGTGTGTTAATTTCAACAGTGAACATCTCTTGAGCTAGCTTTATTAACAGGCACATAATTATCTATGTCATCCTATCCAACTTGCATCCAAAGTACCAAGAAGAAGAAATAGAAATTCTTGCCATTCTACCTGAATGCCCAAATTTTGGGAGAAACTCAAGAAGGGAAACGGTTATCACCCTGAAGTCTGATGGCAGACTTCTCTTGTTATCAAGGCTAATCACTTTCCAGCCCTGTCTCTGGCAAATCCTCTATCTGTAATAATCAAGTCAGTACATAAGACATAGTTTCCTGACAGAACAATATTTCTTAATAATTTAGTAGCATTRTGCACACACAAAAACAGAGTTATAATTAGCTCTCATCCTTAAAGTTGGAAGAGCTTTTCAGTTCATCGGAGGCTGCTGGCCAATTCTCTTATCTAATTGGATGAAGTTCCTACTTTCTCCCATTTGTATAATGTCTGCTTTTATACAAACTCATTAAGTGCAGCTGTACTCCAAGTTTATAACAACAGCCCTAGTGAAGACGAGGCAGAAGTTTAATAGCTGTTCTGTTCTTTTTCATCTGATCTCAATCCATTTTGGTGGTTGATGTGTGCCCAAACATCTTTCCCTAGCACCTAATTCTACCCCCTCCAGCTTTTTATTATGAATTATCTTAATAATTAGGAACCAGACAAATTGCGTAAGATTGATCTGTCTGTTTTGAAACTGGAGAGTTTACAGCTTGCTTTCAAGGAAGATGGATTTAAAGCAATTATTTCTTTCTGTGAGGCATAYAGAAGTGATTTTTCCCCTTCATTTTAAAKCTGGCATTAAGATGAAATCACATARTTGCTACACTAGTCTTTAAATCTTCAGAGGCATTAAACCAATTATACAGGTAGAATAGCAGCATCATAGATAACATATTAAGRTTTTTCATTTAGATGGAATTTTTGACAAAATAAGTAGATTTTAAACCAAACAGCTCCCCCTCCCCATCAGTCTGACTGCTCTTTTTGTCACGTWGCTGGCTATACAAATTTTGAGTTTCTACTTAGTTGAGTATACAGAGTAATAGAAAGTAAGTCTTCATTTGCCAGAACTCAAATTTTTCTTACAGTACTGCCTACATACATTCAAATCACATTTAAAAAGAAATTTTTACCACACACTTCCAGCAATACAGATATATCATTTGTGTAACATTAGTATTAAAAGTGATTTTTTACTCCTGTGGATGTTTTCCTTCCACTGAAGAACTATTCCAAGGTTTACTGGGAAACTTCCAGCTGTATAATTTCCTTTTCTTACTGTGTTCCATCTTCCCATCAAATAAGGGAAGCCAGAGGAGAGAGGCAAACTGTGGGAAAACGTTTTCTCACAGCATCGTTTATTTCACCTGGACACATATCTGTGATGATAAATGCTCTCTCTCACATAGCCAGTGAGGGGGAGATGTGRCTGACAATAAGGATGACATTCTTTGGTGCTGGGGACTGAAGTTACAGCTGTGTGTGTGCACRTCTGCAGTGTGAAAGAGGGGAGACTGCAAAGAAGTCAGGCACCATTGGTGGGACTCAGAGGGACACCCTCCTRAGCCAGAATTGAATAAGGAGGGAAATTTCCCTCTGTTGGTGCTCTACCTCCTAGCATTGATATTTCCTCCAGGYTGTAGTGCTCTCCTGGCTCTGAAGGTCACCAAAGGCTTGACCTTACAAGGTTCACAACACTCTTATCTCTGTCCAGCATTTAGAGATACAAACTTCTGGCAAAATCCAAAGGCAAATTGGAGTAGGGAGGACCTGCTGAASCCGGCTTGATCTTCTACCTTAGAGTCTTCCCCCAGTTCAAGTATTCGTAAAGAGGTACCAGAGTTGAACATTTTGTTTCCATTCCTGTGAGTGTCTGAAAATTGASCAGTGTTGTAACCACGTCCTTGTCAAGAGACCTTTACGGCAAAGTTGGCAAAATTCATGAGTGCAGGTTAAATATCAATCTTCTCAATAATGGCACCACGAGGTAGTTTAATTCTCTGTTCTAATATAAAACTTAATCTTAGCATGAGTCACAAGTTTTGACTGATAAATGTCTCTAATGAAAAACCGAAATCTGTGAACATCTCTTGTTTTCAGATAATCAGCTCCATCTGTAGACACATTCCGTCATGATCTCAATCCCTGTGTAGACAAATATGAAACACGGGYATTCTTGTATGGAATCCCATAACTTTTGTTGTCTCCACTAGGGYTGCTGCCCCACATATTCGTAAGATAAGCTTGTCTGACATTCATATGTGAGAACATTTAGGTCTTTTCTAGCCAATACCATCTCCTAAGCATGCAAACTTATTTTTTATAGGAAATGTTTATGTATTAAAAGGGATCTTATAATGCTGGAGCATTTGTTTTGCCAGCTACAGTCATCATAGSTACATCATTAAATTTACAACAGTAGCTACTCTCTGCTAATTTTGTAATGTTTTGACAGAACTTAAGACAGGAATGTATGTTTGTGCTGCTAGTCATCGGTGAATCATACCACTTAATTGGATGGGTCAGGAGGATAAATAGATGTGGTCGCTGGGAAATGAAAATGGCTTCTTTCATTTGTGACTTTGAGTCTATTTGTACACTGCTTTTGTTGGAAGTGGCAATTTTTGATGGGGATTATGGAAAAAGCAGTGACTTATTTTCCTAACACTTGAGTGAGTGGTGATAGTTGTTGGAGGATGTGATGACAGAAGAAAAGCGCGTTTTAATTTTGGTTTTGAAGTGGGTGGGGGGRGCAAGTGGATACTCAAGACACATTAATGAAATTATGTTGACAACTGTTAAGTGTGAAGTCTGTCATGTATCTCATTGCAACGAATGTGGCTTTAAGGGCAAAATGCATTGGAGACATCTGTGCAATTGTCAGCTGCAATTAAAGGATGATTCAGCAGTGGACATACAGTTGAAAATGAAGGRCAGGATGATTTTCTTTTATGTGGGTGTGTATACCTCTTTTTGCCAAAAGTAACATATTTTTTAACTAGCTAATTCTTTCCAAATATCTACTAAAACAAAAAAAAATTACTTGATTTAATTTATTAATTTTTTTAATAACATTTCTGCAGTAGAAGAGAACTCGAACATTTTAAGGCAAGCAAATGGAGACTTTTTGATCATATCCTTGTTGGTGGCATTCTGGAGACACATAGAGAAATTACTTCCAGAAAGACTTGGGAAAGCATGAGGTAAAACATCACTTCCCAAGCATGCAAAATAAGCAAAGAAGGGGACACTGTGCAGACCAGGGCACATCTCTGCTTGCACGTGCCGTKCTCTCACTTGTATAATATGTGTTGTAGCTGCTTGTTATGGGCCATTTTCCTGATACCTTTTTCACTGTACTAAGGATTTTGATGCTGSTTTCAAAGGGGCTTTGCAAGGGATGGCTGGGGTTTCTCCTCATAAGGGATGAGCAATATTTGGGATRGCTGGCTGATTTTTTCCCTGGCCCCATAGCTTCCCACCACAGTCAGCCTGAACTTAATAAAAGTTAACATATTTGAAGGAAGATCCAGGCTTTCCTCAGGTATTTGAATAGCCTTGTGTAGCAGTTAAAGCTGTTCTGCAGCTATCAATCACTCCACTTTCAGTGCAAATACTAAAATATCTCTCCCTRGCTCCAGCTGGTATTGATGGGAGGGTTCCAGTGGATGATGATGGGAGTAGTTTTCAATCAGGTAGAATGTTTTGTAAAGTGTATGATGTGAAGAGGCTAGGCCTATCTGAACCTTGGATRCTGTCTCATCTCTTGTTA
This sequence comes from Malurus melanocephalus, assembly GCF_030028575.1. Lineage (NCBI taxonomy): Eukaryota > Metazoa > Chordata > Aves > Passeriformes > Maluridae > Malurus > Malurus melanocephalus. The sequence goes on from NW_026623419.1 coordinate 1,154,677, forward strand.
GAGGTAGCTATACAAATTTTTCTTTTTCTATTTGTTGAATAGCTTTTATGACCTCTGGACTGCCCTTCCTTTCCCCCTCCATCTTGGCAGAAARCAAGGAAGCAGCTACAAAGTAACAGCACAAACGTCTAATTCCAGAAATGGAAGCTGTTATTTGGATGTAACTGGAAGCAGTGCTATTTGTCCTTGGTTAAAGATTGATTTTGTGTCCCTAATGAAAACACTGGGATAAAGAATCGTGCTGATTTGGGTGGTCAGCAGCTGGAATGAAGGGCTTACTAGGTACATGGTCTGTGAGGTGAAGGAGAGAGGAGGAGCTGAAAATGAGCATCTTTGTTTAAAATACATCTGCTTCTTTTCCACGGCCACATTTTTCAAGTGAAAAAGGTATCAGAGTCTTTTAGAGTTGCAAGCTGGAGGAAGCTGTGCCTGCTGCAAGCAGTAAATGAGTTACTTAATGGGAAGAATGTTTGCAAAGCCTGGAGAGAAATAACAGCTGCTTTTTTAAGTGAAAAAAAAACCCCAACCCTATAACATTTCAAAACTGTAGCAAGATCGGGGATCTTTTTTTTAAAGGCCTGGATGAAAGGAAATTAGTAATGTGTAGGGGGTGCTGAGTGGCCCAGGCACCTCACCTGTTTTATTCCTAGCTGCAGAGGGAATTCAAAGTTTGACACCAGATGTAAAGCAAACCCAGAGCCACATGAACTACTAGCCAGCTTCCTTCAGCAACATTAATTTACAGTCTCATGAGAGAACACTTTGGTTTGCTGCCAGCTTTGACTTCAAGCAGAATTGTAGGAGGACGGAGCAGAGCAGGCAGTGGTCCYTTTCAGGCCACGGCATCTGGGCACTGGAGCAGACAGCCCCGGCTCCTGGCCGGGCTCCGATGCAAACATTACAGAGCACGTCTGTGCCCCAGCTCCCTGCTGAAAGGCTGCATTAATTATCCTGCAGCTCCAGGGCTCTGCTCYGCCTGCCTGCTCTATTACAGGGTGCTGGCATCTTTACGCTGTGGAAGTGGGCTTGCCAAAACTCGCGGCTGAGCGTGGCTGACGTGTCTGGCATCGCTGGGCCCTGCCAGCCCGTTCCTTGCGTGTTTGCTGGGAGGAGGATGGTGGAGGTGGTGCAGGCCGGGAAGGGGAGCTGTTTAGCCAAAGCCTCCTTGGTTTGCCATTTGCAGTGGTGAGGGTGGTAAGGCGCTGGAACAGGCTGCCTAGAGAAGATGTGGATATCCCATTCCTGGAAGTCTTTGAGGCCAAGGGCTGTGTGCAACCTGATCAAGTGGAAGGTCCCTGCCCGTTGCAGGGGTGTGGACTAGATGATCTTTGAATGTCCCAAGCCTACCCAAACCATTCCACRATTCTGTGAAAGGCTGTGCAGTTTGAATGCTAAGCATCCATGCTTGGATGGTAAGAGGTGTGTGCTGTCACACTAGTGACTTAGAGGGTTGAACCCAGAAGARAGTAAGAGGCTTTTTGATGAGTGACTAGTTTTCAGGGGTTTTTTTGAGTGAACTTTTAGTAAATCGGGGACGATTATTTCCACTGCAGCAGTAATGTTGCATCTAGTTTTTTGTCTTTTTTAGTGCTGAACACAGCATTTCCCCCTTTCACAATTTCTGACGTAGTTGCTCGAAAAGAGACAAAGAWTAAGGGTCTATCAAAGCTGTTGCCAACCCAGTGTGTGGACTGCATGCATTGACTTTTTACGTGTTTGCGTCAGATATGCTTATCAGTTCATAAGGTTGATTATTGTGGGTGAGTGGAACAACAAATCCAATTTTGGGATTCATGATACTTGACTAATGGAGTGTTTTTTGAAAGATTATGAAGTAGTTCTGTGGCATGGATTTATATAATTGCATTACACAAAGTGCTTCTCCGGTGTAAGCTCTCCCCTGCTGGGTCATGTTGACCAAATGTTTTTCCTACTACGGTAAAAACATTTCTTCCAACAGGGCTTTGTGGTGAGTGGGTATGGTGGATTGACCCTGGCTGGATGCCAGGTGCCCACCAAAGCYRCTCTAYCATTCCCCTCGTCAGCTAGACATCGGAGAAAAAAATACAGTGAAGGGTTCCTGGCTTGAGATAAGGGCAGGTGGAAATTGCTCATCAATTACCATCATGCAAAACAGACCTTACTTGGGGAAATTAGTTTAATTTATCACCAATCAAACAGGTTGATAAGAAGAAATAAAACCAAACCTTAAAAACAATTTTCCCCCAACCTCTCCCTTCTTCCTGGGCTCAGCTTCACTCCTGATTTTCTATACCTTCTCCCCCAAGGGCAGCATAGAGGGATTGAAACTGGGAATTGTAGTGAGTTATCACACATTGTCTCTTTCACTTTCTCCTCCTCAGGGGGAGGACACTCTTCCCTTACTCCAGCATGGGATCCCTTCCACAAACTTCTTCAGTGTGGGTCCTTCCCAGGAACTGCAATTCTTCATGACCTATTCCAGCATGGGTCCCTTCCATGGGGTGTGGTCAGGAACAGGCTGCTCCAGCATGACTTCCCCCAGAGGGTCACAAGCCTTTCCAGCAAACCTCGAGGACTCCTTTCTCCACGGTACTGCAGGTCCTGCCAGGAGTCTGCCCCAGCAGGGCTTCCCATGGGGTCACAGCCTCCTTTGTGCATCCACTGCTCTGGCATAGGGTYCTCCATGGGCTGCGGGGGAATCTCAGCTCTGGCAGCTGGAGCTCCTCCTGTCCCTCCTTCTGCACTGACCTCGGTGTCTGCAGGGCTGTTTCTCTCACAAATTCTCACTCCTCTTTCCAGCTGCAATTGTGTGGTTTTCCTCCCTTCCCTTCTTTAGTAAGTTATCCCAGAGGTGGTGCCACCGCTGCTGATGGGCTCAGCCTTGGCCAGCAGTGTGTCCATCCTGGAGCCAGTGGGCATTGGCTCTAATGGACATGGGGGAAGCTTCTGGCAGCTTCTCACATAAACACCCCTGTAGCCCCTCCACTACCAAAACCTTGCCATACAAACCCAATACAATTGGATAAAGCCTGTTTGTGCCATTCTAACTGGAGGGTGCTGGATCAGGTGTCATTTATCCCCCTACAGCCCCTTAGCATGGTCTGTGGCTGCTTTTTTTGACAGAAATGTGTTTCTCCACCTCTGTGGTCGGCAACTCCAGAGACCTTCATGGTGCTTATGCTCACAGTAGCACAGTCTGAACCATGCACACTGGACATTACTGTCAATAATGYACGAGCACTGCCATCCACATCTATTGCACCTTTCCTCCCAAAGGGTCTCTTGTGTTACCAGAGGAGCAAGAAACATAATATTTTAGAAGTCACAAGTAGGAAAGGGAAAGTTTACTTACTGGATATATGAGGGATCAGCAGACTTTTCAGAGTGGGAGTGTCCAGGTGGGGAGGATTTAAACAGGCACAAAAGTCAAGAATATCATTAACTAGGGCATTGGACAGCATCTCTGACCACATAGGCAGAGAAGTGCCTGTAGCTTATCAGGTGGGCAAAGAAAGGGGAGGAAGCTCTTTTTCCATCTCATCTCCAAATAAATAGATTGGCTGGCTTTTGTCTCTGTCACCTGTGGCTTTATACAGGCTTTGCATCAGCCTTGTCTGTTGGAATTGCACATTTCCAGCTGTACAACAAGGACCTTGTTTGAGAACAAATTTTCACAACCATCAAGGTATTGCATTCCCACTAATGTGGTTGTGCTTGTAGTAAGAGCTCTGGAGGGCAAATGCAGAAGAGGGCAGGCTGATACGTTTCTCCAGGATATCCAACAGGCAACTCAGTACATTTAAAATGAGTTGCATAGGACAGTACCAGAACAGGTATCCCCATCAGAGAGGAAGAGACATCTTCTAGTTGAACCAGTCCAGAAACACTTTTCAGTATATGGCAGAATAGCAAGGAATGTGTCTGCACCCTCAGAAGTCTTTAAAAAAAATGGATACTCATATTTTTAAACTGACACATATTTATCCCTTTGAGATTTTAGAACACTTTCAGTACTTCTGCTCAGTTGTAGTGGGGAGMAGTGAACTACAGCCTGTGATGGAGGAGCAGCTTCAAGAGCTGCTTTGTTGTTTGTCCATCRGTGCAAGTCAGTTTCTTGCAGAGCACAAATCTTGCCTCCATGGTCTTTTGCCCTGAGTAAAATGTCCTCAGAGGCAGTTCTTGATACCAGAAAGTTGGTTGCAAGCAGAGGGCTAGGTCCTCCTKGGATCAGGTGTTATGTGAAACTTAAATGCCACACAGCTGGTACCCAGCCATCCATAGCAGAATGAACTTCACATTCTACCACTTGCAGACSCCCATTAAATAATTAATAACTGTGGAGAACAAAAGCAGGAGCTATAGGTGCTCCAGGATGGAGACCCTGATGCCGCAGAGGGACGGCAGCACTCTGCTACTTGTGCAGCTTCAGTGGAGACGTAGTGCTTGAAACCACTCAGGAATGTTTTGAGAAGAGAGCTTTCTGGTTTTGGCCCAGCGAAAATTCGTTTTTTTTAGGGTGTTCCTACTTAATTTTCAGACAGCCAAAGCCCACCTTAGTTGTCAGGTCTAATGTTCATTTTGTCTTTATCCAAACCTGTTCTGTTCTCCCCATCTGCTCACTGTGCTTGGTTCCAGTGGTAAGGTAAGCATTTAATTATGGGTGCTAATCTGTTAGATTTTTAGAAAAATTGGAGTCATGTGACTGGGCAGAAAGAGGAGAATCACTGAACTCATTTACCTCTTTTTGTTGAACTCTCTGTGGAAACTTAATCCCATCTTCCATTGTTAGGTTTTAGGCAGAAAAAAAAGGCAGCGCTGGAGTGCTTTCCCCCACCTCCTTGTCTTCTTTTTTCAYAAAATAATGGCAGAGAGAAATGGTAGTACTCACCCTACTGCAATGTGATTTACTTACCTTCTGCCTTGTGCAGGATTCAGTGACCTTGCTCTCTGCTGGACAGTGAAATCCCAGAGTCCAGAGTCCAAGCATTGCCTTCTGTTGCTGTTGCTGCTTCTTTCAGTTTCAGGCTGACTTCTGCCACCTTCTCTCTCTTCATGGACACAGACAGAGGGKTGGTTGTTTTGCCTGAATTGTGCTTGAAAAGCATTAAACTTATAATTTCAGGCACTCACCAGAAGTGCATCCATGACAGCACAGTGCTCACACTTGGCTGCAAAACCCACTCAAGAAGCTGGGTAAATTCTTAGAGCAGTTAAATACTCATTACCTGAACACATTTAGCTGTGTTCTACCTGAGCTAAAGCCACGGAAGGTAAGAGGCACCCACTGCRAATCAAGGGCCAGCTAATGTGAGTCTGTAAGAAGGAAAGTACCTAAACACTTTTTAGAGATTGGTCATAACTGTAAAAAACCTTCAGAAGCAACAAATTTCTTTTGCTCTAGTTGAAACTTACTAATATGCATTTCCAGCTCCTGTCTGCAAGAATGAAAAGCAGTTTTAGCAAATAAATAGAAGAGCCTTGCTGCAGTTCCCACAAGACATCAAATGAAGGGGGGAGCAGAAAGGGTGACACCGTTCTTGGGTCCCAAAGCACAGGCCACACCTGTGGCTGTGTTTCACACAGCAGCAGCAGCTCAAACCTGAGCCACTGCATCTTCATGAACAAGGCTGGTGAGTAGTGGGTGGTACTAAGCAGAATAGGTGAGCAGAACTATCAGGAAGGAAATGCTGTGCATCATTTATGGGATTACACTCAAAATATTTCAGTAGKTTTTTATCGACAAATCCTGAACAATGCAAATGCAAAGCAAGTATCTCACAGTGTGCTTTTATTATTTTTTCACAATATAAACTAGACAGACATGGAAAGTTTAATGGCAGCATGTTCTTATAACATTTTAAAGACAAAAAGAACAACATAATCATGTTAAATGATGATAAACTGACAAACTACATTACCATACATACATCATCCAAAGGTACTGGATAAACAATATCTGCTTATGTACATTTATGCTGGTGATAATTAAAATTCAAATATTCAGAAGAAAAAGAAAAAAACCGCTATTTAAATTATAAAAATATATAGTTTTTGTGTGGAACTCTTAATGCTGTATTACTTTTTGAAGATAATTTCATTGTGTGATGAAGCTGCATTAACTTAGTATAGAAGTGTGATTTAAACCAAATACAGATTAAATTAGCTCTTTTGTCTTCCTTGTATTTAGCCTCATTGGAAAGAGAGATAGGAATGAAAAATAAAGCTGGGCTTTTGCAATGAGAAAGAATTTTCATATCCATAAATTAAAATATGTGTAATTTTTTCATGTAGTACTGAGCCATAAACTCATAATAGAAATGAATAATTTTGCTAGTTTGTTCAGARATGGAGAGAGGAAAAAGAAGAAAGGCTTTAAACATGCTACTTCACTACACTTTTAATCAACAGGACCTCTAGGTTTGTGGAGTGGAGTGCAGGTGCACAGCTAAGCAGTGTCATGCTCCAGGGTCAAAGCATGCAGCCCAAGCTCTYGCTGCCTCAGCCGGGGAGACTGCGTGGCCTGGGGGGACTGGGACTGTGTTCTTTGAACTGCATCAACTTCGTGTTGCCTTTGCACATCTGGTTGCAGGCTTCTTTTTTTTTTTCATAATTGTTCCTTCTTAGTGCAAACCTACTCAGGCTATACAATCCCCAATCACAACAGCAAACTGATGAACTTTCAAGGATTTGATAAATTTGTAATAATTTACAAATAATATTGTAATCGCAAATTTTTAGTCATCGTAGCCRTGTAGCACACACATTTGTAGCTGCTTTGAGTTAACAGTTATTTTCAGACCACCTTGGGTGAACTCCTGCAACATGAAAATGAAGATTTTCTTACATACCAATGTCATTCTCCATATCTTCCAGCTGCCTTCCTCATCTATGCATTCTCTGCTACCTCGACAGCCCCATTAGTCCTTTGGTGGATCCAGTGCTTGTTCCATTAAGAAATGTCCTCTGTATCTCCTTTAATACTTGCAGAATTTTTTAAATCTATTCTTACGTTATTGATTTATAACAGATCTCAGGTGTACTTACAGATTATTTTTCAGAAGCAAAATATTTTTCTTCTTTATTTTCTTAAAAAACGGAGCGAAAAAGAATTGAGGACACCTAAATTTAATTTAGCAAAATCCGTTTTTTCTCTTCAATGCTATGCATTTGCTGTTCTAAAAAAGACTGCCTACAGCATTAACAAAGTTCTATAGTAAAAAATAATTGTGGGGTCTCTGTAAGCTTTCTCTGCCCTCATATCATCCTTTTTCAATGGAAAGGATGAAAGACAAACAAATTCCAGGTAACACTCATTTTTAACCAGGGAGATATTTCAGTGATCTCTCTGTTTCCCTCCACTTCTTGACCWCTTCCTTCCTTTTTGACCTCTGGTTCTCCACACTTAAACACTTCAGAAGTGTCCCTCCTTTTAATTTTCCTTTTACAATTTGGATATGGTGGGAGTGGTCAGATGTCTGTACACACATAGTAACAGAGGATGGGTTTTCACTGAAGCATAGCCTTTGAGCATGGAAGTCTGTGAGGCATTTTGTGGAGAAAAAGATCTTACATGGAAATGTAATGAATAGTAGGAAAGACAGGAATTATTGCAAAAGAAATGCAGGAGTGAGAAGAGAGGATTTTATTGAAGAAGTTCAAGCTTTTATATACATTCAATGTTTCTAATACGTTTTCTTAATAAATGTATTATCAACTATCATTATACCTAATGCAGCCACAATACTGTACTATTCTGCAGTCAGGATGGGAAAATTCCATCAGCTCTTTAATAAAATAAAATCATCAACAGTCATCATGACTCTTCTTTTTGCCTGGTACTAACAAATACACTGGGAAGTCCAGTGAGTAGACACAACAGAACACAAAATCCTCAGTATTTATTTAATTGTGTATCATGTGTCGTCTTCATATTATTTCTAAAGCAGCTTTAAGAAACTTTAGCCATTGGAAGGTATTAAAAACAAAAACCCCATTCAAATTATCCTGGTATTATAGCAGCACTAGAATTGGTATTTTTACTACTTTTGACAATGTAAACTTTTAATAAAATAAATGATATTGAAACAATTTGAGGTCTAATCATTCATAAACTTTAATGGGCATATGGGCACAAAYTGAAACGAAGACGAGATTGTGAAATGAAACATTAGCTCAATATCAGCCAATTCCAATTGTGCAATTGGCTGCAGACAAATTTAACTTGTAAGCTGAGAAAAAAAACAAAGCCCACACTCAATCCACAATACTCTTCAGTTCCTTTGATTTGGAATATTTTTCATACAAGCCCTGTATGAGTATGCCCACTTCTGGCAGAAGCACTCTGAAAGCACTGCAGGTACTTTTTGTTTGATTTTTGTGGGATTTTTTCTTTTCCTTTAATCAACCATAATTCACATTTTTGTGTTCTTAGAAATATTTCCTTTCTACATTTCTATAAAATTAAGTAATTTCAAATCTGAAATGTAAGCTCACTCCATCTTTGCTCATACAAAGTGTAGGTGCCACGACTAAATAGCAGTAAAAATGCTGAGATGTACAACTCTTAAAAAAAAAACAACCAAACATAAAAGCAGCTTTGAAGACACAACATCAACTACAGCCTTAACATTGAACGTATTACATTCCCGAGTTACTGGAGATATTTTGCATATAATGCCACAAAGTTATTCAGCTGAAATCTTGAGGTTGGAGCTACAGTTTATTCACCGTATGTTTTTCACCCCTCGAGCACTTATGCATTGTACGGTACATTTTATCCAGAGCTTGGCAATMTTTCCTTTTATATCTGGATGTCCATTTACCCACAAATCCCAGATTTCAAAAGTTTCATAGAAAAAATAGAAGCGCAGGACTTAGAACATTTGAAGCTGGACATTTCCATGCCTCAGAGCAGCCCCTGGGACTCGACATTTCAGAGCCTTCAGTTTCCAGGTGACTCCTGGCCCCCGTCGAGCTCACGGAAAGCCCCGCTTTAAAAGGCATTGACACATCTGGTTTCAGAACACAGGTCTGTTTATAAAACTCTRTTAGGTACTCTGCATTCATTTGACTTGCGTTGCATTTTGTAACACGAGCAGATGACTTCACACCTCCCACTCCCCCTTCTCCTTCACCCTATTTTCACTTGAGATGACAGTAGGCACCTGCACAAGCAAGGTGTCAAAGAGTCTCTGTCCAGAGAGGATTTTAAGTTTCTTCATTATCTTTTCTTCTGTAGACAGTCCTAGGAAATTATTAGCATGAAATTATTTTGAGGGTGAGGGGCAGGATGATATATCTCACTTTCCTGTTACTAAAATGAACTTGATTTTGGTGTCCAGTTTGATAAACAAGGATAGTCAGAGCTAATCTGTAACTTAGCTGAGGTCTGCTTTTTGCCTAATAAAATTAAGATCTTTTTCAACTTTCAGGGATTTAGAAACCACATCTAATTGGTTTCAAACCCCCGGAGGAACTCTGTAAGTAAGCAGGATTAGTTGCAGATATGAGCCCACTAAAGTGGGACATAGGTCAGGTCTTCAGACTCCAGCTCTGCTCTGTTGAAGCAGGCACTTAAGGTCTCCTGATGTTTCTGTGTCAGTAGCCACAAAAAACATTTTGCTGCTGAGAAAATCATTGGAACAGCAATTTCCTGYGAGCCCCAAAGATTTAACTTCACACTTCTATTAAAAAAAAAAAGTTGACATGTATTGTGTGGGTATTGTGATCATGATGTGATGGCACAGCTGATAACTTGAAAACTCATGTTTAAAAGGCGTAGGCAACCATATTTCCAACTGTTCTCCTGTGGGGATAGACGAGTGTCCTTCAAGAAGTTTCTGTCTTGACTCCACGTATGTACCATGTTGAATTGTTCACTACATCAGTTCTTGCCAGCAGGACAGGGTGAGAACTTTGTTCATGCTGACCTTGTCTTTCAGATCCCTCCTGGAAAATGCTAGGAAAACCAACACAATTTGGCAGGCTTTAGCAGCTCAAGTAACTGCCCTTGTAAGTGTAAGCAGGTAGGTCTTTGTCAGTATGTTCACTCTTCGGAGATAAAATAATCCAGCCAGCGGCATTAATTAAAAAAAGAACGTAAAATACTCTGGGGCTCATTAAAGTTAAGAATAACAACATGATGTGATGACAGATACAACTTGCTGAGGTTCTGAAAATAGCAGGTTAAAATGTAAATATCTTTTAATAAATAATTTTCCGGCAATGTAAAAATAAATGATATTTCCTTTGGCAGTAATAGCTGATTTAATCTTTTGCTGGGAAGTTGCTTTGCTCATAAAATATCATTGTGCTACAGAAAAAAAAATATTATTTTGTTGTTTTGAAAGACTTTTGTAATCCACAATAAACTGGGTGACTCTACTTATGTCCAAGATAAGCGCCAAGAGTGATGCAAGCTCCCACCAGAACCAGACTCAGGATAGTCTTCAGAGAGATCCAGGAGAAATCGAACAAAGGCCTCATACTGTTGCCATACAACTCCACAAAGGCATCCTAGAAAGGGAAATAATGAGAAAAGGAATATTAGAGTTGCAATTACTGTTTTTTTGGGGTGGGGAAATGAAGGCAACTTCTTCACCCTCAACAGACACGCAACAATCCCGCTGGCACAAGAAGACCACACTAACCTACAGAAACAGTGACTTTGGATGTCTCGTTTTTGTGCTTAAAAAGAAGTTCTCCTGCCCATTTCTTTACAAATAYTGCTGTAATTACTTATGGTCATGACTTCTGCTCTAGGTCTGTCCAATCTGACAGAAAAGACAGAAGCAGCATTTTAAAATATAAGTTACTACTATCTTGGCTCCTGAATGTTGTCTATATAAAAATACACAAAGGAAGTAGATGAACTTTCATTCTCCAAATCTTTCATTTCCCCTGGCCACGGGACATCTGTATTGCAGGTCAACTTCACTGAAAACAAGGCAGTATTTATTTGGTTCCTTTGGGATGGGTTCAGAAGACTTTGTGTAGTGGCCACAGATGTTTCTTCTATATGAACTGGAGGTGTTAGGGCTGTGTTACACCTAGAATTATCTTTCACAACTGTCACCAGAAAAGGTKATGCCGTGGTCCTGTGCTCCAGGAAAATCTGGTGGTGCACGTAGGCACCAAATGGAAAGGCTGCTTAAGTCRCAAAGAAAGTTTTTGTGACTCATAAATACAATGGCATTTGACTGGGCTGGTGATTGGATTGGTGATACTCTGCACGTAGTGCCTTTCTTTCAGGCTGCAATTCCCAACAAGCATGACACTTCAGAGCATTCCTGAGAGACAGATAAATCACATTTACGGCACCAAAGTAGTAAATAGCCAAGCTGAATGATTTTAAAAATGTGACAAAACTGATAGCATCATTTACGGCAATTGTTTTACTGTGCAGCCAATTAAGGTCTGCTCCCAAACTACTGAAATAAATCCATGAAGCAACTATCTAACATGATGGTTTCTGTCTCTACTTTTATTACCCTAGATCTCCCATTTTTGGTAGAAGTTAACATTCTCTATTACTGTTTAGTGTCCTTAGCTGTTTTGTAGTGTTATTATGCTAGAAGGTAATCTGCCTTCTAAAAATGCATATATTCTTATACTATACAGCAGGAATTTAGGAGAGATTGCATCGATGTAAACCTTTCAACCAAGTTAATAATAATCAAATTCTGTAGTTAAATTAGCTYCCCTCATCAGACATCTCTAGTTATTGCCAGCATAGGAGTGTTTGTGGTTTTACCACGAGAGGGCGTGTAAGGTTTTTTTTAATATTTTGACTTCTATTGACTGGACACTGAGCGAGATTCAAATAAATAGATACTTCTAAAATATGTCACTGCATTAAGTAATATTAGTGCACGTTGTAGGTCAGAGTGGATGTAAGAAGGTATGACTCGGGAACAGAACAGCCACAGGCTTTGGCCAACTGAGTGATGTGAAAACACATCTGCCTCTTGCTATTTCTCAATGCTTGTTCCTCTAGGCAATCATTTTCCAACTTGGGTTTCCAAAGGTATACTCTTAAGTGAAAGCAGCTTAACCTTTTGCAGAGAGGATGGAATGTTTTAATGCAAACTCTTCATTTCAGAGAGAAATTGGCAACTTTTGCTTAGCTGCCTGTTTCTTGACACAGATATTTGCAAATTCTGGCCTTAATATTCTGCTGTGCTGTTGCAGAGCTGAAAAAGCACACTCAGTTTGCTGTGCAGCTCTTTGGAAAGCTGCTTTTATTTCTCCTTAAGGCTATGAAGTAACACAATATCCTGAAATGTTACAGACTGGGCTAAATCCCGTTGTCGCCAGTAGAGACTCACTGACTTCTTCGGGAGCCTTGTCTATATTGGGAGTTCAAGATCAGGCTTTATAAAAATACAACAAGGGTAAAGTTCAACACTTGGTGATATTGTCATGGGTGGAAAAGAGAGGAAATGAAAAAAAAAAAAAACCCCTCATGGAAATGCAAGTCATGTGAAAACATTTTAACATTGAAGTTTTCATGGTTTCTTTCTTTGGGGAAGGTCTCACTTCTGTATATTCATGACAGTTGATACACACAYAGTATCAATATCAAAATAAGCATATTTTGTGCCTCCCTTCCATCCCAGTTCAGGAACATTCCTCCCATTCTCTGTGAGACCATTTCCAATGATTCCATAGAGCTTCTGGTATTGAGTATGGAGATGGACAGAGTRGAACAGTAAAACTTGGATGCAAGACAAAAACATGGTATAACCTATGGCTCAGAAGAGGAATGYTAACAAAAAATGTGCAGCATGCAGTACTTTTTTGTCCGAGATTATTACAACAATAACATGAACCCAACCTAATGGTGTCTGCACTATATATTACAAGTAGCTCTTTATGATCGTTCCCCCTCCCCTTCTCAAACATCCTGATTAGGCCTATTTCCGAAGCTTGTTTGAACAGCCTGTCACTATTTGTTTAAGTTTCAAACCTGTTTTAAATAAACACATGTCCATTTTATGTACTAAAACAAGGGGGGGTGGGAGGAGGGAAGTACGACCCGTTGCTGAAAACTATTTTAGCACAAAGAGAACCCTAAACAGAACCWTAACTGTTTCATAAAGTTTTGTCTTCTGTAAGCCCATGTATTTGTCACCGGATTTTTGTCGCCTAAACTGCTCTGTTTAAAATAAGAGAATCTCAGCTAAAATAAATAAGATTAGGAAAATCGTTTGAAACACTCGATGTCCTTTGAAAAGCACTCTTTGTAATGAAAGCAAGGGTCCCCTTGGCAAATAGACCGAGGCAAGTTCTGGCTTGGTCAACCTTTCTGAAAGTCTTACACAACTGGAAAGAAAATAGTTGCAGACCTCGCTTTTAAGACCTTCAAAATTTAATGGGAAGTTATATCCKGGATGTAAAATTATATCAGGGCTGTTAAAAATTATATGGAAAAGAACTCTTCATTCGCTCTGAAAGTTTTTAAAAAGTCATTTCTTAAGAAGCTTTTATTAAGTCAAATCAGTCCGTTGCTGGCTTACTGTGCAGCTTCGTGTCGACTGTTTCTGTGAAGCAAGTAAGGTGGCAGTGGGGAGGGGAAAGATGCTCTTCCTAAGCTCCTCTTAGGCACCAAAGCACCTGAGATGCCTGCTCCACCTACCTGGAAGGACAGGGGGATTGCCCCGAGGGCACCCCTTAMTGCCTTCTTGCCTGCTGAACTATATATAGGGAGGACAGAACACATTCATGGCCAGAGTTCCTGGGATTTGCAGGGAGTCCAGGACAGAAGTGGAGTTTGTCACTCTGGGCGGATTAGGAGGCGTAACAGCACACTGAGTCAGTGCAGACTCAAAACAAAGAGATCACACTATCCCACTCTTCCGCTGGCCCAAATTCGGCAGCTCTGATCCAAGAAACAAMTGTCATCTTTAATTACATGGGCATTCTTTGCTTGTGGAACGAGCCAAGTTTGCTCAGCCTTGGTCCCTTTGCAGCTCAGCCGGCACCCCGGCCCGGGAGGCGAGGCACAGCTCCTTGGGCACAGAGCAGGATGTACTGCCCACGGCTGAGCCCGGAGAAGCATTACGGATCTGACGGTTCCTTACTGAAAATGTGAGGGAAAAGGCAGTTTCTGCTGGGCATTTCTGACTGAGGGGGCGGCAGGGAGAGCAAAGATGAGGAAGTAAACGCTTCCTTTTTCTACCTGAATCAAACAGCTGGTAAGGAAGTGACTTTATTTCCCTCGTTATCATTGGGTTGGCAGGATATCCTCTTGAGCCACATTGTATTGAATGAAGAGCCAGGGAGACTTCCATTTTACTGAACGGGAATTGCCTCGCAGCTATTCCACGCTGCCCTCTCYGCGACTCCAAAACAAACAAACAAACACACACCAGCTCCCGGCTTTTGAAGAAACTCGCACAGGTCTGAACAAAGCCACTTTGCCACCCAGCACGGGGCAGGAGAGGGAATGGCACACACTCTGATGCCAAGGTTTAGCAGCTGAATGACTTTTCTCTCACCCCTGCCTCCACACGAATTACATAAATTCTCATAAAAGCTTTTGTTCCCTCATGGTAACTCGTTTCAGAAAGAGTTTGGGGAGGGAGGGAGGGAGGGAGGGGGTGGACAGAGCTGGTTAAATCGTCCCATGTTTTCTATGCAGTGAAACCTCATTAAAATGTCATCTTGCTGCTAACGAGAAAAGTTCTTGGAACACAAAAAATAGACGAATGTGTAGCTGTTCTTTTCTCAAAGCGTTTATGGGTCTTTCACGCAAGCCTAAGTCGTGAGTACATGCAAATAAGGACAGCTCAGCCAGGGCTGTGCTGTGCCGAGGTGTGGCGTTTCACAAGGTCCGTATCTTTAGAGAGGCCGATATCTTTTTACACCTGGGAGTGCCCACATGCTGGTAGTCCTGCCAGGTGCACWTTATCAAATTATAATGGGAAGGAAAAGAAGGTGTCACCACACAAGCCCTGCTGACCATGGAAAAAGAACCTGATGGGGGAGTGGCTTTGACACGTGACACCCTGAACCAATTCCCACCTGTTGGTTTGTTTGTTTTTTCTTTTTTTCTTTTTTCTTTCCCCTCTCCATCTTTCTTTGTGGTAGAAATGGGTCTATTTTGGGAACATGGTTTAGTGGTGAACACGGTGGTGCTTGGTTAAGGGTCGGATTCAATGATGTTGGAGATCTTGTCCAACCTCCTATGATTCTGTTTTGAATTCTCTATTGCTGCAAGGCTTGACACAGTCTGTAGCTGATCTGTTAGATGCTGGCTGCATATACTTTTGTTTCTCCAGTGGTATCTGAAGTTTCTGACTTCAGACAAAGCTGGTTTTCATTACAGTAGTCTTGCCTAACTTCTTTGTTCCTAGTCCTTATTATCTTGCATCGGTGCGCCTGTGATCYTTGGGGTGCATCTTGCAGGTCCTGGTCCTGCCAGGCTCTCCCTGTAAGGCCGTGTGAATTGGCATCAGTGGAAATATTGTTTGCATGACTGACTAAATGTGTCACTCAGATGGAGACATCTAAGGAGCAAGGAATGACGCTGGCTAGGTTTGCTCATGAAAAGTGATGAATATGCTTAAGAATATATAAATGTGCATGGTTATAGTAATGGACACAACCAGTCCTCCTGTCCATGCTCTTTCTGAAAGAGTGACCCTGCTGGCAGGCAGATTTCCTCCACACCCTTGCGAGATGAAGGGTAAATCCAAGCTTTGAGGAATAGTCGAGCCACATCTTTAAACACAGGATCTGTAAGGTGTTGATCATTCAGCTTGGATGGAAACCCATCCTGTGTTCAGACTGGGCCACATTCTTGTCAAACCAAGTCAGCATGAGAACTGTTTCAGTAATTTAGTCTTGGCGTYTCTACTTAATTCATTTAGACGTGGTTCTGCAATATGCAAAAGCCCAGACCTCGTGGAGGCTGCCTCATTCCTTATTCCTGGAAAGGGCCACACTATAAAATGAGGTATTTCTGGCATCAGGATAACAGCTGTAATGTCACTGCAGCAGCTAGCTGGTGGGGTTCGATGGGTGCCACTTCTGAGGGAGCACTATTAGCAATTATGAAAAAAAGAACGTGAGAAGGCCTTYTGGACAAAATACTGTGTTCAAACAACACAGTCAAAACTGCTCTATTTGATCCTTCACAAATTTTCTCTTCAGATCTTTTGTAGGCTGATAACCCTTCTYAAATAATATGCTGGTTTATTTATTTTATTTTCCAAAGATACCTTGCTTAAATAAAGTGCTAGAAACTGTTCTACTTAGAAAACAAATGTGTCCCTACATATGAATCTCAGTTGCACTGAGACCCACTCAGTTTTAGGCCATATTCTCCAATTTATCAAACCTGTTCTAGAGAGTTTACATACAAGAGTAAATTTAGTGATACCCATTTGTGGATTTGTGAATCACTTTGAAGGAGAGAATGTGTCGCAGAGCTGCTGGGGAGATTCATCTCTCCCTGTAGCATTGTTCTTATACCTGCACCTTCTGAGAAGAGGCCAGATGCATAAAGACCCCTGTCAAATCTTCAGAATGACTTTAAAAAAAAAAGACAAAATGGGCTTGAATGAAAATGCAGGCCTGTTTTTCTCCAAATCTTGCTTAAATACTCCATCTTGCCTAAATTCTCTGTCTTGCTTATAACTGGCTTTTCCCCTTATATTGCAAATAGCCCAGCTAACTTAAGAGTGCAGCTTTGAAGATTTGTCTATGGCGGGTGCAGCCTTGACAGCACAGGGAAATGTGAACGCATCCCCCATTTCATTCCCTGCCTGCTCCAGATGCCCGTGCTGCTCTTGGGATGCCGCAGAAGGGTTAAATCGTGTAACCGCCTGGGAAATGGGAAACGAAAATAGCTGCTTGTAGAAGTGCTCAGAGTGCTGTGGCACCGTGTTTGACCTCAAGGYCACAGAGGATTTCATTAAACAAGCGCATCCAGCAGTGTCGGGCTCAAGGCACAGGTATGAGCGGAGGCAGAGAGAGGACAGCAAGGTGGCAAAGCCATCGGCCTGGGGAGGGACCTGCTCAGGGTGGCCTGGGCCAGAAGGGGCTGAGTGCACGTGTGAACCAGACAGTGCAATCCAGCTGGTCTGAGCAGGTTGTCCCTTCGACTGCACCACGAGGGACCAGTCACGCGTTTTTCTGCTGCTTGTTTTAACATCCCTCAGGGAYATGCTCCCTCCCATGTTTGTTGTTTCAACACTCAGTTCTGATCCAAACCCCTTTGGCTTGACAAACTCATGCTCAGCATTGAGCAAGAGTAGCACAGAGCTGGAGTGGTGGCCTGGGTGTTCCATGGTGCTCCATGGTGCTCCGGCAGCAACAGGCCATGCCGAAGTGCCACCCATTCCTCRTGGGACTTGAGGCAGGCACTCGTTTTTTTTTCTAAATCTTGTGACAAGCAACTGATTTACAGGGCTGGTGAGACAGCACAGCCAACATTACACTRAAGTAACCTCATGATAGCTCTGCAATTTAATGAGTAAGTGCAAAAAAAGTCTATGCTGTAAACTTCAGTGGACAGTTACATTTCTACCACCAGCCACCTGGAAAATACAAATTTGCCCATGTATTTTCTTTGGCAGCCTACACCTCATTAGCGGCTCAGACCATTTCTGCTCACCTGGAAAAGCCTTATTTGAGGCAGAGAAGAGGCAGCATTTTTTAGTCATTGCTGTCTCTTGCCATTTCCCAAATCAGCCCTCCCACCAGGAACTGTGGGAGGCAGACAGGTCCCGGCAGTCTGATGGAATGCTGCAAATTCTCCCTTCCAATGTGGTGCATGTGAGAATGGGGCCTCTTGGTGTCTTACTCCATGTTTGTATCCATTCACAACTAAGTGATAATGGGAAATTAAAATGAGGGGAAGTTCCAGGTCTGCATCTGCTCAGAAGAGATTGTTTTTAATTGTGCCTCCCCCTCAGTTTTTGTTCTTTCTGTCCTGTTCATCACTTGTGCAAAAACATGAAACCTGGGAGAGAAATGAAGGGTGAAGGAGCAGGGAAAGGAATGAGCAGGGTCTGTGTACACTGAGGCAAGTAGAAATTTGGGCAAAATGACCTGTCTAAGTGGGACAGGGGAAAACTGTGGTCAAAAGAGCTGAACATTTAAGCCCGGATGGCTTTATGCATTGCCTTGCCTTATGGATGGGGGCTTTGTAGGTTAAGGTGGTCTGGTAAATATTCMATTTTTGGGTTCATCCAGAAAGTCCTTTGGCAAATGTTATCACATAAGAGCTAACAGGGACCACATGAAAAAAAAAAAGACCTGTAAGAGTGTAAGAATACAAACCAAGTCACAAACAGACAAAATGACTTAGTTTACTTATTCAAAACAGCTCAAATTCATTTGCATACACAGTTGTAATTCATTAACTATGACCATTAGATTTATTTAAATGCCACACTGCAAAACCAAAATATGAAGACTTAATAAAAGGCAAACCATCTCTGCCTCTCGACCTCCAAAATCAACACCAAAACATATAACAGGCATTCTGCAGGAGAATTGGGATCTTCTCCCATTCAAAAGCAAGTATCACTGGGAAACTGGAAAACAACACACCTCCTATCAATATATATACATTCATTCTTCTGTAGCAAGAAATAATGTCTTGGTGAGACAAGGAAGGACACAAATTCAGTGTGATTCCTTTTAGCAGGAAGCTTTAAAATGGATAGACACTGGTAGCAGGAGAAAAATTGCTATTATTTAAATATTTCAGGGGCTTTGCTGGTATCACTGTGCTGCCCATATTCCTCGATGGAAACATGGCTTGCACCAGCTGCAGGAGTCTGCCAGCATGGTTGAAGTACCTCCCAAACGATGTGAGTTACACTGGCAGAAGGACTCCTCTCTGCTCTAAGTCTACATAAGTCTACATAGTGGGGAAGGGAATCATGCCAAAATAGTTATCTTTGTAGGCTAGGGATGTGATTTTTTCCCCATGAGATAGTTGTGCTGGCCAGACTTTGTCATGTAGACCCTAGGAACTTTTATTTGCAAAATAAGACTGTAATTTATTTTAACCAGATGTTCGGCACTGATCTGCGTCTGTGCATTCAGAGCACACTCCAAGTRATTTTTACTGTGAGACACGTATACCTTAGACACTGGTAAGATTTTAAAAATATGATGYTAAAACTTTAAGACTGTGGTGGACTTTCCTTTCCTTTTGTTGGGAATGGGTAGTTCCCAATGAAGTAAGCTGGTGTTCTGGGTGTWGAGTTTTGCTCCTTTCAATCAGATCCCCTACAGGTCCTGTATGGCAAAAGTCTCAGCTCTCCCAGGTATCAGAAATTCACATCAATTGCTGGAGCAAGTCATGCAGTTCCTTACAACCTAATGGTTGCTGGGAGAATAGAGTGAGAGCTGAAATGACCTAGGATCTCTCTTTTCTCAGTAAAAAGCAGGAGGTACGAGTGCCAGTGCTCTGAACAAACAGATCCCTCTTTGTTTTCTTTCATGCCTGGTGTTCTTGAGAGGAGGCAGGGGCTGGTTCTGCTACAGGACAGTGATCATCAGAGTGGTCACGTAGCTGTCACTGGAGCCYGATGTACCGACCACTATCAACAAGTTACGTGCACACATCCTTGGGAACAGCTGAAACACAGCTTAGCCTGCATTCCTATGGCCAGTCATTCAAAACAGAAACTAAAGGATTTAGCTAACTGCTGCTTTTTTTTTTTTTTTTTTTTTTTCTTCCCCAAAAGCCTGCATGTCCTTGCAGATCATTCACAAAGGGCTGCACATTTATATTTCCTGTTGACATCCTTTGAAAGGGAGAATGCCAATGGAAATTGGATCTTTTAATCAACAATTTTTGTGGACAGCATGTCAGATGAAAATTCATAAGGATTTGAATCTATCGTTGTGACCTTGAACTAAGAGAACAAGGAAGGAGAACRCTGTTAACTAAGGCAGGAAAGATTGGTAATTACTTCATGTGTTGGTGTTCCCAAGCGAAAAGAAATTTCATGCAAAATTTCAGATACTCACAGGAAGGAACATAAAACAAAATCAGGACTGTCAGCCAAGAAAAAATAAGAAAGCATTACCTATGAAATAAGCCTTTCTAAAATTAGTAAGACCCCACAGATCAGAAACTGCGGATCAAAAGTCCTTCCTAAATGTTGTAATTTATTTTTTCAATACTTCTAAGTGCAGGTGGGAGCACACAGCAGAGTGCAGCTCTACAGAGTGGAAGAGAGAGCTCACCTTGCACTCATCAAGCCACCTCAGGAGCAGGGACAGGATGCAAACACGTGGGTATATTAGAATTGTACTCCAGGCAGGCTAAATATTCCTGCTGTGAAACTAGCACAGCCACTGTGCAGAGGCAGCCCCAGAATCTCTGTGCAGAGCTGCGCTCTGCCGTGTAGATGTGCCCTGAGGCACTACCGGAAAAAAATGACGGATCCTGCCTCTGCTTACGGAATTGCCTTCCCTGTAGAGCAATGTGACTCCTGTGCCAGCAGCTGCTCTCTTGCCCAGTCACTTCAACGTAGCCTCAAGAATTTCATTAACGCATTAATCTGCAATTAAAGAGCTGCCCTTGCTCAAGAGCCARAGGAAGTGATTACAAGGGCTGAGGAATTCATATGTGGTGGAAGGAGAGGCACTAGAGCTGGGAGTAGGTACAATCATCTAGAGGGTGACCACAAGTAACTCGTGTGTGCAACCACCTCCCACATCCGTCCCTCTTCGGGTGATGTCCCATGCGTGTCCCCACGTTCTCTTCCTTGGAGTTCTGCCATTGCTGCCAGAAGGCTTCTTCTTCCCCTAGATCTTCCATCACAGCCATCTGCTGCTTCTACTCCTAAGTGGGAAGGCACAAGGATGGTTTCAACGGGCTTTGCATCAATAGGGGCTTTCTGCCACAGTGGTAACTCTCAGCTGGCAATTTATGGCTGGAATCCAATGTATAAGTGACATTACCCCACCCAGGAGCTGCCTTCAAACCTCCTATAATTAACTGTTGCTGCTATAAGTTGAGACAAACCCAGGAAATCACATGCAAAATTATGTCTGATTTGCTATCTAATCATCTTCTATCTAGGTTCTTATACCACACACATTGCTGTGGTATCTGAGCATCTTGGTGCCTGGATGCAAGTCAGATAAACCCTTTTCAAGCTAGCTAAGCTGCAGTCCTGACACTTCTACACTCTTTTGCAGCCAACTCTTCTGCTACAAGAAAACTGCGAAGAAGCTTCTTCAAAGATTTGCTGAATGTACCAGCTTCTCCTGTCTTCCTTTCCCAGATAATGTAAGGTTGGGAAATTTGCCAAGCATCACGCTAAACTGAAAGAGACATTCAAATTGCAGTGAGTGCATAAGCCAAGGGAGTCCAACCTGCCAGAATGTTATTGCAGTGTTCTCAAGAAGTTCTCAGCATTAAGACTTCATTTTGTTGTGTGCCTGTCTGTCTGCTTAGGAGATGCTCCACTGGAGACCAGAAAGTCTCTGCTTCTTCAATATTAAATACAAGTGTCTTAGCCAGCTACAAACCATTTGTTAGCTTCAAACTTTTGAGTCAGTTTTGTTTCTTTTTCTTTTAAGATTRGAGGTGTTTGATCCTGCGGTTACCATCACTTGAAACAGAACTTCTGCTTTCAAGAAGATTTTAGATATACCCTTTTCTGACGACTGTACAATCGAAGCAAGAAYACGGACGGGGACCACCAGTCAAAAAGGTGATGAAAAGAATCTGTACTATTTCTGGATGAGAAATATTAGATATGGGTTTGATTGATTTAAGAACAAATGAGGGAAGAGAAAAGTTCAGGACTTCCTCCCCCAAGGAGGAACCATTTATACTGATATCAAAGTGTATTCTGACTCATTAACTGAAATACGTTGTGTTGGTGGGAGACAGTTATATCAGCAAGATTTTGTCTACAGAAGGGTTTACACTCACATAATTTATATCCATAAAAAAGTCAGATGCATCAGCAACATGAGCACACAGTAGAGTGCAAAGCAGGCACGGAGCATTGGACAAAATTTGCAGACAATATTTTTGGCTATTTTACATATCTGTGTTGTAAAAGTTCTTGTATGTTCATAATGAGAGCAGTTAAAATACAAAGAACATCAACCTCAATCTAGAGCAACACAACCACCAAGAAACTAAAAGAAAACCAAAGCACTTTCCTTTTTTAGGCCATTTACTCCCACAGCTTTAGCCATAGAGTTGGGTGGAGGGTGATGAGGGAAAGAAGCTGAAATGAGCCAGTAATCACAGCATTAAGTTGATTTGACTATTAGAAAGCTTTAATTTCAATGCTCCCCATGGGGTTTCTGGTATTTATTTCCTTATTTACTTCTTGAGCCTATTTAATACTTTGACCTGAATGAAGTAGAATTTGTATAAGCAAGATGATTAAAGGTTCAAATTAGTTAAAGATGAAACAAATCTATTGATTCATTAACGGCCAGTGTTCTCAGTGTCACCAGTGATGCTATCATATATTAAACTCTTAATATGCTTGAAGAAAAAAGACATTTTCAGCACAGGTAATAGATGGCTTCTGATTGGAAAAAAATACACTGCTGCTTTGCATCCTTTTGCCTAATGTTTTCTGTCCCATCCAAATGGCCCTTCTACATATATAGGAACCATGCAAGGGTCAGTGAGTCTCTTCTCACGCCTACCTGTATGTTGGTTTTAGTCTTACTTTGTCATCTATGTTCACTGCCAAGTTGTACCTCTTAACTTGCACTCCTTTCATACACTGGGTTTTTTATTTGCTTTGTTCATGTACTCACTTTCCCTCTGTGTGTGTTTCTTCAGCCATTTCTTGTGTGATTCCTTCTTCCTCTGGCTGTTTAACCTTACTTCCTTCATTACTTCTCTTTTCACTATTCACTTTCAGGCATTCAGCGCTGCCTTGCAGAGTTTCCACAAAGCATTTGTCCATACACAAGTTAYGCCTTTCCTTGATGGGATATTGCTTATTCCTGTCTATGGAGCAGAAGTTAGCGGAGACAAATACRTGGTTGTCATCGTGCCAGCTAATCGTGCTTGAGCCGTGGTCCCAGCAGGTTTTAACTGCAGCTGGCTGCCACAACGCTGAGCGTAGCCTAGGTGGATGTAATTGCCAAGTCACTGCAGGCATGGTGCCAAAGGGACTCTTCAAGGTTGTGCTGTGACACAGCGGTAGCCTGCAGTGAAGACTAGCCCTGCCTAGTACTCGGCGATAGCCCAAGACCCAGTCAGTGTCGAATGAACCCACGCCAAGGTGGTGTTCCTCTAGRAGCAAGCAGGGCTCGGGTAGGAAGGTTTAAAACAAGGCTCAGTACAAACACCAGTTGTGTYAGGTTTGCTGTGAAGCCAACACAAAACCATGCCCAGAAAGCGGGATACCTGGGCACTGCACAGCTGCAGACCTGCACACAGAAACCTCCTATGTGGAAGGCGCAGCACACCTGTGTGATTTATCAAGGAGCTGGTAGTGGCTGAGCCATATAAGAAGTTCTCTAAAGGCTTTCACACTCCCAGGAGGAGGAGCAGCTCATAAAGCTGTGTTTATTACTTCACCTCTGGCCAATTTTTAAGGGTAGATTTAGGAGGAGTTCCTCTTTGTTGAATTTGTTGCATGTTAAAATCCATACTTATGTCACGGAGGTTAAAGAAAACAAAAAGAGCATCACCTCAAAGAGGTGAAAGTTTGATCCCTGAACTGCYATTAATTAGGTTTCTGGTACACCTAAGCATGAGTACTTAGTGAGGTAGCTACAATCAGTTTGTGATTAATACTCGAGTGCAGATTAGTTTCTTCCTTCTGTCTGTCACTTTTCCAAGATAGTTTTGCRTCAAGTGTTAAGGAAATTGCTCTTCTAATTTGTGTGCCTCCTGATCTGTTTGGCCAAGCTTAGGGGAGTAGCCCAAGTCCCTATTACCACAATTCTGTTAACAATTCTTTTGAGTTCAACAATGCTCATTCTGTTTCCTTTTCTTAAGCTGGATATTAGCAACAAAGACCTGCTAATGTCTTTACTTTTCAAAAGTWGTAAAAATGCTTTCGAATTTCTAGTTTAGCATTTATTTATTTKTCTTCAGAGATTCAGTTGCATAGCCCTTCCCACTTAAAGTTCAGCTAAATAATGTTATCCTTCTATACAGCAGTACTTCCTCTGCCTCCACGGCCTAGTCTGTCTTTCCTGAACAGTTTGTAGGTAGATAATTACATTGTTCCACTACATTTCCCTACCACSCATTGCTATTAAAATCATCCTCCATGGCAAAATACTCTGATTGCCCCTTTGCTTTTAAGCTTRTTACGTTTGTGTAAATAGTTACGCTGTTCTGCTCCTTTTTCTGATACCTTCCCAGTCTTCCTGAATTCCCTTTTATACATTTACCAAAATTACGACTCTCCGATGGTCGCAATTGGCATYCTGTTCTCTCAATTCACAAGACGCTGCCATATATACAGATGTCTTTAATAGACATATCTGACTAATATGTTCCCCAGACGCTTGTAACTTCTGGCTTATTTGCAGGATCTACTTCTGTTCTGGTCCTCTCCATTTTCCAGGCTCTCCTTTACTTAGTTACTGTACTCTCTATCTAACAAACTGAAACACCTCCTTGCACAGTCTGTTCTGGCCACACTGAGAACTGGCACAGACCTCGCTGCTTCATCAGACTTGCATATGAGACTGGGAAGAGTTGAGTCAAAGCCATTTGCCCTGTC
Source organism: Malurus melanocephalus (assembly GCF_030028575.1). Taxonomy (NCBI): domain Eukaryota; kingdom Metazoa; phylum Chordata; class Aves; order Passeriformes; family Maluridae; genus Malurus; species Malurus melanocephalus. The sequence continues at coordinate 1,179,357 of NW_026623419.1, forward strand.
TTGGACCCAGAGTTTTCTGTCTAGCCAAATGAAATTTCTCTACTTATTGGTCGGAAAAGCTCATCCAGTGCCTCATGGTATCCACTGTTTTGGCTGAAATTAAGAACCTTGCTGACTGAACGTGAGCCACAACCATGTTTCTGGGAACAACGGGGGGTATTTGTCTCTCCAGTCTCATTCTGAYCGGTGGCAAAAGCCATCTTTAGTTGCAAAGAGTTGCCCTGTCTTCCACAGAAGGGTGATCTGACCCTCCACTCTGCAGCCATTGGGAGACTGGCTTCTTAGAGCAAAGCCTTGGCCAGCTYGTGCCTGAGAGCCACCTTTCCCCTCCCAGATGACCTTTCAGCTTCTGAGTTTTCTCAATTTGTTACAGCCATTTGTGGGACTTCAGAACATTTGAAAGTAAAGAAGCAGAAGCTGTGTCAGATCAAGGGTCCTTAAGGTAAGATATTTTAACCAGTTCCATAGTCAAAATAAAGAGTTACTGTCTTTTTATCTACTTGCTTAAGTGTTAATAAAATATTTGGGTTTAATAAAATATTTGGGTTTAATAAAATATTTGGGTTTTGGCTGGGCAAACAACTGTCAGTACTGTATAGCCCATGAGAGTTCCTCCTCATTGTCACTGTAATGTATCCCACTCCCCTCAATCTTCAAAAAATAAGCTTTCAAGTTAGATTCCTAAACACATGAGTATACGCCTGAGTAGACTGAGTTTTGCAGTGGCGACCTCCTGCCTTGGTTGTGTGAAGTCAGGCAGGTGCCAAATATTGAAAGTCTTGGGTTGAGAAATACACTACAAAGCTACAGTTTGGATGGGGACAGAAGAAATCAGTTAAATTCCTCATCCCATTCCTAAAATTTTAATATTAAGCATTAATAATCATTGCATTGATAACAATTTAATTAAAGTTGTTGGGATTTAAGAAATCTTTTCTGAAAACAAGGCTTGAATTCTCTGCACTCTATTTGACAGGGATCAGAGTAGAGCAATAAGACCATAAGAACACAGAAAACTTTTCAATAGAGAGGGCACTGGAACAAGCCATTTGGGTGTGTAACCATTTAATTGAACAAGGAATGAATGAGTGACAAGGAGAGAGAACGTGCAGATGGAGATTCAGCACTACTGCTTCTCACCATGCAAGAAATAGAGGGATTTCAATAACATAAGGAAGGACAGAAAATTCAAAGCTGGTAAGAGAGTGTACTTGTGCATGCCATCCTCAATTAGACCATTTTATTACATGAAGTATTTAAATTGGATAATTGCTACAGAATACTGAGATATGGGTTTACCATGCTTCAAAGAATAACTAAATATTTCTATAGTAAACAAAACAATTGACAGTCCAAAATAATAGCATAGTAGTAATAATAAYAGTGGTGGGGACAATAATAACAGTAATAATACTTATTATTATTATAATAATAAGTATAATGGAAGGCTTTTGTTTTTAGGATTAAATCAATCTCTGATTTTTGGGATTAGTGCGAGATCTTCAAAAGGGCTATGCAGGACAGGGGGAAGGATGGGAGATGATATTATCCTAAATCCATCTCTTGTGGCATTTCTTTGCCTTCATCTGAGGCAGGTGGTGCCCAGCACAGGCACAGACTCAGCCTGTGCTAGATTAATAATGATTTTGATAAAGATGGACAATTTTGTAATAATTATGTACCAGCTGAGTGGGGGATTTTTGTGCCCTTCTGTGTTTACAAAGACTTCCTTCTATTTTTTTCATGTTCATCTAATAAAAAGGCTTTGATTGAGACAAAATCCATGGATTCCTAAAGTAAGATGTGTATAGAAATTTGGGGGGAAAAAGAGCAATATAGTACTTTTAACTTAAGAAAAAATTAGAGTTTGTCTTTTTATCTGGAAAAATAATGGGACTATTTAATATTTTAAAAAATGCTGTAAGTTAAATACAAGGCCTAATAAAAGATTGAGAGAAGAAGTTCAGACCAGATTTTTAAAATGAGCAAGTTCTTTAATCTTTAAGTGAACGTTTCATAAASTATTCAATGGAAACTAAAAAATAAACAGAACAAAACTTAGATTTTTGTATCCAAATGGAAGGAATAATAACTCACCATACAAGGACAGAAACATAAAGGGAAGAAGCTTTAT
>NW_026623419.1:1181534-1257682 GCF_030028575.1 Malurus melanocephalus
AAAAAAGAAAAAAGATTGCTGTGTTCCTTACTTAACTGAAAATAAAGCTAAACAACATGGTAACAATATGGAATTTAACCATGTGCCAGGGTATAAAATGCTACGGTTTATATAGGGCTGCCTTCAATCCTTTGTCAAGCCACAGACGCTGTGACGGGTCAGTCATGGGTTTTTAACTGAATTAATCACAGCAGGGGAGGACGCTCTTCCTGGCTGCTCTGGGGACCACCCCTGCATTCCTGCTCTGTTTGAGGCTGGAGCCAATGCTGGAAGAGGCCACAGAAGTGTGGCTTATGGTGCCGGGGCCGATAAGACTTCAYCACACCTTGGATGGGCAACTGGATCCTGTGGTTGGAGCCAGGGCCAGAGGGCCAGGCTGAGTGCAGGTGGCTCATGGAAGGCCACCTGTAGGAGCAGGGACACAGACTGTCTCCCTTCATGTGGTGGTGCTACGGAAGACAGCAAAGCCACCTCAGTCTGCACGACTTTATCAGTATTTGCTTCTTCTCTACTCTCCCTAGAGGACTCCTCAGTTTATTTTTATTTTTCAGCCTTCCTTGAATCTCTTTCATTTCCTCCCCTGCTTAATTATGCAGCTCTACATTATATAATTTAGATAGAAGTACGTGAGCATTTTTAATGGCATTGAGTCTTTTAAAACTGGTTCACGGAAGAGAATGCAGCTTGTACACCTGTAGGGTGCCACGGGGAAACGTCATAGTATCTTTCTCACCATCAGCCATGCTTCCCAAACTCCCCTCCCCCGAGTACTTTCACTCACCCCTTTTCAGACCGCTAAGCAACCACTGCCAATCACCCTTCATGCCCCATCCCACCACTTTCACTCTCAGTCATCTGCCCACTGCCTGTGATTCTGTCAGGACGCACTTCACCAAACCATTACAGACACCCACCTCTTCTGAATCACCTCATGAACCCTTTCATGCGGGCAGGGATATTCAGCAGCTGCTCAGCTACAGCTCTCGGGACTAYGGCCAATGCAGAAAATTCAGAGAGAGAGGAGAACCAAGTGATATGGGCACTAGGTGGGAAATTCCTCAGTCAGAAGTTTAAGCAGGTATGACTGTCTCGGAGCAGCTGAAGAGTGCAGGAAACTCATCTGCTTGAAGCACTTCTGTAATGCAACAACTACACCCAGAGGCAGGTCCCCTTAGGTTCAGTAATTACAATGATGGAGAAAGAAAGAAACTCTTCCAGGTGATTCAGAGAAGCCGCCACCTAATGTGACTGTCCCCACGCTGCCCTCCGAAAAAAACCTCCCTTCTCATCTGTTGAGCCTACAGGGAAAGTCCTTGCCTACCTCCCTGAACCAGAATCACACACTTAATCTCTGTATCTCAGTGCATCATCTGTGGGTGGTGGTAACAGAGCGCTTGTCTGGGGCCCATGGAGAAGTGTTCCTGGAAGGTGAGTGCCACAGCAGCTGCAGAGGATCACCCACAGTGGGAAACGACAAGTGCCTCTGTGTGCACACAGAGCTGGGAAGTCCCCGCAAAGTGGGTGTCCATGACTGCTGAGATCAAGCACAGTCACTCTCCTCTCTGTTTCTCTTGTAAAAAGGGTCATGGTATTTCCCTTTGGGAATTGTRTATTGTGGCAAGTCAGTTTCTAGCTGTGTTTATCTTAAGTGGTTTTATACTCCCGCGTTAGTTTGCTGTAGTAAAAGAAAATGCCATTTGCATATCTCCTCAGTTTTTTAGTGGAAAATGACAACAAGAAGAAATTTCTCAACAACTCTTCAACCTGAACATCACTTATCTTTTCTTTCAGCCTAGTGTTGAATGAAGTACCATTTCGAGCTAAGGGAGGCACTATTTGACAGAACAATAGATTCCTCTCCACGCCTGTCAAGTTCAAGAGTATCTGGAAGGTACTATATTCAGATTTACTACCTTACAGAAATATTATGCAGCATGCAAAGTTACTTTCCCTTGTAAATAAATCTGATAGCTAAGTCATTAGAGATATACATATATATATGTATACATATGCATTTTACACATATGTGTATATATACAACAGTACATGTATATCTATGTGTAACGCTGAACAGTCTGAAGAACTAAGCAAAAAATCAAGACCCATGCAAGGAAATTAAATCTAGTATTCTGTTACTGTTTTCCCAGCTAATGACCATCCTCTGAAATAGTCTGGTTCATTAGTAGAGTCCACCACTGAGTGGTTACTGATGCAAAGCATCCATCTTACACATTTTAAAAGGCTGAGTGAGTGCCAAAGCCTGCACTTCCCGTAAGCACCTGCTTCATCCACAGCCTTGAGGGGAGCAGAAAGAGTTCCCATGTTTTCATTTGACTTTGATCAGGTCCTCGACATCCTAAATTGAACCTTCCCACAGTTCAAAGAAAGAGCCTTCTAGCTGTGAAAAGGACCCCAGAGCTCAGCATGTTGTGTTACTGGGGTGTAGGGGTAGTATCTGCACAGAGACCGGGCAGACCCTGGAAGAGAACGGTCTGGACCGTGTACCAAGGGTTTCAATTACGAGGTTCATTTAACCCAGAGAGCCTCCTGCTGCAGAAGGCCACAGATGCTTCGTTATTCTCCCTTGGTTCTTCCTATCTTGACAGACATCACAGAGACACCGTGCATAATAAGGGTTTATTYGAGTTTTCCGCTCGGGACTGTGCCCTGACCCCAGACCACTGAAGAGCCGATGTCATCCCAGCTACAGATGCCTTTGTGAGATTTTAGATTTCTTGTCCTTCACAAACACTTCTTAGTCCCGTCTATTGCAAATTAAATCTCCCTATTGTGATGCAAAGAATGATAGCAGCATTTTCAGCGTTCACACACTGTGTAAACTGATAACACGCTCCGTATATGTTAAGAATATAAGTGTGCTCAGTTCATTCACAACACACAATAAGTGCACAATTCAATTAACTAATGCAATTCATATTTCATTAGGACAGAAGCTGTTTGTGACCTTAAACGGACAACAATTTCATGACGGCATTGCAGAATTTTAATTAGATAGGAAAATAACAAAGACAAATGAAACAGAGGGAAAACGCGCTGCCTGGCAGAATTGTCCCAAAGAACTTAAAAACAAAAGATGCAGTTGTTCTGCTAGGTTCTTCTCCTCCTTCCCCCTTACTAATGCTGCAGACAACAAAACATTATTGCCTTTCTTTGCCTTTCATTTGTTGAGAAGGCTATCTCAGCATTGGTGGTGTGAACCTGGTATGGTACCGAAAGGCACAGGGAAGAGAAGTCCCAGGGCCTGGTTTAGCTTTTGTTTACCTAAGTGAAGAGCAACTCTGCTAGRAAAAGTCATATTTGTATCAGTTTTCCAAATTTGTTTCAAAGGCATAAATATTGAGGCCTAAAATTTGTGAAGGAAGGTGGTAAACCAACCAACAACAGACATTAATAAAATTGTTGGCAATATTAGGACAAAATAACACACAAAATYACAGTATATAAAGAACTGTGATTAAAGTAGAGAAAGATTCCAATGTTAAGCTTGTGATTGCTGTAATATTTCTTCTTCAGCTACTCCTAAGAAAATGAGAAGAGATTAACAAGGTCAGTTATTACGGTCCTGTAGTAATTTCATCCTTAATCCAAAGAATTACCATATATGCTGACCCCTATGTGAGAAAAATGGCTCCCTACAGTCTGTAAAGTTTCATTATTTTACTACATATTTTCCAAACTCTGTCTTGTTTTACAGAAACATAAAAGGATAAGATCCTTCAGTTTTTAGATACTACATTTAAAGAGATGACAGAAGGATGAAACTATCAGATCAGAGTTCACGGTCTGCAGAACAGGCTCCCCCTGCCCCCTCCTTCCCAGACTATGACTTATGTTTTAAAGATAAAATCAGTAAATAAATTTTGCACAAAGCTGGCCAGATTTTCTAATAAAGGCAAGATGCTGTATAGAAAGCAGTTGGATGTGTCTGTTTAATCAGGATATTTGTTGATCTGGGTCAGTAACAGGATGGTTGTTTGTCCCTGGCCAGTGGGTGGCAATGGCAGCAAATGGCTTATAGYAGACACGGATTGATTTTGATAAACATGTCCAGATGGGTATGATTTAAATCAGTAAATATATTGCTTTGTATAAAGAGATATTTTTAAATTAATTTTAAACCGATGTTTGCATCTATGAGTCACTAGGTCCTACATATACAATCCTAAAATAATGTTCGAACCAGGGGAATAATCAGTAAAGAAGAAGGCAAATAACATCGTCTTCTCTGATCGTAACACCTCTGATGCTTTATTTCTTCATGATATATTAGRTCAAAGACCTGTTGTCTGCATATTAATATTATTTAGTATGTTTTTCTCAAACTTACTGTGAACTGAAGCTAATTTTACTGRAAGAGATGAGGTTAATTTATTGTCGGTCTTGTCAACTAAGTTTTTAATGCAATGAAAGTATCATAACAGCTGCTAAATGAGAGAGACCATAAAAAGGGAGTTTCCAGAACTCACTGATATTAGCTGCTCACCCATACATTCCCTTCCCCTCAAGTTTCAAGATGAGATTATTATAAAAAACAGGCTGATCTGTCACAAAAAAAAAAAAAAAAAAGAAAAAGAAAAAAAGAAACTGTCTGAACAAATCTGCAAATAAACCAGCTTGGGGGAATTCCCACATCTGTGTCTGACCTCCATGATCAAAATAAGGTGTCCTCAACCCGACAGAATTTCTGCTATGTTTTAGTACTTAACTCTTGACCCGATGGGGTACCTGAGCATCGCAGCTCATGCTCCAGGAAAGTTGTACTTTCACTGTGGTTGGCCCAGCCTGTCCCAGACCCCTCAGGCCAGAGGRGTGACTGCTCAGGGATGAGCAGTGCTGTGGGAAGCAGGGTGRTGGCCATCGCTGGTCACGGCAGCAGCATCTCGGCCCCCCTGAGCACTGCATGGCACTGAGTCCCCAAACCGTGGAGAAGCTGGGCCCAGGCTATTTATCTGTGAGGAGTGCAGCCAATTGTGCAGCCAAATTACTCTGTACGGCTTCCTTTTTATTTTTTTCCTGTTAAGTTTTTGGCTTGGCTGATGGAGGACGGAGAGGAAATGCATCCCAGTAAAACTGCCTCTCTTGGATTTGCGGGGGCCTTGTTCCAGTCTGCTTGCTGGCTTTGGGCTGACTATGTGCTGCTATTGTTTTATTTTTTTTTTAGCCTTTTCTACACTTAAATTTATAAATCTGATGCCAGATTATTTTCTTTCCCTTACAGTAGTGCAAAACTGGAATCACCCCACAGCTGTTCTGGGATCTGCTCTGCATGGCCAKAGATGCCACCGACAGCTTTTAGATAGGAGGAAGCTGAGGCTAAAGAGCAGAGAATATTTCTCGCCCTACATTGTTCTTGAAGACTATTTCTGGCACACAGGAAGGTCTCACAAAATCACCAACAAACTTATTTTAGCTAATTCCTTACATGACTTAAGTACTCCAGAGGTGTCAAGCCTCGGAGAACTGATGGCAAGTTTCAGTCCCTGGTTAGACATAGAAATAAATGCATGACACTCTAGGGGTTTYCTGGAAGTGCTTTTCTTATAAACAGAGGGCAAAACAGCCTTCAAATGATACACTAGAAAATTAACGGGASTGGACCCAAATATTGTACTCTGAAATGAACACTTTGATAATCATAACAATGTGGTTTGAAAAGCATCACTTTAAAAGGTCAGCTATACCACCCTCTGACTGCACATTGAAAGCATAGCGGATATATTGAGTCATACATATTGTTCATTGTCATTTGCATTTGGTGAAATCCCTGCATTTTACCCAATTTAGTAAGCAAGCACCGCCTTGGACTCCCTTGGCAATGCCTTTAAATGCAGTTACTGTTTGTTGGGCTAAAACAACATCTTGTCCCATTCTGCACCAGTAAATCACTCTTCGGTCTTTTGATCAATGTTTGCCTTTTCAAGCCTGTGAGTCATTTTGCATTAATGGAAAGAGAGGGAGTGACACACGAGAGCAATGTGGGTATTTTGAGCTGCACCTCTGGGATACTTTTGTGCATGTTGTTCTGAACAAAACGACCATCTGTATCAGTGGCCGCAGTGCATCAAGAGATCCGACTTCCTATCTTTGTGGACAAAGACTGGCTTAATTCTACAAACACCACATAGCGTCGCCAGGCAATGTCATGAAAAGGTCTTACTGAAGTCAAGCACTCTTTTTGCAACCCAGCATTTTTTTTTTAAGTTGTCCTCAAGATCTGACCTCATGGCCTTTTCCATATTTTTTTGCACATCACCTATCACTCTTTTGGGACAGTTCAACTTCCCAATAGTCATGTCAGTGATGTTTCCAACCAGAATACGGCGGAAGCTGTCCTCACCCTTCCGGGGGCTACACCTGAAGAGTAAGCAAATTTTGTGGGTGTTTAAGCCTTTTTTAATTTTCTATGAGCAATATAAAAATGACTCATTCCTGCTTTGGCTGAAATGCATAATTGGTAAAACACTGGTGGGGAGCAATCATATTTCYAAATTTGTAAACATAAACACTGCATAATGTACCAACTCTTTGGTCCTGTTACCCAYGTGTGTTTTTTGTGGTAAGGACAGGGCAGGGGCTCAGCCCCTGCTGCTGGACAGGTTTGCTCGCTACAGCCAAGAGCAACTGAGGGGGGAACCAAGAACTGTCCAGCAACAAGGAGACTAGCAAGAGCTGATGGAAAGGAGCACAGGCACCTTCCCATCATASCACTGATTGTGGCTTTAATAAATAAATAAATAAATAAATAAATAAATAAATAAATAAATAAACAAACAAATAAATAAAATCCCTCTCAYAGACATGCATGGATATGCAAAGCAAAATGAAGTTTAATATCCAAAAATCACCAAAGGCAAAGGAAGACTCAGGAAGGAAAAGTCATGGATGTTCTGGATTGAGCACTGCAGGGAGGACAGTCAAAACACATCCCTGCAACACAGAGACCATTTTAAAATGATTTGGTTTGCTGACTGAAGGAGAATTTAGACCGATTGTGTAAAAGCACATATATATCATGCAGAAACTGTTCAGGAGAGAAGTCACCTCAAAGTGCATTTATAAAACCAAACACTTTTATAGTGGCTTCAAAATCATAATGTTGCTAATAATGATTTTTGTTAGTATTCAATGTGTACTCTCCATGCAAGAAGGTATGCAGGTCATATGCTTTTCCTTGTCCCTGATACGGACAAAAGAACAGCGCTCAGAGGGTTTTGGACCCCTAACCCACCTTACAAGCAATTCAGATGGAAAATCTGGAACTCCAACTCACTGACTCATTCCCTCTCCCCATCAGCCACCAGAAGGAGCACACAGGCTGCTGAGTGTCACTTCTGTGTGTGTCCTCCCATTTTGCTGCTCTTGCTGGACTGGGGCAGCTGGGCTGCCAGCCCAGCACTCTGCTCCCCACAATTATTCACCCACTGACCTCCCAGTCCCCGCTGAGGATTCATCTCACAAGGCTCCACATTGCTCCCCTGCTGCTGGGCCACAGAGTTTCTTTGAGATTCAGCACATCCCTCCAGTGACGCCTGTTCGGAGTTACCCGCTGATGAGTAATAGTGTGTAAAAGTCAATTACATTAATATTCATAGTGCCTGCTACTTAAAATGTTAACGATGAGGAAACTTGCCCTACAGGAATGAGGATGGGGGCAAACTTTTATTAGCCCCACATGAGCTTTTATCTGTTTTAAATGTTACATTGTCCCAGAGAAAGAAGTGCCATTGTTAACAGCATTGGAGGCAGTCAGCTGCACTCAATTTAAAATTAAAAGGGGAAGAAAAAAATAAATTAAAAGGGGAAAAAGAAAAAAAAGTTCTGCCTGACGCACTGTAGTATGGCAAGCTATGGTAACTTGCCCCAGAAACTTTTTATTGAATCCAGCCCTTCACTACAAAAGAATTCATTAACTGCTTCATGATGCAAAGTCTGCTAAAGACATTATCCTCACTGGCCAGCGCGGGGCTGCTCCCATCCACTGTGAGCACTGCTTTCACTGATCAGTGCTRAGTCCAAGGTCACATCTCTGAGTCAGTGTTATCCAGTCCTGTGCACCAACGGGATGTCTGTGCTTCCGACTCCCGACGGCTCCGCAGCTCTGTCCACTGCAGCCCGGCTCAGGTTGGGTCTGGCAGAGCTCGGCTCAGGAAAAGGCACAGGCTGGGAGCAGTAAGTGCAAAGCTGGTGATTAAATCACGTGATGTTTAGTCTCCTGTGGGCTGAGCTTTCTCCCCTCTGCACAAGGACTGCYAGTGATGCAAGAGACCCTTCTCCTGCCTTCCGCAGCACATTACTTGTGCCACACACGTGGTGCACAAATGGCACAAAAAACACMGTGGCTGGGTACACTCACCCTTGGGGTAGTGCAGCATGTACTCTAATGAAGTTATCCCAGTGTAAAAACTAGCACAACCATATGTCCTCTGCACAAACATGAATGCAGTCTCTGTTCCTGGGGGAACCCCACCTTTGAAAATGGTTTTTACGGGCCTTAAAAAGGCTGGGGCAAGACAAGCCAGCATGACTCTGGAAACTGCTAGAATCTTCGCATCAATTTAAGATTTCCATTCACTATCACCCAGTTTCACTTCACTGATGCATGTGGTGCTGGAAGAGATGCACTGGTGGATGTTTGTTATATTTATGAACCAGGTGGCCCTAACAGCCCGAATTACACTCGCTGCCTCCCATTCATCAAGCCGCCTTAATGAACAGGGAGGCTGGCGGATGTCAAACAAGCAGCCAGAAGAAACAAAAGCGAAGCCAGGCACAGTGTCACCGGGCTTGAACCAGCCCACCAGCACCTCTCACGTGGCTGTATCCATTCAGCTTCCCTGCAATCCCAGCGTGAATGAACCACAGTCACTGCAGAGCAAACAGATAAGAGTCCGGAGGAAGTGATCAATATATTTAGATAAGGTGGAACAAGAATACGTAGCAACCTGCCCCTTTTTCCATGCTTGGATAAAGAGGAGAGGAAAATAAAAATCCCTGTATTGGCTGCTTCAGGCTGAGCGGTTCTTTGACACTCTGGTTAATCGACACCGCTGTAACCATGGAGTTAGCCTAAGTTCAGGATAACACGGTGGCTTTATTAAGAAACTCAAGCACAGAAATACAGTYGGAAAGTCCTAGTTCTCCTCGGCAAATTAATCTTTTGAACTCAGCTCAGCCACCTGCACCTTCATGTTCACTGTTTTTACAGAGTAGATGTTGGAAGTGTAAAAATATGTTAGTCATGCTTGAAATGGTCAAATGAAGATTAGAGAAAAACCCGACAGCTTAAGAGAATGTGAAGGAACATTAAAAGGTATGTAAATATTTATCTGTAATTTTGCAGCAGTACACTATATATATATATATATATATATATATATATATATATATATAGTACTTTTTTTTGCTCGCACTCTGATTCCAGTGCTCACTAATTGGACTTTCTTCAACTCTGAGAAGGATCTTTATGGGACTGAGAAAAGAAAAACTAGGACAGCACTGAATACGAACTAGCTTTTGAGACAAGAACTACTTATGTGACCAAGACTGTGGTCAATTGCCTTTGCTGTTTTCTTGTGGAGAAGCAGCTGAGCAGTTTTAAATAACGGAAGAAAAGAGTCTGTTTATAGAATAAACTGGAAATGAGACTCTACCTACAGATGCTGAGCACACAGCCAGTCTTCCTCTGACTTCACTTAACTTTGAGTTTATTACAAAGCTAAGCTCTCAAGCTGAAAATAATGTTTCTCAAGCTGAAAATAATGTTTTCTCAAGCTGAGAGTCTTTTCTAACTAGGGTACAGTTCAACAAAGAGGGTATAGTTCACCTTTTTCTTCTCTAAATGACATACATATAAATACATGTGCAGGGTCACACAGGCCAGAAAGAGCAAGTCTGTCCATATGGAATTCCCTCTGTCTTCAGCTGAAAATTCTTCTGCTGTGTCAAATTGATAATACAGTGCAAAACTAAAATRTAGAGAGAAGTATTTTGAGATGTGTTCAGTTTTTAGGGGCCTTTTTCCTAACAAAAAATTAAGACAAAATTAAGACTTTGACCTTACCTGCATCTTGCGTAAGAATCTCTGTGACTATATGTTTGTAAGACAAAATGTTTGGCATAGGAAATTCACCTACGCAGACTGTTGTTAATAAAATTTTACAGAAAAACTCATCAAATTGCTTATGGCAAAAAAAAAGTTCACCCCAAGAATACTGTGTAGCATCCACGTTTTTTCAAATGTATTTTTTGTAAGCACACACTGTGTTACCCACCAGAAAAAAACTCAATCAAAAGCTGCATCCCAATACTGAAATGCAAGGCATGCACATAGGTATCTCCCTCTGCTCTGTTCCTTTAAAACAATTTCTCCCCAGTTTACTCAGGTACTTTACACATGGCCCAAACTTTCAGCTGGGATTTTAGCTTTAGTTCTCAACCACTGAGTCCAGCTGATTTCAAGTGCTGTTTTGGCCTGTGAGGTGTCCATCGTCCACCCCTCATGCAGGATTACTCTTGGCAGCTGGCAACAAGGAACCCTTCAATGCCAACAGCATACAGGCAGGCTCACAAAGTGAYTCATACCTTTAGTTGTCATCTGAGGCATGCTGGCCTCAAATTTAGGCAACCCCTCTCAGTCACCGTGAGCATTAATGGRATATGTTTTTAGGTGTCTAGGTGTTGTCTGCCTCTCTGGCTTTRCTCTGGCTTGATCTGGTATGCATCTACACAAATCACTGCCAGGATCAGGCCTTCTAAAAAAGGATTTCATAATCCTTATGCTGCTACTTATGCTGCTTCTCCCAAAACTCAAGGTTTGTTCTCTCCCTTGATCATTACAAGGAGTATAAGATGACCTACAAGACTACCCYATAAAAGACCATCCATTTTCAAGGACATCTCTCCCCTATTGAAGGTCTTCCATTTTRGTTTAAGTGTTTAAAATTAGTCCCTGGAAGATGATGAATCCCACATCTTATGTCTGGAACAGCATGAGCCTGCAGAGTCCATCTGCAATGGTGTCTAATACAGTCATTGCAGGCAAAATGAAACGGTATCCAGAGGAGATTACATAGATGTGGGCTTAGTACATAATTCAAGGTCATGGGAAGATTCCTCAGGGATGGCCACTGCCGCCCTCAACAATTTCTTTGTGAAGACCAGACCAATGCATGTTGCTTATGCTTCCAGATTGCAGGATGCAACACTCACAGTAATTATAACCCTAGCATTTGGATTTGTATCAGAAAGAAGCAGCTCGTTGCCAAGTGCAATTGTGAATACCACTTACATTTTTGCAAAGCCTAAGCCAACAGATAGATCCCTACAATCCAGAAAATGCTGAGCTACAATGTTCCCGACTTGCCTGCTAGAGCCAGGGATGCYGTAATCATCATGATGTTAAACTGCAGTCACGCACTTTTTCCCCCTGAACATTTACTTTAATGAATCCTAAATTATCTGCAGGCATAGTAATAATACCAAGTGTCTTTTTGATCACCTAAGACAGGCACATTATCACCTGTCTGAGCTAACAGTGTGCGCAGGGTTTTTTCCCCAGCTCAAAAATAAAGTCTAGCAGAAAGTACTGCAGAATGACCAACAGCTGTSACAGTGTCTACTTAGCAAAAAATAACGCTCAGCTTGAGAAGCACTATTTCCAGCRAGGTGGGGATTTGTGGGGCAATTCCCACACTGACTGAGACACCAGCTCCTCAGAAAGGAAGAAGTAACATCACTCTGGGTGAGACATCAGAGGCGTGTGAGAGAGAAGGTCTTGCARAAAGGACAAATCACCCACTAGGCCTTCTGAAATCCTGAGAACRTCCCCCAACACCTGCTTCCCAGGACAAAAACTTCAGAAAATAAAAAAGAAAAATAACAAGGAACAACCTTAGCTGCATCCTGAGAGAGGCAGAGAGGAACATCCTACACAGAGGCCCTGCGAGCAAAATGCCCGTCTCCCCTGCCCATGCTGGCAGTCATTTCCAGGGGGCTGCCCAGGTGGTTATGGGCTGCTRCCTGCAGATAGAGAACACTGTGCTCAAGTGTACCTCAACTGCACAGCCCGAACGCTCTGCATCTGTTCAGCTTGGATGGGTTCAGTGGTTCAGTTAATGTAAGCTCAGGCTAGTCTGAGCCTGTTAAGTGCTCAATTAAGCCTGATCCACTGCACCTCTTTATTTTCTGCGTAGCTGGATTCTGTTTTTTCCATGACACAAGCATTTCCCTAACCTTTTGGAAAAGGCATTTAGCTGAAAAGCACGGAGTAGTAGGAAGTTGTTTGCTCTTGGTATGCTGTGACGGAAATAAAGTCAACGTGATAGAGTAGTAGTGAGTGAGTGGAAGTTATTTTTCCCAAGATGTCACACTTGTGCTTCAGAAATGATTGATCTTGAGSATCAAATAAAGCACCAACAAACCCACCAAAATATACATCATGTACAGGAAAACAAATGCCATAAAGTAATGTGCTATAAGCTCTTGCTGAGCTCTACAAAGCCCAATAAACATTTGCTTGTCACAGCACAGAGCAATGGTTACAGCATGCAGAGGAAATTATGTCTCCACCACAAGAACGTGTGTCTGGACTTAAACTAGGTGAATGGATCAGATCTTCATCTGGTGTAAGTCAGAAAAGCTACAGAGATTTTAGTCAGATTTTAGATGATTATTCCTAATGAGCTCTTGTTCCATGATGTCTACAGAGTTGCTTGGTTTACAAGGCCACAGCTTTGAAAATTCATAATCTTCCTTTCAGGCTTGTCCATCAGGAATTCCTTACACAGACTTGCTGTTTAATCCTCCACAGGAGGAAAGAACCCGAATAACTCCTCTCTCATTGACTACTGCTGATAAATTGACACAGGCACCAAAATTAAAACTCTGTTCAATTCAATTTGGGAATGAAAGAGAAACCTGCTTAGGGGTTGGGAAGGTGGGGTTAAAAAATAAAGCCTGCATAGCAGATTGCCTCCAGCATCTCTCACAGGTCCTACGAGCTCCTGTGACACAGACAAAGCGTGTCTCCCGAAGCAGTGCTGACAGGGAGTTTCCCTTGAGGGCTGTAGCTGTAGTTTATGAATGTGCAACTTCATTAGCAGCCGGTGACCCCATTAGCCAGGGCTCTTAATTTCTTGGCTCGGACAAAACTCTCCAGGGATCATCACAGCTGTATGCCATGCACARGGATCTCATTGCTGGGGCAAGGAAGATGGCTCTCAAAGTCACCTTGAGAAAAGCTCAGTAATTCAAAGATCATCTTGTGGATTTGCAGAAAATAAAGCGTTTCATTTCAGGTTTTGCCGAATCAAATTGCTGTAACTTG
This sequence comes from Malurus melanocephalus, assembly GCF_030028575.1. Classification (NCBI taxonomy): domain Eukaryota; kingdom Metazoa; phylum Chordata; class Aves; order Passeriformes; family Maluridae; genus Malurus; species Malurus melanocephalus. Next base: position 1,194,880 of record NW_026623419.1, read on the forward strand.
TAGGAAACCCACTSTAACTCCCAGGTGAGGAGCTGACACTGAAAATCACGTACGCTTTRCAAGGCTCCTCTTTCTATAATTAGGGGAGAAGGATGAGACCATTTATTTCTAACACTACTTCACACTGTGGGGGTTTTTTGAGCAAGAAAATGAAAAACAAAAGGAAAGCTCATAAGCAGCTGATGAYCTGCTCCATGTAGATCAGTTACAGAGGAGCGACTGTGCTCTTCACAAAGGACTTTTGATGTAGGCAGCAGGACATGATTTAAGATGGGTTGGGTTTGTGGGGTGGTGATAGCAGGGGACATTTGCRTCAGGCCTGAACTCTTTTGTCAATTAGCCCAAACCACGACAGACCTCAGAGCCCTGCTCTCTGGGAATAAGGGTGTTTGGGAAGCCCATGACAGTGTCTGGATAGCTGGAGGATGCTGCTGAGACCCAGTGCTATCTTCTCATCCCTTTACAAAACAGAGGAGAGGGAATACATGACCCTGCAACTAGAGGTCATAATGGGATGGATGGATGGATGGATGGATGGATGGATGGATGGATGGATGGATGGATGGATGGATGGATGGATGGATGGACGGACGGACTGGGCAAACTAAGCATATCAGGCACTAAGACTAAGAAGACAGTAGAGATTGAAATATCTACTGAGAAGAAAGGAGCTGTGAGAACAGTGCGGAAGGAAAGGTCATTCTGATGTCATGTTTTTCAGTATTCAAATCTGTCGGGTCACAGAGGCTTTCAAACAGCCTGTAATGCTTTAAGTTGGATTGCTCAATTAAGCACTGCTTACAGCTTTGACCCGAGTTTAAATTTTGACTGGAGGCATAAGCAACAGCAGCAGCGTTCAGCAAAAGCCTGCAGTCGTAAGAAGATGTGGTGAATGCTGCACTAATGGAGTTTAAACAGTGTGCTCTGGCTGCTCCTGTAAGGTTCTCRTGTATTTTGGAGAGAAAGGGGATATATATGTTGCCATTAGTACATGCCATATMAACTGCTGTTCCTAATGTGTTCATCTGGCACGATTTTCTGTTCCTTTCCTTAAAATCTCCTTTTATGGCTGCCATGCAGTAGATCTGTTATTTTTAAACTACTGCATTTTTTTTCCTCTTAATACTCATCTGATTGTTCAAAGCCTGACCATGGACTCTCAAAATACACATCTGCATTTTTCCACAGCTTCATACCGAGTTCAATCTAGATTTTTATCAAGAGAAGGATTTCAGCCTGGGAGGTTTCGTGGCTTCAGCCCCAGTGGCTACAGGTGGGAAGTGTTGATTCATGAGCGAGCRAGTTCGAAGGCTGCAAAACAACCTCCTGTCATGGCACCGAGGCTGAGCAGTGAGCTATCTGATGTACCGGAGTTTCCAGTGAAAGGCATTTTTCAAGATGTATCAGCGACCTTGAACTCCTGGTATGAGTAGTTTTTTAAACTGCCCCAAACTCTCCCTTCATCCCACTTTTGTGCTGTTGCTCTACTCTGGAAACTTCTTTTTGCTGCTGATTTCTCAATGCTGACGCTTTCGTTTAAGAGGGCCGTTCCTGAAGGCAGCACCGTGGCTGATGCGGAATGGTTCAGCTCCACTGATTTTTCACTGGAGTTGTGCCAGTTTGCACCACCTGAGACAGAGCCCTCCCCGCATTTTCAGAATCAGATCTGCTGTATTTAGAAGCAAAAATCAATTTCAACAGTTTCTTAATCTCGTTAGCTCTATAAAATCATACAGCAGGGCAGGCAATGGCAGCTGGCAGGCATCTGTTACAGAACAAATTTTACCAGTGAATGGAACATCTCCTCAACCATCTGTTTGTAATGTGTAGAGAGAGGAATTACCATCATTGGTGACTTCAGCCTCAGAGATATTTGCTGGAGATCTCATGTGGTCATTCAAAAAATACCTTAGACGGTCATGCACCCGGCACACTTGAGATGAGTACTGACCTCATTCAGATAGACAAAAARSAAAAAAAAAAAGTTTACAGATTGAAGAATTAGCAGGTGGCTGTGCATAATGATGACCATATTAGGATCAAGTAGAATAAAACATCAGCCAAGGAAATGCATGAAATGAATTTAAATGCGTCAGTATCCCCAAACTAGACGTATTAGCGTAACCGAAGGACAACAAAAATTAACAACAGAAATAATTGGCAAAAATACGGTTTTATAAAGATACAAACACAATTCCACAGGCAAGTTTGTGACAAAAAAAAGCCTAAAACTACCAGTCTAAATAGAAGGGCATTCCTAGTAAAGAACATACAGAAGCAGTGATAACACATGTAAAAAAAAACATGAGGGAAAGCCAAAAAGACATGTATTCAGTTAGCACGGAATTTAGAAATCACCACAAGAGCCTGGTGTGAAAAGCTGAATACCTTTTTCCATGGTCCCAAGCCAGTGAAAGGAGCATGAAAGTCTTATCCATGGGAAGCACCACATTTGGGAGCCATGCATGAGACTGTGGAGGGTAACAGCAAGGAGCAACATTGTGTTTGCCTGTCCTGACTCACTCTGGTGTTTCCAGGCTCACAGATAGCTGGGAACCTGCACATCACTGCCCCACACAACAGCGGCACCGCATGGGTTGGAAAGTTTGGAGACGCAATGGGAAAACTCAAGAGAGAATGACAAAACTGATAGGAAGACAAGCCTATCACTATGATCCTAAGCAGGTCATTTGGTTTGTATTTCTGGGCCCACCCGGGGACACTTCACGTCCCCTTCTCTTTGTGGCTCCAAACTCTGCAATATAAAGTCTCTCAGGCTTCGAAAATGAACTTGCAGGTGAAACTTAGCATGACACACAGGCAAGTAACTAGGTGAGTTATCGAGCCAGCGTGTCCCTAACCTCTCCAGATCCAAGAAGAATCTAACTCACTCTCCCACAGATCAGAAAAAAGTTTAACTCCAGCAAAGTCATTCCCAGCCAGTTGCAGGTGGCAACGTAAGACCTGCTCTTCATCTCAAGGCAGAAGGCACACGGGGCTGCACGGGGTTGGTGTGGTGGCTGAGGAGCTGTGCCAGCCCTAACAAACGCAAGCTGCGAGGTATTYAGATACAACTGCAGGTATCACATCATAAACAGATAACTTTTACTTGGCTGTTTTGCATAAACAAAGGCCAGTATTTACAAAGCTCTTCGTGAAGGCACATGAGCACTCCAAGGAACTTTGCTGACTCACTGAGCCTTTGCAGTGAAAGGAGACCACAAGTTGTTAGGGAGCAGCGTACGTGTGGCAGGAGAGCTCTTGGGACAGCAGATGAAGATCTTTATGACTGCCAGAGCTTCTGTTATTAGAGCTGATTCCCTTTMCAAGGGAAAGAGTCAAAGGCGAGAGAGTTCAGCCATAGACTGTCAATAGTGACAGCTSTGCAAGGAGTCTGGAGGGTGTTAACAGGAGGAAGGCTGCTCCTGCTGGGCTGCTGTAATCTTAGGGTGGGCAGGGGGAAAGAGTCATGTATTTTAGTATCTGAAGGCTGGAAGGTTTGCAATGAACTCGAAGGTTCATCAGCTGCAGACAAGATATGGGTTGCACCAGGCCTTCAGCTAGAAAAACAAAGTCCTGTGCCATGGAGATATTGAGAAAGATTTCTTTCAGCTCAGAACCTCTTCACATATCCAAGCAGAGAGTGCCAAAGCCACAGGATTTCTATTCATGCCCTGGCACTACATGCCTACCCACCTTGCCTTGGGAGAACCTTWTTCGTGACAGCCTCAAGCCTTGCAAGCAGCTCGCCTTTGAGTCTGGCCAAACCCATGTGTGGGGCTGGGGTTTCCCTGCTTGGAGCAGAGGGAGTTTAAACATTTAAGAAAAGATTCAGTGGAAATCAGCTGGCTGAGCAATGAGCTAACCCAGAGAAARTGTGGGAGACAAACCATGCCCTCACCCCAAGGCCAAAGTGTGGGGTTAGCTCGGGATTGCAGAGCAATGCCTCTGTCCTCAGGGAGTTCAGACACTTACATTTGGAAGCAGTTACTTTCCTTCAAAGAAAAAATAAAACCCAGAGGCYTGTGCTTTCCTCTTCCTTGCAAAACTACTTCTGTGATCTAATCCAGGGGGTCTGGGCTCACCCTGCTGCAGGGATATGGGAACACTGGGGATCATTCCTCTTCTGGCCCAAAGGGATTGCAGCTTCATTTCAAACTTCACTATTGCACTTCATTTCAAACCAAACAATATGGGTTTGAATATCCTGAGGAGAAAATGCAGCAAGCCCCTCCTGCTGTAGTGTTTTCAGAGCTCACAGCTGATTTGTTGAGACAGAGGGAGGAACAATCTGATGGAGCAGCAGATGCCCTCACCCAGGARCAATCATGAGATCCAGCATGAACAGCAACAAAGAACGGCTGCCCAAAAGTGCATCTGTTCCCCACCACCATCYACAAGAGCACAAATGTGATAAAGATACCACTGCTGCTTACAAACCCTGCCTGTACTCTATCCATCACTGGGAGAGCAGCAAACTGCCGATMCCCGCACTCCCCGTCTGGCATCTTAGGCCATAGAAATGCTATATTAACACTGGAGCAGTCCTTTTACAGGTGTGCACATTGTGATTTCCTTCCTTCATTAAAAAATCAGCCGGAACATTTAAAGGAAAATAAGTTCTTTATCCTTTGCTTTTGCAAGCGGGATTCACCTTGTGTATCTAAAAGGTCCTGCAGAACAGCAAGAGGGGAATGTAAAAGAACTAGAGGGTTTAAAAAGCTCTTGTAAAATTATTAATTTTCATGCTCTTTGAGAAATAGAATTTGACAGGTTTATTTCTTTATGTAATCACAAACAAGTTACAAGCCAGTAGATACAAGAAACAGGGTTTACTTAATTTAGTTTTTTTTTTTAAAACTGTCTTGGATTTTTCAGGCRTCTTTCTCTATACCTCTTATCACTTCACTTGGCTTAAAACTGGAACTACTGCTCTTTGACCTAGGACTGATTAGTTTTTCTAGACTTTTGTCCTAGATGTTCGTAACACAACAACCCAGGTTATCCAATATCTAATTAAACACAGGTGGAGCTTGAATTTCTTACAGGAAGACAGCAGAATCCATTTTGAGCAGTATGAAAGGGAAAGGAGTGCATTGGCAGGGAAGTGAGATAAGATGGTGGGGAAACGAGATCACCCTGATTAACTTTGTCTGCTACTAGCAAATATATCCCTAAATAACCAATCTGTATGTCAATTTTTTTGTTGTTTTGCTAGTATCTGTTGGCTATTTCATCATGGTTTTATCTGTAACCTTGAAGCATCCCACTTAGGAGATGTAGCTAGTTCATCCCTACCTGCTCCTGCTTTTTTTTCTGTGCCTTGAATGTATTTTGCATTAGGTTGCTGCTCCCTGTAAAAAGCACTGTATTTCTCACCTTCTCCTGCCTGCAACTTCACCATTGACAATGAAAAGTTTTAGGCTTTTGGTACAGAAAATAGAAAAAAAAAATTAGTTCTTTGAGTTTCACTTAGATATGCAGCTACTTCTAAATAAGCAGAGCTGTCTTAACAACCCCATCCCACATGAACCATACTCTGCTTCCAAAWGTGACACAAATTTTGTCACTGCAAYCTYATCTCAGAAAGCTGCACTCCAAAAACATCTCAAACTCTACACCAGATTACTGCCTTGGGCCTCAGTTCTGTCCCCACCGCTCGTATTTTTTGCATCTTTTACATATGGAATSACAGAAGCACAGAATGATTTGGGCTGGAAGAGACCTTAAAGATCAATCATTTCCAACCCTCCTGCCAGAAGCAGGAACACATTCCACTAGACCAGACTGCTCAAAGCTGCATCCAGCCTGGTCTTGAACACTTCCAGGGATGGGGCATCCACAGTTTCTCTGGGCAACCTRTGCCCAWGTCTTACCACCCTCACAGTAAAGAATTTCTTCCTCATATCTATCCATCACCCTTTGTTCCATCCCTACATGTGCTTGTAAAAAGTCTCTCTCCAGTTTTCTTGCAGGCCCCTTTTAGGCACTGGAAGGCTGCTATAAGGTCTCCCWAGAGCCTTCTCTTTTCTAGGTGGAACAACCCCAGCTCTCTCAGCCTGTGTTCATAGAAGAGGAACATGTATGTAACAGCCTTAAAGACAATTGATTAAAGAGGTGATGATTTCCCTGACACCAGAGCACAGAGCTGGGCACCAATAGGAAATTCCAGCACCATGTTGTGAGCCATCCTCCTGCCTCCTCATCCAAACAGTACTGGGGTGTTAGATTTAAACAAAGATTACTGTCACAGGTAAGCCAGGCAGGTGAACCCATGTCTATTAGCTGCCAGTGTTACATCAATTAAAGGTGCACAGTGGTGCTACAAAATTGAACCCCCTTTGTGCCATCTTTGCTTGGATTGCCTCCTCAGCATTGTCCTTCTGAGTGCAAGGAAACAGCAATAGTAAGAAGGGCTATGGAGGCAGACGGGTGAAGGCACTACTGGTGGTGTGTCCTTAGCCAGCTGATGACTGTGGTGGCGATGAGTGAGATAAGCTGGAGCTCACCACCTCCCTGTCAAGTGTCTGCAGCACAGCTGGACTCAGGATAYCACCCAGACAATGCCCTCAAGACCAGAGTGACACCAGCCTTCCCGKGGTAGCAGGATGCTGGTGTGCGAGCCTCTGTCTGTAGGATCACTGCAATCCGCTCTTGCATTGGGAACACGGAACACACTGGTGATGACAGYCTGTGTTTCCATAAGGAGGCAGCGGATCTGGGCCCATGGGCATGGCTATCAGCACCAAGTATGGACACAAAGCTCACCCACGTTACCCTGCCAGCGGCCCCAACACATGAAGTTCCCATGAAAAAATGTCCCCGCAGTTCCAGCCGTCAATCCTTTGCGACCTCCCCCGCTGCGGGGGCCGGCCGAAAGGCGGGCATGCCTGCCTGGCTGTGAGGGCAGCACCGGCACAGCTCGGGGCAAGGGCGCAGCCTCGGGGCGAGGTCACCGGCGCTGGAGAGGTTCTTTCTTCCACGATCTCCTCGTCGCAGGAAGCCTCAGCGATGCGATGGGGCGATGCGGCGCAGCAGAGCCCGCGCCTCCCCCACTTCTGAGAAGCCCGGGYTCCACCACTACCGGCTTTCCGTGAGGCCGAGTGCCACCGCTGGCACAGCACAGCACCGCACGACACCCGCCTGCTCTTTTCACTGGAATCCCCTGCTTTTGGCTATTTACATCCTTTTCTTAGAGAGAGACAGGAAGCCAAATGAATCAGAGCCATCTATGGTTACCTCCGCCCCAGCCCTTASCAGGCTCTCGGCAGTCCCTGTGCCTTGACGGAGACACCTCTGCTTGATTCATCCTCTCTCCGCTGCTGAGATGGGGCAGAAGGGGACCAGAAGCAACTGGSTCATCCCTCCTGGGGAAGTGGCCAAGGACCAGGAATCCCAGTGGCCCTGGGCAAGGTGGGARGGCAGGCAGAGGCATCCCAGGCCTTGCTAGCTCCAGTGTCCTGTCAGCATTTCCTGTGGGAGGCACAAGTGTGGGGCTCTCCTCACACAGGCTCCTGCAGAAAGCAGAGACAGGACAGACCCCAGGGCAAGCCTGCAGCATTCCGGCTGCTGCAGCCACAGTCCTAATCCAGGGTRTGCAGGGGTGTACCCCAGAGGAAAGGAGGAAGGAAGAAGGCGAAACATTTCATGGTAAAAGTTGGTTCCACATAAGACTAAAAAGCGAGTTGTTTCTCTGAATGAGCACACGCTGTATGAAAACACCCCACCAGAGGAAGGAAAGTACATCCTTTGCTCTTCTCTTGCAACACCTGACTGACACAAAGGGTTAAACACCAGCGAGCTCTGCTGCACATCTTCTACAGAAAGGGTTTTCTTCCCTCTGAAACTTCGAAGAACAGGCAAAGTGCAGAGCAGCAGCTTAACCAGATCAAGGAAACARCCCCCATGAGTGAGGATGGGGCCCTTCCCTCCTGTAAGTGAATTGCAGTTACAATCTCTTTTGCCCATCAGGTGTAGGAGGCTGCCTCTGAACTCCAGTGATGCATCTGTGCACCCACCATCGCTCTCTTTTAAACGACACCTCTTGCTTCAGGGAATCATTTTGGCTGCCAGAAAACAACTGCAAGGAGAAAATGAATGCAATATTTGGGCCACCTTAGTCCAATCCTCCTGTCTTAGGCCCTCTATTAGCTGAGGGTCAGTGCTGCAAAGGAGCTCAACCCCCACCATCCTGAGCACAGCTGTGCTCAGCTGCTTGGATCCTTCCAGGTCTCCTGGGACCCCCCAAAGTTACCAGGATTCCTGGCTGCAAGGCAGGTTTCCCACCAGCTCATGGAGGCAGCTCTCTGCTGCAGAAAACTCACTTTTGACATATGCATGGGGTCTGGGACACTAAATCAGAGCCAGGCATTTTCCTGGCTTGGCAGAACCACGCTGCAGGACATGAGGTGAGGCAGGCAGCTTGGTGGGGACACTTGGAGCACTKCAGGGAAAGTCAGATGCCTGTGAATGGCACTTGCAGAGCCTCAAGTATTTCCTACAGAGCTCTGTCCAGTTGCCTAATGGGCAGCAATGCTCAGGGGAGAGGGGAAGCGAGGCTGGGGAGCTCCCCTGCCACCCCAGAATATTCTCTGTCCCGCAGGCTGCCAGCGCACACTGACTCTGCCGACCACAGCTCCCAGACTTTGTTCTGGCTCACACTGCAGGCCCCAGCTCTTGTACGRGAAACCAGAAGTGTTCAGGACTTCTGAGGTCCAGGCCCTTTTTGCCAATATAAAAAATTTACCAGCATGCTGGGAGGGTCAGAACAACGCACCCTTTGTGTCTCAGCTGAATCCGGAAAAACAAAGCTATGTCTTCTCTTTTCCTCTTCTTTTCATTAGGGGAAAAAATTATGCGTAAGTTACAGCAACAGGACATCCAAAAAAACCCTCTCCAACCAAACGAACTCTAAACTCGCAAAGGCAACTACTCAAAAGGTCAGAGATGCCAGAAGCGAGACTGCCTGCTCAACACCAGCAGCAGCGAGCGACTGAAATAAAGGACATACGTCCTGCCCCTCTCACAGAGGGAGGACAGCATTCTCTGGCCACGTCGCACTGCCATAAAGTACCTGGAGAGAACAAATGGAAATATTTTCTTAAGCGGCAGGGGAGTGACAGGGAGAGGTGAAGCCAAGCAGCTCAGAGCCAGGGAGCTCCAGCCTGGCYGCAGTCCCTCCCGCACCCAAGCTCTGTCCACCGCCGGACCCAACAGAGACAAAACCAAGTTCTGAGTCTGATTCAATCTTGCCTCGTTCCAGTTTTCCACCAGTTTAACACCCATTATTTGAAAACAAGCAAGCCCTTAGCTATAAAAGTCAAGTTTCTTTTTTAAGGAAAGGACAGAGGAAAAAGAAGAGAATAAAGGACCCTCTACTGATAATCCATTATATGGAAGCATTTCATGGGAGTTGCATTGCACAAAATGCAGCAACAAAACAGTGGTTTTGGTCCTTCCTGAACAGATAGAGCAGATGATGCTTTTTATCAGCATCATAAATACCAAGCTATACATTTTGGAACTTGCACTCAGATATATTTYTGCATTGTGGATGTAGTAATAACAGCTTGGCTTGTCAACTTCTCAGGCCCTGTAGTAATTCTGAAACTAAATATCTGTGCTTACAAACAAGCACCACAAAATACTCTGGCAGTTCAGACTCACACAGCTATACAGACTATACCCTTTATTTTCTTAATCTAGCCTGCCTCCCAATAGCTGACTATTTCACTGAAAAGGCACCTTTTTCTTTGGAAATTCAGGATCCATACAAGTRCGGCAGGAAAGGGTTTGTTTCAAAGTTTGTTTTGCTCCATGGTTCCAGTCATTTGGTTTATCAGAGGGTGTGATTTATTAGAAAAATACAAACAGCGACCAGAAATTAAAAATGCTGTGAYCTTTCGCTGCAAGGAACAGCAGTTTCACAATGCATTCCTGATTAGAAAAGAACATCAAATTACCCACATGCTGGTAGCTGAGCAACTGCAAAGCTGAGCCTTAGCTATCTACAAAATCATGGGATTTTTCAWTTTTTTCTTTCAAAAATATAAACAGTCAGTGTTCATGTTCCCAAGTGGAAAAAGTGTCTGAGGACCTTATTTACAGACTTGGAAGGACAGGCTAATCCCTTGTCCTTGTAGCCAGTTTTAGGAACTTACAGGTTTTTCTTGGCAAATACTCAAATGCAACACTGCTGTCTTGCTCAGACTCGCTTTAGTCAATATGATTTCTGTTAAACTCACCTGCAGYGTGAATCGGGCAATTGTTTGGCCTTATTGCTACCAAACAGGTATTTTAAAGAGTAATCCTTACAGTTTACGAAATGACAGCGGAGGCCTTGGTTTAGATATGCACCAGGAAGAGAGCATTTTCTTAGAAAAGCATAGTTCTCAGTAAATGATAAACCACAGAGCTACTGCTGTGCACATTAAACCACAGAGCTATATTTATATAGAATTAAGGGGCTTAAATCCCACCTCCGCCCCCACTCCCTGGCTTCTGCCATCCAAAAACAAGGATTTCAGATGCACATCTAGCATTTTGACTCCTAACACAATCTCCTGACCCACCCTATAAGGCATCCACGTTATAGCCATGGGGAACACAAATTCTTTTTCCATATGACTGTTTGATTTAAGGCATCTGAAATGTCTCCACTATTTATTATTATTGATCTTCTGGGCTATGGTGATGCCAAGAAKCTTTACTGTGCCAGCTTCTCAGCAAACTGAGAGTCCCTTCCTCACAGAGCTGCMGTCCAAAGAGACCACAGAGACATCAGGAGTCAAGAGGAAACAAGTGCTCTGATCCCAAACACGTACAGGAGGAAATAAATCAGTCTCCAAAACAAGCAAGCATCCCGATTCAGAAACACACTTTAAAAATGCCCACACTTAACCCTTGGCAGGGACCTGGGGGACTAGTGAACTCCACAAGCCACTGTGTGTCTGGGTTTCATGATATGTCCCAGGCTCGACCAGTGCTGCCACCACACTGCCAGGTTGGCAGGGACACCTCAGACTCACTTCATTTTTCCAGTGGGGAAGTATGAGCAGCCTTTACAGTGTGTTGGCATCCAAAGCTGGTATCTGTAGCTGTGCAGCTCCAAAAAAAAGTGTTTGGCAAAGCAGCTTCTGTCCTGAGGGCGAGGAAGGCAAGGCTCATGGAAAGGAACAACAAAACAGACCATGAAGATGTTTTCCTATGCCTGATCATGGAGCAGATTCTCCTGGAAACTAGACTGAGGCACTTGGAAAACAAAGAGGTGGTTGGTACCAGCCAACATGGCTTTATAGAAGGGAAATGATAACTCTCTGCACGCCTGGCTAACTTGGTGACCTTTTCTGATCTGACATCCTCTACCTGGATTTATGCAAAATGTTTGACACTGTCCTGCATGACATCCTTGTCTCCAAGTTGGAGACCTGGATTTAAAGGATGGATCATTCAGGGGGGGAAGAACTGGCTGGATGGCCACACACAGAGTTGTGGTCATTGGCTCATTGTCCAAGGGACAGTGACAATGGACAGTGATGAGTGGTGTCCCTCAGGGGTCAGTCCTGGGGACGATGCAGTTCAGCATCTTGTTGGGACATGGACATGGGATCAAGGGCATCTCAGAAGTTCATTGATGACACCGAGCTGGGTGGGGCACTGGACACGCTGGAGGGAGGGGATGGCATCCAGAGGGACCCGGAGAGGCTGGAGAATGGGGACTGTGCACACCTCGTGAGCTCAACAAAGCCAAGTGCAAGGTCCTGCACAGGGGTCAGGGCAATCCCAGGAACACCCACAGGCTGGGCAGGGAAGTGACTGGGAGCAGCCCTGGGGAGAAGGACTGGGGGGGTCATAGCTGATGGAAAACTCAACACAAGCCAGCAGTGTGAGCTGACAGCCCAGAAAACCAATGGAATCCTGGCCGTATCCAAGGGAGCGGGCCAGCAGGTCCAAGGAGGTGATGCCCTCCCTCTGCTCTGGTGAGACCTCACCTGGAGTGCTGCATCCAGCTCTGGGGTCCCCAGTGTGAAAAGGATTTGGAACTGCTGGGAGGGCCACAAAGCTGATAAAAGACTGGAGCACATCCCCTACAGAAACAGACTGAGCTGGGGCTGTTCAGCCTGGAGAAGAGAAGGCTGAGTGGAGAACTCACAGCAAATTTCCAGAATGTGAAGAGGACCTACCAGGAAGCTGTAGAGGGAACCATCAGGAGGAACTGTAGTGACAGGACAAGGAGTAATGGGCACAGATTGAAGGAGGGGAAATTTAGATGGCATGTTAAGAAGAAATTCTTGTCTGTGAGTGTGGTGAGACACTGGACCTGGTAAGCCAGGRAGTTTGTGGAYGCCCCAACCCTGGCAGTCTTCAAAGATTGGAAAAGCCCTTGAGCAACTTGGTCTGGTGGGAAGTRCCCCTGCCCATGGCAGGGGGGGCTGGGACTAGGTGATTTTTTTATGTCCATTCAAACCCCTTAACATTCTACGATTCCATAATTCTACATGACAAACTACATGCCAGCAACATTACTTTTGAGGGACTTTTTTCACTATTTCAGATAGTCAATAAGAAATAGGAATTAACAGTGCTGCACCTGCACAAATCTGGGCTCCAGAAACACAGACTGTCCTCTGAAGAGACTTGTGGGGCACATCCTGTGCTTCTCCAGGCTCACACATCTGTCCCTTTCCMAAGGAAACCACAGGGAGGAGACAAAGGGTACACGGGTCTTGTCTCTGCACAGTCTTCTTGAAGGCATCTGCTCGAAGGTGTGAATCAGAAGGTAGAGAGAYTCAGCTGAGGCTCTGTTAGCACATTATAATATTCTAAAAGCAACATAGAGCTTTCTAGGTGACTCGAAAGACTTCTGTTCAGTCTAGGTTTAATCCTGCTGCCACATAGCTAAAGGGAAAGAGCACCTTCACTCAAGCACTTAGGAGCAGTGCTTCCCAGGAGTCAAGGGGCTGGGTGTTACCATGAACAAGCCGTACTCTCAATCCCAGCTTGCAAGGATTTTGTTCTCCAGCTGACCAAGGGAAGTTAARTGAGCCCTGTCTGGCAGAAGAAGCCCCAGGTGACCACAGTCAGACACTTTCTGGCCTTCATTGTTAGGTGAGTGGCAGGATAATAAATCCAGCCAGCAATAAATCCAGCAGAATTGAAAGCCCTTTTGATACTTCAAAAGTAGTAAGATATTCTTTGTATAGTAAGGTGGCCACTGGCTGTACCAAAGCCTCAGAGCAATTGCTGAGATTTTTCTTGAATTAATTTGGGTAGTATTAGCTGTAAAATGACAACTGCCTGCATCTTAGTGGTACAGTAGTGCAGGGCATGCAAATACCATTGGGGCAGGGCCCACGATAAGTAGTGAGTAACAGAAAAATCAGTTTCCCAGCTCCCTGWGCTCTCAAGAGAGTTAATGGACCTGCAATCACAGAGGACAGAAATTAAAACACAGTTATAGGCATTACAGGGGCTGTGTAAAAGCAGGATGTGCAAGCTCAGCCTGGCAATGCCTGTCTGTGGCCCAGGGGCAGAGGTGCCTCAAGGAACTGCCCTGAGGAATTTGTGCCATGATCTAAATAGGCTCTGGGCACCACTGTTACTAATTACCASCCTCTCTTGAGTTGGGCAAAGATTTCATCCACTCCTCTCTGACCCCATAATGTTGACAGCTCTGGGAAGAAAGTGGAAAGACTCCAGTGATGACTAGGAAAAAACCAAAACCATTGGGTGACTCACTTTTCCATATCAAACATGATTATTTTGTATCTATAAAGATATTTATTCCCACAGAGACTCCTACATCAAGTTCACTCRCTTCACAAAGCAAACAATAGTTTTCCTCCTCTCAAGCCAGCTGATTTGGAGTGGCACCTGTTATCAGAGTCAAAGTATGTGGGGTTGGAAACAAGGTGCAACTGGATGTTTGACCTAGGCTGACCAAGCCAAAATGTTATATTCTGCAATTTTCAGGCTGCTGAGAAATGAGGCAAACATGGATTAAAAGTACTCAATTGAACCAGTGTGGAAAGAGAAGTATAATTCTGGTACCAGTGAATTCTGTATTAACAAAGTATTTACTGGCGGGAGGAGAGGAACATTTCTGTCACATTTCAAAGGCAAGTGGGAAAGCAGCCTTATGCTGGAAATATAAATACTGCTTCAATAACCCTTACTGCATCTAAAGGGGTTTCTGTTTGGGGATAATTATCTTTCTTTCCCTCCAGGCGCTGCCTTAAGTGCTTTGAGTAATAAGGAAAACAATGACTAAAATAGTCACTGTGCTCTGAAAGCTCACAGTGCCCAATAAGCTCCTAACAGGAGACACTTTGGACAAGTTTTATTCCCTGATCTGCACCAATTAAAGCCAGTGAGAGCTCCATTTATGCTCCTCCAAGAAGAATTTCACCCATAATATTTAACTACAATGAGCAAATCCATCTTATTAGATATTGGTGCACTGGAAAAATGCCCTAGGTATTTTTAGTCGGCAACCTGGAGGACACTCCAGATCCCTGGGTTTACCGTGGCTAAGCTCTAATTTATGAAGCAAGAGTTTGGCACAAAGAACAAAAGCATGTGGACATAGCTATTGCACATCTCATGATCAGTTCTTAAATGGAAAAATGGATGAGATACCTGAGCTTGGAATAAAATTATTCCAGCCAAGAGAATACACAAACCGAGTGGGTCTTGAAACATTTTAAGGCAGTAAGAAAACATGAAGATACCAGCCTAATGCTATATCGCTATATATTACACAATTTTACTGAGTTTACTGAGCAAGGGAATCCTTGTTTCATTCATTCAAAACAAATCAGAATGGAATAAAAAGTCACCTAACAGATGAGCCAKTAAAAGATGGGGAGAGGACTAAGAAAATCTCCTGGTCATGGACCCAAAATTATGAGTGGGATAGAGCACACCACAGAAGCAGTCTCAGAACCAAACAGTTCATGCTTGCCTCTCAGATTATSCAGCACTTAACATGAAAAGTTTAGGTGCTGCATAAAATTAATGGGGGTGGTGGTGTTGGTGGTGTTCTTGTTTATGTCCCTGGACTAACTGATTATATGCTCTTGGCATTTCTATAACCTCAGAAGCTCGCAGATATAAATTTAAAAGAGTAGCTTAGATCTGTAGGAACTTTAAAATATAAGCGCCTGGGGAAGTAAGGAATCCCTTTTTAAAAGGAACAGGATTACGCAGAAGAAACGTGAAGAACTGTAAAAGGGAAAATATCAATGGAAGAGTAGCAAAAGCCTTCCTGATGAGATCAGTTCAGCTATGGAAGGAGTAAAAACACTATCACAGGATGCATATAAAATTTTACTAGGCTGTCATAGATATCTTGCATACTCACTCACAACCTTTTCTGTTTAGACCTTCCTTGGTAACAGAYGGGTAGGCATGAGGGAGCAAACTGGTTCCCAAACACTTCTGTTACCARAAAAGTTAAGGCATAAGACAGCAAAAAAACTTTTCACTCTTGAAAGAAGCAAGCTGAACAAGATCCACACCACCATGTTACTTTTCAGCAAACCCTACCAGTTTTGCACAGACCAGAGGATGTAACTTTACCTCTKTGTTCAGGTAGTAACAGATGGGAAAGCTGGGAGARGAAAAGMTACCCAGCTGTCTCTGGAAATTTTMGTGGYRTCAACAAATTCTTAGTTTGATTTGCCCCAATATCCCCAGCTCCAAATAATCCTTCCTTTACTATGCCACTGGAGAATCCAAGAAAATCTCACCTCTGTACAACTGTGGCAATTGGAAGGACCTTATTTGGATTCCTCCCCCCAGCTTCACTTTGCACTGAGAATACAGGGCTTCAAGAGCATTCACGAAGGGATTTTTTTYCTCCTCTGGCTTAAACAGTGAATGGCAGAGCTCCGAGTCTGAATAAACAGTGTGGGTGGTGACTGCTCTGTGAGGCCCATGTAAAGGATGCAATCATTTTCTGACTCTGTTCAGCATTAAATCATGTGAAACTAGCTTGATTACCACACATAACATCGACTCTGTTACAGACTATAACGTACCGTGTATCCTTCCCTAACTTTGCAGGGGAAAAAAATAACAATTAATTCTCCCAGCTTCAAGTGTTTAATTGTGTATAAAGTTCATTGACCTCACTAGTTGCTGTCAGATGATCTTGCTAAGGCCTGTGAAAAACATCCCAGGAATGCAGTGATGTGGGCAGAAACAAAGTGAGTTCATGCCACAAAATGCTTTAAATGGAACAAAATCAGCAACCATCCGGAGAGCCTGCACTGAAAACAGGACTTCGGAATAATCGTTGATTTAACCTCACCTAAGCACAGCTAGTCCTTGAAAAGAGGGTATTATAAATCATAGCCTTTAAAAAAATAAATCCTTTAGGGATCCTGCATGTGACTACATGAAGTAACTTTGTTTACTGGGAAATSTCTGCAGCTGACTGGGAGGCAATGTTTTGGAATGACTGGAGAAACTGGGGCATGTAGGAGATAAGCTGGGAAGTGGGGAACCTGCTTTTGTRCCCTGTCCAGTTCCCATTAAGGGCAACCACAGATAAGTCGTTTTGCCTCCTGCAACTCAATTTCTTCCTCAATAAAAATGGAAATAGGTCTGCTTATCTACGCTGCACTTTTTCTGTGCGGGGAAGTCACTGTTAACGGGAGGTATTATCATGCATTTGACACATATGTGAGCATCCAGCATAGTTTTTGACATCTCTCTGACATGTAGCTTCTGAGCCATGTTTTAAGAAATCTTTCCTGGAATGACCCCAAGGAAATGTGTTGTGTTACCCATTTCATACATCGTTTCCAAATGAATAATTCAGCTTGAATTCTGCTGGTAGTGCCCATTAAAATGTAAACTGCTCCTCTTACCTACTTTTCACAATYGACCTATGCACAGAGGGATGCCACAGCCCGATTTTCTAGGGAAGCACTGCAAGATGGCAGCTTTTGTTAACCCTTAAATCTTAGCACAACTTAAAAGCACATCTGCCAAATCTCTGTCTGAGGTCAAGGCCTCTGAGATGGAGACCAGAGGTGCCTAYGGGCATGGATGGCATTTTGACCATCCCCAGTGTCGTCTCGGGGTGATATAGACATACAAGCCCCATATCCCACCAGGGCTGGAAACTGAGTTCCCCCCTGCTTCTGGTGTTTTCTTGGGAGCCTCCAGCAGAACCTGACCATTAAGTACCAAGTTCTTKTAGTGTGACCAGGCAAGCATCACTGCAATGCATTTTCTCATTGCATTTATTTCATATCCCCCGCCATACTGCTCTCACTGTTCCTTCCCTCCTCCTCTCCAAAGGCTGATGTACATGAGGAGGGAATGTATGGCTTATAGACAGTAGAAAGGTGATTGAAAAGCTGGTCTGCAGTAATGACCTAGGAAATACTCATCTTATCCAGYATGTTGTCTGACAGCAGCTCTCTCTTTGCTGGGGGGCACCATTGTCMGAATCCTTTCCAATTTACTTCTGATATTTTGCATATTTTATGGCTGCTACAGCAGATAAGCTCCTGAACAAATAATTATGGTGAGACCATTTTGCATTTGGTTATTTGGTTCATTTTGGTGATCATAACAGGCTTGGATTATAACTTCTACCATCTGGAWTTTAATCTTCTTCACAGACAGCTAAAACCAGATAATAGCCATATTAAATTGTGGATTATGATTTCTCCTGGTATTAAGTTCTAAAGTCTTACCCCAGAAGGGTACAGGATTAAGACAACCTCTACTATTAAGTGCACTGGAAAAGATGTAGTTCATAATTTCTCGTATCTATTTTATCTGCTCATTATCAATGACAATAGTGGCTTTAAATGATAAGAAAAYACTCCAATCAAGCTCTGCAATCCAAACAAAGTGTCTGTGGGAGAAGRGGGTTTAATTAAGTTTTTCTTTCCATTGCCCTGTTGCACGTGTTTGGATGGCAGAGGAGGGGGATGGAGAAGGAAAAAACAGAAAGCGTGATGCAACTTCATATTTATGGGAAAAATATTTGGWGGACAAGATATCTATGAAATCAATGGGTTCCAGGCCTCAGCCAGCATTTCATGCTTTTCCCAGATGGTGACATATTGGAATGTTTTCCCAAACAGCAAGAAGCCAAACTGGGGTTTTTGCAGCTGCAAATAGGTAGGAAAACTTTAACCCAGTTCCACAAAAAGCTACAATATCAAACAATTTTAAGGTAGTTGTGAAAGACAACTATAATACACTGTGACATACCATTCTTCTGCATTGTATTTTTACGAATAGCATAAGTATTAATGTAGAGCAAACTGCCTCAGCAGTAATAATAAGAAATAGGATTCTGAGCAACACCCACACGTTTAAAGGTAGTGCAAAGACTTGGGTTTAGTTCAATCATTTCCAAAGTTCAAGATAAATAATCTGCAACAAAGGCCTGATGTAAGCGCAACTCTATTTTATTACCCAGAAAACTGCRCTCCACCAGAATAAACTGAAAGAGAAGCCATGGAGTTTGCAGCTTGTCAAAAACAGAGAAGACATTAAACTTGCCTTAGGGGAAATACACACATATATATCATACACTGTGCAACACCTGGGCATTAAGATTTCTTCTTACCTGAAAATGCCATTCTCTCTTGTTAGGAAATGGAAAATACAACACTAGTAATCCAAGCACAGCTGGTGAAAACCAAACAAACCTAGGAAACCATCTGCATATGGATTCAGAAATTCTTGCTGCATCACTCCCTTTCTTCAATTTCATTACAGGAAACATAGCACATCCTGAAAGCAGGAGTTTTATCTGAGAAAATCACGTACTTCAGTCATGTTTGATACTAAATGGCACCTTGAATCCTCTCCTCCTATCTCCTCCCTGTAGTTTAAATCCAAAATGATTTTAGCAACGCAGTAGCTAAAATTTCCTTGGACTAGCCACCCCTGCTTTGCAGATTCTGAATGCTGAGTTTCTGAACTGTATGAAGAAAGGGGTTGTTGTGTCTAATAGTTCCTGACACAACAGCAAGAGCATGTTGAAATTTGAATTAAGATGACAAGAATTATCTGTGTATACATGAATAAAGGCTTATATTTATATAAGATTAGTATCCTCAGATAGTATGAAGCTAGAACATTGTTTGGGTAATGGTGCAACAATACAATCCCAGCATTCCCGTGGGATACAGCATGTGTTTCTATCCCTGGTGATTTATGAGCTACTGGACCTTAAAGCTCTTGCTGCTGCTTTCCTTTAGCAACCTTTCATTGGCACARGTCCAGCTCTGAATACAACCAAGTCCACAGCCTTTGACTGTCAAAAATATCTGGTGCCTGTTCATGTCGAGCTGAGGGTCTGCACAACCCACCCTGCAAGGCTGACTGCTGGACTCCTGACGCCTAACACACCCCACCAAGTTCAGCAGTGACATCCTGATTTACACCCCTTTGGTATCTTATCCACGAGCCCGCAGCAATCCATTAAAGAAACACCGAAAAATTTAAGAACAAACAAACAAATCGACCCTGCATTCCCATTAAGATAAAAATGTGAAATGAACATAAAATGAAGGGAGATACTGCTGTCACTTCAAGGAGTGAGGATTAAAGGACTCCAGCCTCATCAGATAAGACTCTGGATTTTCTTGTCTAGCACTCTTGTTTTAATCCATTTTCCAGTTCTATATGAAATGAATTATAGCTAGATCTGCATAGAGTTTAAGGAAATAAATCTATCCCTACAGTGTATTTGAATTTAAAATACACACAGCCTAATATCTTTCATGCCTGAAAAAAAATGGACGTGAAATCTCAGGGGGAACAGAGCAATTACCTATTTCAGTCAACGTGTGAAGAATAGTCAAATAAATGGGCTAACAGGCCCACCAGCTGGAAAAATTAAACTGAAAGCCTGCTTCTGAATATATGCATTATATCACCCTTAGCCAGAATGGCTTTAATTATTCTTAAATATAGAAGTGGAATGAGAAATAGGAAAATCTTACAGCCCTTTTCTCCCACAATGGAGAAAGAGATGGAAAATGCCATCATTATAATTTTTGTTGCCATTAGATAAACGGGTAGTCTTCCAGGTCATGGTAATCCTCCTTGGCTTTTTATATTATCTATTTAGCCTGAGGATCCAAAGATATTTTTTAAGTGCTTGTGGATTCTGTCACTCATACGTCATCTGCTGGTTATGGAAATAGAATTGGGCCCACTTTGCAGGCAGGGATAAACACAGTTCTGTCAGTGAGAAAGTGTCACACCGGCTGAGCCCGTGCAGTCAGGTCTCTCCTTGGACCATGAAGCCACTCAGAGAAGTTAAGAAAAGAAAGGTGGGATGCATTTTACTTAATTTGAGTTGCCTTAAAACTGCAAGTCTAAACAAAGAGTTCATGYAGATTTCTTCCCTGGATGATTCATTTTGTTTCACACCACCTAATTTAGGACCGGATGAATCACCTTTTGAAAGCATCTGTCTGTTGGATGCCTAACTTTCAGAAACCTCAAATCCATCCTATGCAGAAAAGCATCATCACCTTTACTAAACAGTTAATAAACTCTGTAATACATCTCCAAGGCTACTTACAGAAGACTTTTATCTAGTATTCTTTGACAGAAATTATAAAAATACCAAATGCYTAATTTTCATAATCTCAACCATTTYTCCTGACRGAAAACAAACAAAAGAGCTACTACATTTCAACAGAAAATGCTTCAAGAAGAAACTATTTGTCAGGCACATCACACAATTGAAAAAAAGTCTCTCAGTTGAGATGGTGAGGAAGACRGTGTGAACACATCACCAAACTTTGCAGCCAACATGCCACCTTCTGCAGTTCTAGCTTTGTATGTGTGTTTCAGACGAGGGGCTGAAGTTACATTTGTGTTTTCTTGCCAGTAATGTGCCAGATGGGTTCCTTCTCAAATGTGTGCCGTTGTAAGACCCATCTTGCCTGGAACAACATAGAGCTCCTGGGTCAAGCCCACTTTGGTGAACACAGATCTCTGCTGCTTCTGTGCCTGTTGCTCACTCTACTTTTCATCCCCAGTCCCAAAGAAGATGGTGGAGCTCAGCTCAGCCTCCTGGCTGCAGGAATTATTTGCAGAGATGACAGAGAGTTTCCCCTCAGGAAGACTCCCCAGTGAATTTCCATGTGACCAAACCCCTTCCAAGCCATCAACTTAAAAATAACATGTTGGGTTTTGGAAAAAATGTAATTCTGGGGGGTTTGTGGAGCCTCTGGTTTTGACTCTTTAAGGCTGCACTGGTGTTGAGCCTTCAGAAGACTCTTCCTCAACAGAGAAACTCCTTGGCAGCCAGCTCCAGAGGCAGAGGTCTTAAGGACATCAGTCAGGGTGAGACTCGGCCCTTGTCAGGAAGACTTGGCAATGCTGCCAATGTTCATGGCAGCCCAAAAGGCCTCTGAAACCAGGAGGGCTATCTGAGCAGACCTACAGGCAGATAAAAAGCATCTTTGCTCCCACAGTGACAAGTGCCTCAGGCAAGCCAACGGATAGACTGCCTCAAATTCAAACTGGTGAGTTTCTATTTCATGACTGATTTCACTCTTATGGGCAATCCCCAGGGTAAAAAATCCTCCCTGTTTCATGCCAAACTGCTACCAACAGGTTTTAGGGAGGTTCTGCATAGCTTGGGGATTTTTATTCAAGTCTTTTAAAGCCTACATGATGAAAAACACAGCGACTAAAACTGAAAGCCTGGGCATTCTGCACCATATGTTACTGCTTTGCCATAGAAAACTTCAGRGTTTTAGGGTTGGTGACTGGGAAATTATGACCTCCTGCCTGTGAAGTTGCAAGCAATTAATGCACTTGCCCAACTGTTCATCCTTTGATATCATAGGCAGGAGGAATAGAGGTGGTTTTCTTTCTTTAATCTGTTTCTCCGAAAAATCTATTTTAAAACCTCTGAGCAMAAATGGATTTAGTGGATGTGCAGAGGTCACAGGTGGACTTTTCCCCTTTGCCCCCAAGTGCAGTTTCCCTGCCTCAAGCASTCAGGTCTTACATTGTTCAATTGCAAAGCAAAGCTTCTGAAAGCGACCTGATGTGACACATACCGTCAGGAAAAGATCAAAGCTCCGGGAGCGGCTCTGTTCAGTTATATGGACAACTTTAATGATAACAGCATCAAATTATTGCATTGTTGATAATATTAACAGAACAACTCCCTCCCCAGGTGTAAGGGCAGGGCCAGTAGTTATGGGTGAGCCTGAATATAGTTACACATCTTTGCACCAACTCCTAAACCTTATAATGTCTTCTCTATATAAACAGCTGAAAAAAATACAGAGGCCCTTGAATCTTTTTCTATTTAAGTCCTGAAATCCAGAAAAGAGATTATATTACATTTTACTTACAATGACATGGTACATCTTTCTCAGCATGTCCATTCCAATGCCAGGCTTGTGAACTATGCCATGACAGAAAAACTGTCAGTAAGGACAACTTACTGCTAAGGAAGATGTATCTCTAAAAATGCAGCTAGGAGAGGGTGATGAACTTCAAAACAAGTTTTACTGAGGTAYGTGTGTAAGTCAAAAGTGAATAAAGGGTGGTAAAACTGAAGGCACTTTCCCTATTCTGGGTGACAAGATTATTTGGGCTTAACTTCTGTATTGGATGGATGACTCTGAGTACATTGTGGGTAAGAAGGAAATAATACACATTCTTGTGGCTACAAACACTAAACCAAAAAGCTAAACTGTCTGGCTTTATATTGCTAAAACACAGAGTTGTGGAAACATTGCTAAAGTTTTGTTGGTACAGGCCGTGGAACTAATCTTGCCTCTTTCTCAGTGTCTTTATCTCATGGTTTACCTTCCCTTTACTGTCTACTTTCTGCCTCTTTTCCTCTCCCCTTCTCTCCCCACTCAGCATTCAGTTCCTTTGTGTCTCAGGTACAGCAAGGTCGGTTAGCAAGGAAATCCTGATGCAATCATGATGTTTTCGTGTCACCCTTCATTAGTCACTAAGGTTATAAAACCATAATGAATGATGCTGTTGTTATTAAATAAATTCTGAACAGATTTGATTTCAATAGCCCAATATTCCCCTTTTGTTTTTATTCTATAAGAAAAAAAAACATTTTCTTTTTTCAGTACAGTCCATGGAGGGCACAAGAATATTTACAGATGATCTCTGAACATTCTTTTTTTCTTTTTCTTTTTTTTTTTTTTTTTGCCCTACTCAGGCTGCAGTGGTGACAGCCCATGAGGCCACCTTGGCAGCACAGGGAATACACCGAGAGGGCAGTCCACCCTGCCTTTGACCCACTGGCATTGTCCCTTCTGGTGGCACACTGGCCACTGAGATTGACTGCAGCTTCCTGAAGGCCCCTGAGATGATGGAGCACATCCTTCTGCCTGTCTGTACCCAYAGGGAAAGTGGAAACCACAGCTTTGCTGCAGGCACTGTGCTGCCACGCTCAGCAGGAGAGCAATGATGTCCCCAYCCCAGGATGCAGCCAGAGAGGGATCACCATGTTTCCCTGATGCATCTGTCAAATGAACCAGGACTTAGAAGGACCCATAGGTGGAGAGAATTTTGAAACTCAATCCTAGGCTTGAAAAAGCAGGCCCTAATATCTCCTCTTCATCTGCCTCCAATATAAAGCTGTAACCACACTAAGGTCGGTGAGATAAAAGAAGAGAGACTAACATAGTCTGTGTATTGCCTCCCCTTTGGCACCCTCCTACCGACTCCATACTCATTTCCATCTGTGCAAAGTGCATGTAAAACAACTTCCTCCCTTGCCAGCTAGACATTGAACTGTGGGATTTGAATCGTTCTGGGTTCCTGGGCCTCCTTAGGTACATAAAAGCCGCGTCTGTGCCTCAGGAGGCGTCTGAATCGCAGCCTTTGTGTGCTGGGCACAGGGGAAACGGAGCCCGACTGTGGGCATGTGCCAGCCCCTGCCTGGTAAGAGCTGGCATTGTCTGCTCTAAGAAGCCTCAACATTTCCACCAACCACACTGAGTAAATTTTCAATGGCAGAGTCAGGCTGTACACAGTGAAATGAACAAATCCAAATTTYCTAAAAGCGGGAAAGTCTTGGATCAAAACATACCACAGAAAGACCTGAGTTTCCTGGCCTGGTGCATAAAGCAGAGAGGGTAACATGTTGCATCCTTGGATCATGGATCATCCTTGAATGCTGAGTTCTAGACCATCCTCAGCTGTAGCACCTAAGAAAAGGGTGCAAAGGACTCTCAGCATTGCAGCAGCTATGGGTGCTCAAGGGAGATGTGCCCAGCAGGATGGTTTTGAACGTAGCAGTKCTATGCAAAACAGTCTTTGCTGAGTTTTGTTTCCACTGGGCAGATGCATCTCCCTGTCACAGAGCAGTGAGGGGCACCAAGCACTTGATACAGCAGAACAGAAGCAGAGGAGTACTATGACACATCAGCAATTCCAGCTTGCATCTTCCAAAGAAAGAAGAAAGAATAACTTGTGGTCTGCTACACGAAAAAGTCTTCCAACAAAGCTTTTTCAGCTACAGTGAGATAGATATAGCTACATATTTACAGTTCAGACACCAGGGAGATAATCTATGTACATATACTTCCAAAGTAGTGTTGGACAAGRACTGGAATTTTCCTCTGCAAGGAGCATAACAACTAAATATTTAAATGGTTAGAAGGCYAAACAATTGCAAACAAGTCAGTAACAACCATATTGCTCTCAGTTCCTGACATCACCCACTAAGGACAGCTGTAAGACAGGACCTGAGTAAGCCCCAAGTTATTCCTTTAAACTGAACATCCTCCTCCTCCTCCTAATAACAGTAATATTAATATTAATAATAATAATAATAATAATAATAATAATAATAATAATATAATGTCAAACTAACCAACAGCTACACGGAGTAGAAATATACCTCTTTCAGAAAATCTGAAAAAAGCCAGTGCTTCAGAGAGCTCATCATTCTTTCATGTAGCAATCATCAAACACTTTCCTGATAAATTGTTATGCAAACTGATGCCTGATGGAGTTTGGACTAACTCAATAGTCTTGTGTAAGAGTCAGGCTCATAGAAGAGCCTTATATGGGTACCCAGCATCTCAGCAAGTGCTCCCAGTCCTGCCTGCTCAACTGATGCTGTGCCCTGCAGACAATACGTGACCGCTGGCACCCTCACAAACCCACATGTCGCGAGTGAGGACGGAGCAGGCTAATCAGAAACAGCCAAGTTTGGTGGTGCAAGGCTGCTGCCCTCGCCAGCGACGAGGGAGGTGGACACAGGGGCACGGGGAACGACATCACGTGAAGGAAGAAGCGAAGAACTACAGATGTCCCGCCGGAACAACGACACAGTGTTCCCGCTGCATCCCGAGCGCAAACGTGGCTTGTGCGCATTCAATGAAATTGTTTTTGTGTACAAAGAGGATTTCAGCTGCTGTGAGGCAGATGGAAGGCGATTTTGGCCGCGCTGAAATGTCTGGTACTGCCTGCGTTCGGAAGCGTGCACGGGGCAAGAACAAAATACACTACTGTGCAATGTAAGTTGTCTGGTAAAAAATTAATTCAGCACAGAGCTATCTGAACTACAGGAAAACAAGGAGGARTGGATGACTTACCCTGCCCCTCTGCCCGTTCCTTTCTCTTTGAAGAAAGGGAGCTGCCCACACTGCTGATCCTGAGCAACTCAAGGAAAGGTGAGAGGGGACAGCAAGTTCCAGAGGGCAGCAACAACCATGAGAAACATCATTTACTTAGTTGAGTTTAAACATGGAGTTTAGAGAGCAGAGGAGAGTGAGCAGGGAGGAGCTACAAACAGGGAGCCTCTACCTTCGGCACAGCACCATTCACCTCCTGTAGTCGCTGACAGCAGCTCTGCTCCCTGGGCTGGGGGAGTCACCTACAGGTAGCGACTACAGCTCCCCCTCCCTCTGCTCCCCTTTCCCCCAGGAGTTGAGCTGCTTCTGCATGCCTTTCAGGGTGGCACAAAAACAGGTGAGACAAAAGGCAACYCTGCTTTCAGAAAGTTTGAGAAACTCTTTACTAGACCAGCTAGTTCATCCTACCAGGGTGATTGCATCACTTAAATATCTGGTTTGCTAAACTCTTTTTAATTGGGAAAGTGTTTTTCTATTAAAATTTGCAGGTCTCCATAGATCATTTACCTTCCAGTACCCCATGCCTGTTAAAAATCTTTCTCCCAGCCTGGTTTTGTATGGTGCTAATGTCAATCCACATCAAAGTCCACAGGAATTCTACACATGTGAATCCAAGTTTAAGCAAGGAAAAAAAAAAAAAAGGGAGCTCAGATTTTTATTACGTGAATTTTATTGGAACATTCCCTTCATGTCCCTACATACAGAAGAGCGTCTGGATTCAGTTACAGCTGCATTTACTCCCACACATCTGCTCCCTTATTGTTATAGTTACCTTTTCTCAGGGGATTTAAGGAACTACCCCCCTGAAAAAKAGCCCTTCACCTTTAGGTCCACAATGACAAAGATCAAAAAGCCGTCAGCATTCCTGCACCATGACATGAATTATGCTCTGCAGCAGTTTAAAAATTGCTTTTCTAATTTGAATGCTGCTGTTTGACYGCCGGGTTTCCAAGAGCGGTGCGCAGCAGGGCCGGTGCCCTCGCTCTCCGTGTAGGTGTGCAGCTTTGCTTTATAACCCACAGCACGTCTGTGACTGGCGTTTCACTGGGAGGGGTATGAGGCAAGGTATAGGAAATCTCCCTAGCAACAAACACAGAAACAGAAAAATAAACTTTGGATGCACAACATTCAATTGATTACACAAGTTGTTGGGCTGGCTGCATSATGGAAAGCAACCGGAGGACAGCTGAGGCCGCCAAGAGGGGATGCCAGCCAGATTAAAGGTACCCAGCACTTAGAAACATAAGGGCCCAATTGTGTCAAAARTCTTATTTTAATAGAATAATACAGTATGAAGCAAGATACTTCCGTGCTTTCCAATGACTCTATTGTGCAGACCCTTGGGAGAGCTTTGAAGACCAGATTTTATCTTGGTCTCACTGCAAAGACGAATCCCATCCTAGCTGAAGGCAGGAGCAAAGTCCTGGTTTATTTCAGGGCAAACGAGGGTGGGCACTAAATGCATATGTTGATGGACCTCAGTGCAAGAAGGCAGCCAAGGATGCCAGRGACATCGGGAATGAAGCACTGCAGCAGCACACCTAAACACACCCTGGCAGTGGGGGCTTGGGGAAAGGGAGAGTAAGAGAAACTACACTCCACTGCAGTAATTACAAATTACAAGGTATTACTGGCATGAACAAAAAAGCATAGATTAYTCTCATTAGCTGGTTATGGCCAGCTAGTGCCTATTTGGGGTTGAAACTTGAACTGGTTCAAAGACACCGAGTGCATTTTCTGTCTAGGAAAATACAAGCTGAGCCCAGAAGTATTCATCTTCCAGGGTTTAAAATTACTTGGTTTTCAGTATGGGTGGATATGATTTAGAAGAATCCAACTGGTACATCAAGAAACTTGTGCATGGCAGGGATAAAGGCTAAGACAAGGAGAGGCACAGCTTGTCTGAACTATCTCCTGATAACCTCAGTAGTGAACTAACATCACTGGGAGCAGGAACRACTTGGGCAGACAGGGTGCAGGCTGCAAGGCTACCTCTGCCCTGCCCAACAGGATGACTGCCCTGGGAAGGCACTAGTTCGTCTCAACAGCAATGCACACATTATCCTMCCAACCATACAGTAGCAGTCCTMTCTGAGACCGGTAAGTAAGGAGAAACAGTGTATTCCTCAGCTTGTAAATTAATTTAATTCCTAGAGTGCACTTATAGAGTAATGCCTGAGGCTTATGAAGGCAAAATGGAGCTAGAGACAGCACATTAGTCTCTGGAGAGACATACCAGCTGTTTCACGTCCTGATGGGGGTAGGGTGGAAAACAGTTGTATACAGTCTGCACCATCCACTTAAAATAAGAACATTTTCCTCTAACTTTCCCATACTACTAAAAATCATATACCTGAATAAATACAGGAAATTAGCCATTCACTGAGACGCATTAAGTCCAAATCCTGTGGTACACCTCTGAGGTGCAATGCTGAAATAGAAACAGCAGCCTTCTCCTCYTACAGAGTATTACCGGGAAATAATSATTCTCTCTGATGAAGAAACAGATTAAGAGGGAAGTTAAAGTGTAGATTTAATTTCAATAATAGTGCACCCAAGTCAGCTCATAAATAAGCCAGTCTCACCACCTAAATTAAGCATTAATACAGAATTAATGCCAACTTTAGGAAAATACTAAGTCTTAAGAAAAGGAAAGGGTAGATGAGTGCACCCTTTCCAAATATAAATCTAAAATGATCCATCTCAAAATTGGCTAAGGGCAGATGGCAGGCAAATTTAATTGAAGAAGTATCTRAAGAGTTTTCATCTTACTGAAGCGGCAGGGTTGGCCCTAAAGCTGGGATCCTATTGCTCCTAAACTTTGTGAAAGTCTAATTTTTATCCAGACATTRTGACTAGCCCACGTATCTTTAATGAGCTGTATCAAGAGCCTGCATTCAGATACCTTATAAAGTTGAAACACCTCAGATGCAAAGCTCATCTGTAGATCTCATGACCCAATTTCCACTGAAAAATCCCCTTCCAAAAGCTTCCAGTACATGCTAGGAGGTTCTGTTTTGGTGTCCTCATTTCTGCCTCCCAATGAGTGGTGGTTTGCACAATACTGAGTCAGAATRTGATGTCTCCAGCTCAGCGTGAATCAGCCAGGTAAGGTACAATGCAGCTGATCGCTCAGAGCATGCAATTATAGCATCCATGAGCGGCTCAGAGGATGCTGGCACTGACAAAGTAGGAAAGGCTAAAAGCATCATATTAAAATGTCATAAAACATTCATTTTACATGATTAGAGAAACCAGTAATTAGCATTTTTCTTTTAGTGCTTGACTTTCTATTCCAGCTGCTCTAATCCAGCTTCTTTCCATGGCAATTATTGCCAGGAAAGCTGAATTTGGCATTCTTTTCRTGTCCACTTTAAAACCTGCTCTGTAATCTGTCAGCTAGGCAGGTCTCACATGCAGTATTTGAAGGTAAGTGAGGGGGTTTTTGCCCTGTAGTCAAATTACGTTTATAGCAAACCTTGCCAAACACTGAATTGTAGGAATATGTCCATACACTATTAAACAAATCATATAAATATGTTTATTCTCTGTTAGTCTAGATTTATCTTGCCAAGGCTGAAGCTTTGTGGAAAAGGACTGAACCCAGGAGTGCACATGTCAAGCTGAATTAAGGAAGAGAAAAAAAAATAGAGCCATATCTAAATGTCCTAGAATAATAGGATGTTGATTAAATAGTTAGAAAGTTAAACAAACATGAAAAATTTTTTAAAATTTTCCTTTGAATGCCTCAGACTTCCACTCACCCGAGCTGTCTCTGAAGGTGAGGAGGAGAAATGGCCCATTGCTGGAGGGCACGTAGATTTCACRAGGCAGCCGCCCTGCCAAAAGCTTTCTGAGTGACATTGGGTAAGTCGCTGATGCCTGGGGCATTTTGACATCTCATTTCCATCAAACTAATTGAGTTGTTGTAGGAGTAAATAGAGAACAGAGCCCGGGACTTCTGCAGCAGAAGGGCAAGCTGAGGTCTGCTTCAATGGGCAGGGCAAGCAGCCACCTTACTCCAGCCAAGAGCAGCGCTGGGAAAGCAAGCACYAGCACCACCCTGTCAGGAGCATGGACACAAAACCCTGCTCAGGAAGCACTGAGAGACAAGCCATCAAATGGCTTTGGCTGTGCCCTGTTTCGAGAGAAAAAGACAAAAGCCATCAGGTAATCCCCACATCTTGTGTCTGCCTCTGACCATGAAAGGGTCAGCTGCTACTCAGACTKGGGTAACAGGGCCATGTCTGTGCCAGTCAGAAAACTGCTGTCGTAAAGAGTGGAGAGTGTGGATTTTAGAGGCTTAAGCCATCATCCACCCCTTTCTGGGGTCATCACTTCCTGGTCTGGCTTTAGGAGAGCAATCCACATTCAGGTTTTGCAAACCATTTGCCACCATTCACTTCCCTGAGGAAGCAACACTAAACGCTGAAAGCCCTTAATGTAACAAGATTTCCTTGGCACTTAAGCCAAATTTTTKCTTTTTCAATGTCATTCTGTCCCTGCTGTGCTCTCGCTGTCAGCCCTCATTATGAGAGCTGTGCTCACCAAGGGTCAGTGGCTCCGGCCACCCATGGCTGAACTGCCTCCACACCTCTGGAAAACCATGCCAGGCACTTCAGTGTGGCACCATGCTCCAGCCACTGTCTCCACTCCCCAGCAAGTGTGTTACCTTGGGCATGGCCCCACAATCACCCACAGAGAGAGATTTTGGCCTGGAATTGACTTAACCTTCAAGCTGCCCTTGGTGGGTAACCTTGGTCAAGTATAGGGTTGTCTGCATCCCCTCACCGTGACCCACAGCCACTTAGAAGAACAGGCATCCTTCCTCTTACATATCCTTTTTAGCACCCCCACTAATCTCCTTTTGTTCTTTCCTGAACCCCTGCAGAGCTATCAATCTCCCTCTGACAAAAAGTGTCAGTTTTCCCAACTACAGCAAAGTCATACAGAAATGCAACAGCATTCCTTAGCTCATTAATAATTCCAGAGAGGTAGTGACATTTTTCCTCTTTTGTATGATTGACAAGCTGGTTTTTCATTTCATATTAAATACCATAGGTAGACATTAACTAGCTAAACAAAGGCACTCTTATTTCCCTGAAATGATGCTTTGAATATTTCAAGTTCCAATCACATTTCTGGTGCAACATGAATTCCTAATAAAACCATTAACTAATAAATGCTCCTCTTTGATATGTTAGTAAGAAGCCTCAATATGTCCATAGTTGCCATAAAGYCCTTTAATACTAGAGAAACTTAGAAAGATGCTTGCATTATTTACTTACAGAAGGATCTCGCCAGTATTTGAGGAAGAAAAACATGGAAATCAATATCAAGGAACATAAACACAAACAAGGAAGATATTAAATTAAGCCACAGTTGAAAAGTTCCTTCTCCAATGAGTACATGATGTGCAGCCAAAAGCCTATTTTTATACTACAGAAAGTATTTAAGTGAGCACATGTGCAATAGGCTTCTGTGGGAACATATACGGGGGAATCTTGTTCACACAAGGCACTCAGGTGGATTCCCGTTTAGACAGCAGACTCCAGAGCATCGCAAGCAGCTTCTGCCCACCTCCCCTACCACACAGAGCTACAGAAAACTGGTTCAGCTTGACTTTCCAGCATTTTCAAGATCTCTACACGCGTGGCTCTGGTTTTGCTGAAAGGAACCGTAATTTCCCATTTTCCCCCCACTACTTCCCTGTGGCAAGCAGGCAAAGGTTGTCTTTTTGTCTTTTTGCCAGATCTTGAGTCTGGTGAACGTATTTGAGGAGAGTGCCTGTCTTGCTCTCCTCCACCACCCCCTCTCCTTTTGGGAGCCCCCAGCCCTCCCACACCCGACCTGGCRTGCTGGATCCATAGGAAGGGCCCCGTGTTAAGCAGCTTCCTGGCAGCTGAAATTATTCCAGCAGAGCCAACTGCAATGCAATGCCCAGGGGAAACAGCAATTCCTGACAGATACCATCTCCTGTCTTCAGAYACAATGTCAGCAGTGCTCTTCACTTATCTTAGTGACTGATAAGAGGAAGTGGCAAGGTAATGTTGGACCTCACAGGAAAAACCTGAAGAGCAAAACTTTCACAGCTGAGCAAAACCAGTCCTTTTTCGCCCCTCTTCTCTTTAGCTTGCAGGAATGGCGAGCTCCGTAAATGTTTTCAATAGGCTGCAATTCCTTTTTGTGCAATTATAAATATTTTAACATATGACATCAGTACAATATGTTTTCATTGTGTTTAGATCTCTTTAATTAGGATGGGGCCCGAGTTCTCTTTGCTGCCTTTGGTACTTGGACTTGGCAACCAAATTTGTTTTGTCTCAACTTACTGTTCTTTCTTTCAGTGCAGAAGGAGCAACACGCACTTTTTTATTTATTGTTCTTGATAATTGGCTTCATTTTCAGTCAGAACTGATCTGATCATCATGGAAAAAGAAATAAAACACATAAAAAAACCATTAAGGGATATTTATCTCCAAGTTAGAAGGGTAGTGAAAATATCCAGAAGGATGAGATAAGTGGTATTTCTAATCTAACGGATAAAATCCCCACTTAAACATCTACAGACGATGATACAGCTTTCAAATGCAACTATTTATGCCCTTTTATTTCTGGACTTTGCACTTAATACAGCGGTTAATTTATAGCAAGCGAAGGCAGAATTTACAGGACTGCAATAAGCCAGGAGCCCRTTCCTGACATGAAAGAAGTCAGTGACACACCGTCTGTTCCCCCTCCATCACATGGGCCATAGCTGCACGCTGGGTCACACCTGGACAATGTCACCAGCTGCTGCACTGGGCCACCCCAGGTACCCACCACCTCTACCCCCTTGGATGAGGACAAGAAGAGTGTTCCACTCCACCCAGTTGCTCCAAAAAGCCCTTAATGACCTCCCAGTGAAAAGTCCCACCACTCTGCAGCCATACTGGGAAACTTTGGGATTATTCATCCTGTAGCTGAAGCCCCTGTGTGCTTCTYAGTAATGTGAAAAGTGCCAGCAAAGGGGACTTTCCATGGCTTGTTTAATGTTTCCTGGTAATGGCTTAGGTGACAAGCAAGCCCAGAGGCAGGGCACAGGGGACTTGCTTCACTGGGGCTTACACGACTGTGGGCAGGAAACTTCTGTTTGGCTACATCTGACTACCAGAATTAGTCTACAACTTTTGCTTGCTTATTTGTGGTCATCGAAATTGAGCTGCTGCGCCGCATTATTAGTCAAGGCTGATACTAAAACAACTGAATCTCTAGAAGATGGAAACAAGCTAGTTAGAATGAAAGGTTACAAATTAGTAAAGTACATGGAGTAAGAATGCAACTCTCTTTACCAGCCAATACAGCAATACAACTTTTTTCCCCCCAAGCAAGCTAATAAGGAATGTTAAGCAGGGCTCCATTTGCTCTTGAGAGAGGCTTTTAAAGTAGATTTAAACGTATTAACTAGCATACCAAGATGCTTTATGAGAAATCCTGGCAATAGAATTACTGAGGTTGACAGCACATTCAAAGTGAGAAATTAAATCATAAATGGTGTTCCCTGTCTAATCCCATTCATTTCAATCAGTACAAGAGCAAAACTTGTCATAGAAAGAACAAGAACTAAACTACCATGATGCTTGGGGACTTTCTGGTTCTTTCCTTACTATCTCCTACAGGCATAGGGAGGAAGTTTCATCCTGTGATTCAGCCAACTGGACAAAGACTGCATGTACCTGAGCCTGATTCTCTGCTCCATGCCTGACTTCAGTCACATCAGCTCATGGTCTGATCCAGAAACAGCAATTGCAGTCATTTAAGCAGGACATGGGCTCTGCATGTCTCTGTAAGACCCACAGTGAGAACCAGAGAGCCCAGCCTGGCACCGTGRAGCCATGGAGTCAGGGAACTTGCTGGGTCACCACAACTTCACTTTTCAAAGCAGCCCAACCCGAGGAGGTAGAAGCAATTAGCTATGGAGCCAAACCAGAAGAGATCCCTACCCTTGCACAGGACTGCCTTCCCCACCTAACGCAGCTCCCTTCTTTTCTCTAAACAGAGTGGGAGCCATCTCCAGGCCAACAGTTAACATTTGCCTCGGGAGTGGTTTTCTCTGCCTCCACTCTGATGGAATCCAAGGTTTCCACTACCATGGAAAGCAGCCTAACTATCTGAACCAGGGTGGGGAAAAGAGCTCAAGTATGGAAAAAAGGAGATAGCACATTACAGCCACAGATGAACACCAAAAGCTGAACTCATTATTCTGTACAAAGTTCCTGGGAAATCAAAGCTTACAGCTTGATTTCTCCTGGAGAAAGAACAGTGCTGTGAATGTAACAAAAATACATGCTCTATGTCTATTTGAATTAAAAGAAAGAAAAGTATTTTACTACACAACATTAAATGCAAAAATATGACACATGAAAGTACTGAAGCAGTAACACGAAAGAGATGGATATTTATGTTTAAAAATCTCCAACTGTTATGCAACTTTGATTATTTTTTTTTCTTTAAGGATAAAAAATTTGCATACAGAAGAGAGAAAATGTTTGGGGGATAAAAATAAGGAGGAGCAACATGATCCTCAGTTCAGATCTTCCTCGAAGYATTGAAAGAAACCAGAAGGAAAGCAGAGGCAACACTTCCAACAATACTGTAAGTTACTCAGTAAAAGTCTTCAGGAGCACACGTCTTTGAAGTACCACGGGGAAGGCTCAATCCTATTACAGCCCTCCTGAGGAAGTGTTAATCTTCTAGACAAAGAAACCAAGGCTCACTTTTTATGAACTCGCATGTACTTTTGATTGCTTCTGGCTTGGTTTATTTGTTTCTTTAAGGATCATCAAACCTGATTTTTTTTCTGAACCACTAAACCTACAGCTCAACTCAAAGGCAAATGGAAGCTGCTATGAAGGATCAGGCCACTCTCTTTTGGGAAGGATAAATTTATGAGCCTGTATTTTACCATTATTGATGAAATGCCAGCATTGTGGAAATCAATAAGATCGCCTATTGCCAAAAATGGCACTAGCACTAAGATTGTATTCCTAATTTATAAAATGCTGGCTATGTTATAAAAAAAGGCAGAAAAGAAGACAAAACACATGTTTTGTGGGTTCATAAAAAAGGCAGAGTRGTAGGAGATAAGCTATATTGATAAAATGTAATCCTTTTATGTTGGAATTAAAAAGGATTCAAGGTTTATATTTCTGGTGCTTTAGACTACATTTGTCATAAATAAACCAAAGTTAGTATAACATCGTGGCACTGTCTGTTGGTGAAAATTTCTAAATCTGACTGTTTATTAGGATTACTCTTACTACTTTAGGGGGAGGGCAATCAAATCCAAACTCTGGGCTTTTTTTATCTTCCAGAGACAGATGAACAGCTTTTGGTTGGGGATTTTTTTTTTTTTTTTGTATGAAAACCAATTACTGGTCTTGACTGAAACTGAATTCAATTCTTTTTTTGATGTTCTCCAGTGCACTTCTGAGCAGCTTTTGCAAGCTATGACTAGAGTAGAGCATTTCCAGTCCCTCCGACAAAACAGAGAAAGTATTTGTAAGCTCATTACTACCAGAATAACAGCATGAATACCACTCACAGTT
This sequence comes from Malurus melanocephalus, assembly GCF_030028575.1. NCBI lineage: Eukaryota > Metazoa > Chordata > Aves > Passeriformes > Maluridae > Malurus > Malurus melanocephalus. The sequence continues at coordinate 1,230,092 of NW_026623419.1, forward strand.
TATTCTTGCAGTAATGATGAAGAAAACTCGCAGTATGAGCAAGGGGAAAATCACAGTGAACAATTTCTGATTTATACAATCAATTTAGGTTTTTTTTTTAGTTTAGGTGTGGATTCATTGCATCAGAAGTTTTTCATATCTCCACTTTCTTGCAGAAAGGTTGGCGAGTCCAAAAGGTAAGCTGTCCCAGCATCTTATGTGCATCTTACACAAAGCTGTACCCCAGCTCAGGAGGCCTTCAAAATGGATTTAAAGAATTTAAAGAARTTTTGCATTTCTTCTTTGCAAGGGGCAGCGATGCCATCTTCACCCTTGCTCTCAGTGACCAGGGGATTGGTGGTGGTTTGCCTGCTGTTTCCCCCAGAGCCTTGTTCCCAGGCTGTGCATCATCCTCATCCCAGCCAACAAGAAATGCTGCATGCAGCCAAACYATGGAGGAGAAAGATTTGTGACCTCAGTGTGGGCTCTACCTGGTATCCAACACCGGGATCAAGACTTAAAACTCAGCAACTGCATTTAGTGTGGCACTACGACTGTTCTACTTGCACACCACAAGCTGCTCGAGAGTAAGTGGGGAAAAAATGTACTATGGAATTTAATTATTACATTAATTTGATTTTGTTAAACAGCAAAAGGGAATAAAAAAGACATATGAGAGCAGCGTTGGAAATAAACAAGAAGCGTGTATCCCATTTTAGACAGGCTCACGTGCTGTGTATGGCACAACACKTAGTTTTCTTCTTTTTGTTTGTTGTTTTCAGTTTAGGTTTTATCCAATTATATATCTATTGTGTGACAGGCCTGGCATGAGAGATCCCATTTACAGGAAATATTTCTGAGATCACAGGCCCTGCAGGCTAAATGCAAACACTGGAGCAGATGGTAACTGATCCAGTAGAGCTGTACCTAGGGGTGCTGGAAGGGGGAGAAGACTTGGAAAGTAAAGCCGCTAACAAAATAACCTCGCATTATTAAAAACTACAACCAAATCAGCCCAGCGAGCAGCTAGGGACCTCATTAAGGACACCTCTGACCACGGCTGCCGACCTGCCTGTGGCAAGGGGCTGGGGGTGGGAGGGAGGACAGGCAAGAGAGGGTGCTTGCTTAGGGAGTGACTTGCTACCTGCCCAAGAGCAGAGCAAAGGGGGTGCTTTGCCCATCGAATAATCACCACTGGACAGCAGTGAAACTCATAGAGGAGAAACAGCAGAGCTAAATGTCACTCGCTCTTTAACACAGTCGATCCCAGGCTCTCCCTCTGGCATGGCTGGAGGATGTTAAGACCAGCCCTGTGAGACAAAATCCCTCCCCTTCCTGACAACACGGTGCCTGTGCCCTTCCAGGCTCGCTGATGCTCCTTTTCAAGCAGCTGCCCTCTGATCTGCAACACCTCTTCGGTTCACAAAGCTGTGCTGAAGCTGGGTCAGCAGGAGGAAGAGCTGACCAGGGTTAAAGGCAGCGTCATCGCACAGGTGAGCTCAGGTGCTGCAAACGCCATTGATCCTGGGGAGCGGTGCAGATTAAGGAAGGAAGCTTGCATTGATCTGCTCCCCAGCACTTTCTTGCAGCAAAAACCACCCTTTTGATGATAAATCTGCATGTGTACTAGGGTTGTAAAAGTGCTGTGACAAGAAATCACAGCCCTAGTGAACCGTACTGTAGCAGGAAAACAATTCAACCACAGACCTGCAAAAGCAGGTAACTGTCTCCCCATGTATTTAAGTAACATCTATCACCGTGCATTTCCAACCTCGATGATGGTATGACAGTATCTCCATATATTGACATACTTCGGTTTTGAACATGAGAGGAAGCTCAGAGAGACTGGATGATAAAAGTGAGATTCCAGACCAGTAAATGGGAACAGCTGACCAAAGCCCTTGAGAAACACTGACTCATTCACAATCAGTATTTCAAAGATTGGTAAAAGTTACATCATTTCATAAGGCAGAGTGCAAAATATCAGTTTAAGTACTTCACCGACTTTATTTTCTGGAGAGGGACTAATTATGTCCACTAAAAACACACTAATTGAACTGTTTCATCTTTCCTAAGTAGGGTTTCATTAAGCTAGCGGTGATTCCTTAGCTATGTGGTTTTTGTTTTTTGTCACTTCTGTCCTTTGCTCACTTCCCACCTCAGCTCTGTGTCTGCTTCTCACTCATTTGAGGACTTATCCTTCCATCCTTTAGCCTTCTGCACTTTTTCACAGAGCAAACAAGCAGGTTTGCTCTGATTTTCCTTGCAGWCGATGCTCCCCACGGGAGAGTCCCCAAGACTCCCTCTCACAGTGCTCAACTGCTTTTTTGTTCGAAGCAGGGCACAGCATCCAGCTGAGACTTCCCCAGCGTGGAGTCGCTGTATAAAGGTTTCTTCACACATCCTGCGTCTCACTCGCCTCGTGTGACTTTTTCACCCTTTGGAATGYAAAAATAAGCCTTGATTTACATGAGCAGTCCAATTTTACCAGGATCCTCTAACACAAACCTCCCTGCTGCCGCTGAGCCCTGTTTAAATCAAGAGGCCTTCACATGGGTGAAGATGTCTTAAAGAAAGATCAGGATGTAACTCTGTCACAATTATTATGATYTGGTAACATTTAGCAGCTGTGTTTTTTTGCTGTGGACATCAGTTTTACAGCTGAAACTGTTCCTTTRATTTTTTTGCAAGAGTGTTTCACTATTTTTTCTTGTCATTGTTGTTTCCTGGACTCCTAAATATAGCCAAGTGGAATAACTAGCACCTCTGTAAACTGTTGGTTAAATGCCACACTGAGTTTCATTTTGCTCTCTGTAAGGCCATTTAAAACACATCAGACTTGTAGAGCTCAAAATTTAGGAAATTATTAACATTCTGGGAATAACTTCCAACCATTTCCTCCGTCTTTTCTGCCTTTAATACACATTAATGCTATTCCCACCAAATAAAAGCATGGCCTGAAAAACAAGGWATCAAAATAAATGGTGCTTCAAAGTTTAAAAAAATACAATTGCAAAATTAAAAACTGTAAAGATTGCTCTGCTGTCATGAGGTGTTTTGTCACCAGGATGTTAAAAAGCAAGTAGTCTGATTTACGCTTCATGGGAAATTTTGGGCAAATGCAATGGTGGCAAATGAAGCCACTGCTGCTCTTAACCCTACAGAGCTGAGTGAGTTTATTTATGTCATTATTTAGCTTAAAGATGCACTACTTCAAAACTAAAACCACCATGGAATTGAGTGCCACATTCCTGCCTGAAGGGGAAGTAAGACGCCCATCGTCTTGTGTTTGCATGCCACAAAGTGTAAGATGGTGAATGACACCTCCATCGGAGACAAAGCAAGGAGTTATGGAATCTCAGGTTGGAAAAGACCCCCAAGATCACCCAAACCAACCACCACTAATCCCTCACTCCATCCTGAAACACAACCACACAAACACAACAGAAGGCTGAGGTATGGGGATCAGTACTGGRAAACATGGTAAGCCCTCAGTGATCCAGATGCCTGTACTACATCCCTTTACTCCAACAGCATTCAAAATAATGGAAGCTCTGAAGTACCTCTGAGAATAAGGCTTCCTGACCCCCAGAGAGCAGAACTTGCTTATTTACTCAACTTWCTGTCAACATTTAGAAGGAATTATCATTCCCATTTTGCAGCAGCTAAGCTGTTTGCCTAAGGTCACAGAGTGAATTAACATTAAACTAGATTACACAGTATCATAGTTCCATTCCTGTGGTCAACCAGCTACCATCTGATTAGGTCACCTCTGCCCACTTAATTAAAAAAGAATGTTGAATCTAACACTCTGCCGAAGAAGTGCTTGGGTCTTCAATAAAAAGTCATGTGAAAGTGAGGGAGGGAACAATAAACAAGAAAGCTTCCTACGTCTCAGTAACTTGCAAGTCTAAAGAGACAAAGAGTAATTCAAAGTACTGAAATACTGTCATTTGCTGCAGAAAAAAAATCACATAAATAGCCTTGGCTTTTGGGGCAGATCAGCAGCCCACAAGGCCTGATCATTGCTGCAGCCCAGGGCCAGGGCAAGCAGCTTTGGGGAGGCTCAGCAGTTACTCTCCCACAGCCCCAATGCTCTGTGTCAGCAAAGGCACTGCAGCCTGCCCAGAGGGAAAGTATAATGAAAATGAGGTAGAATACCACTTAAAATGACTTCTTGTAGTTTTCAGTTTTAAAACAAGCGAATGGGCTACAGGACTCGTGCAGATATCCACATGAAGAGTCTCTCTGAAACACCAACCACCCTGTGCTGGAAGGGAGACTGGAAAGGTTTTAAATTATGAACCGCATTCCTTTTACAGGTGCTGATGAAACCCATAACACCAAAACAACTAAGATGTTTTCTATTTTTTTTATTTACTGAAAGGGCTGGAGCTTCTCAAAAGAAGAGAAACACATGTTTTTCAAGGCCCAGCTATTTCTTCTGTTACCACTGGCAAGGCAGCAAATAACTGCCTGCCCAAAAAAACCTCACATAGGAGCACTTGTACTCCTGTACTTTTAATATTCTGAAACCACTCCCCATCTCTGAAACTGTACTTTGAAGCAGTAGGAAACACACAAATATTTTGCTGAAAATATCTATTCAAAATTATTTGCTGACAATTCCAAACATCAACTAGCCTTCTGTACCTGTTTGGTTACTTACACAAAGCTTGCTCAGTTTGCCTGCCAAGCTAGGGGCTTTTGAAGTCACCATTCAGACAACCACTGTGCAATAAAAATTGGGAGGACAGGTCTTCAGCAGGCCCAAAACAAGCCCTGCAGCACATCCACAGAGTCCCCTGAAGACAGAAGTCGRCTTCATGTGGGATTACTGAGGAGCAGCTATTTATGAATGTTTCCATGAGTTGCCACTCTTTGCTCTGCAGTGAGTGCTCTGCTCCACTTCAGCCAAAACCAATACTGCAATACCCTGAAACTGTTTAGGAGCAGCGTGGCCTTTCAAATACAAAAAAAAAAAAGAAAAAAAAAAAAGACTTCTGGTTCATGGACCCATTCTGGAGCAGTTGCTCTGCCATACCTATTTCAGAATAACACGAGTAGAGAAATCATGGGATATCTGCGTCATCAAAAATGTCACACCATAGACTGCTGAGATCTGTTAGTCACCTATGCACAGGTCATAGAGTACCARATATGAACAGTGGAGGTCAACTAACACTCCAGGATGAGCTGCATAAAAAGCTGCTAAGAAATCAGTAAAGCCACTACAGAACCATAAAGATCAGTCTCTGCTGGCAGAAGCGCTGTGTGTTTTCCAAATGGTTTCTGTGGAGATCGCCCTGTGGTATCACCTTCTACCTGTAGTGATGTGTATACACTTAAATACATATTTATATATACACACACATACCTGCACAGGGTTGCATTTCAATCAAAGCAATTATAATTATGTACTTAAAGAAACTTTTCTTAATGGGCAGGCAGCAATGAAAAAAATGTATTCATTTATCTATGCAACGTGGTCTCTGCCCATGAAAATCAGAGGCTTCATAGTTGCATGAGGAGGATGTKGGATGCCTTTCTTCCTGTCCACTTCCCCTGGCTGGTGTACTCCAGAAGATCTTACAGCTCCACAGTTCTGGTGGCAATTTTGCCAACCGGTTTTATTGAGCCTCTCCTCCAAACTCCCACGCAGCMGAAGTATCCAGCTTGCATCCGCATCTTGTACGCTAGCATGGAAGAGAGCTTGAGAGCTACTGCTACACCCACAGCTGTTTTCCGTGAATCTGAAGAACACGATCAGCTTAAATGTTTCTTTGAAGATAGACCATCCTTTTCCTGTGGCCTAATTTAGACTCAACATTAAAAGCATATAAAGCCAAAACTGGAAAATCAGTCATAATTAAACTTGTAAAATATAGAATCTATTTTTCATGAAACAATCTCAAATTCTTMTTTTCTTCCCCCTCAGACAGTTTCCTACTTCAAATGGAAAACATTATAGCAATGACCTACTCRGTTATGAACTCCAGCACTTCTGATCTGTAGCAAATAGGACACAACCCGAGGTGAAAGAAGACRGCTTCGAATCTGACTCAAATTGTGCCAAGGTCAAGTGAGAGCCTACTGGGACTGCAGATCTTCTGAGACAAAAGCATGAGTGCAAAAGAGTGCAGAGGCAATACCAGGAGGACAGTAACCATTGGCCTTTCGATGAAAACGAGCAGCTGTYGGGTGTCAGGGTAAATAACACCGCTCACCGCCAGTGAGTAAGCAGTTTCAGGGCATGCCTGGTAGAGGAAGCGTCGTAGTGGCAACACGCACAACTCTGAAACATGCAACAACTTTGACGCAGCAGGAGAAACCAAGGTTGTCATGTCCTCAGTGACCTGTCTGGCTCAGAGCCCAGGTAGCACCCGGCTGATGATGCCAGCTCCACACAAAGGCCGGTGCGCAAGGAGCTCCCAAAATGCCCCCCGACAAGAAGTCTTAACGGAGCTGGGCAAAACCTGGGAACTGTGCTATCCATTCTTCAGCACCATCTGCTGGTATGGTRCCCAGCATCAAACTAGTTATCTGCCTGCAGGCCACGGCCAGCTGCCACTTGACCATTCCTCCAAGAAAACCATGGACCCCACAAGGTCCAGGGTCCTTCTGTAACTAACAAGGCTGGCACATCCCAATGATACTTCTGGAACTTACCAAACTCCTCGCCGTGCTGAGACATCTAAAGTTTAGATTTGAACCATTTTATGTGATACCAGGGGCCTGCATAAAGGCTGTTGTGGCTCAAGAAATGAGACGATGTATTCCCATGACCAGGGCGTTCCGGCCCATACGTGTGACATTGGCCTAAAAATATCCTTGGCTCTGCTGACCAGAGTGCTATCTGACAAGTGTTATCTCTCTTCCTCTTCACAACTTTATCACCTTTTGGCCTTCAGTCACATCTAAGTGGCATCATCATGCTCAAGTGAAACTGTTGCCTAAAAATCAGGCTCACCTGAAAGAGAGGCCAGACAAAYTTAAGAGAMTGAGAAYAAACAACTTTAAAACAGGCCTAACAGACCTACTGGTACATTAGGGCAGACAAAAGCCTCCTCCTCCTGAGGCTACACCCAAAATGGACACAGAGTCATGAGATTTCCACCTTTTATAAGTTCTGTCTTATTAACATATTGGACCTCAATTTTCCAATTATATCTTCAGCCCATTATGTCAACTACCCCAAATTTGCTCCCCACAACTCACTGTTGTTTACATATTTTCACATGCTCTGAGGCAGTGAGGTGTCCTTGGATTTAGGCTCAGAGAGGGATTGTTTTGTCTAAAGATGGGAGAGCAGAAGCATTAGCACTGTACTAGAGAAGTACAAGAATAGAGATGCATGAAAATATAGAAACTAAAAATCCTAAGGCATCGCCACTGCTCCTCTCATTCAAGAGCGGCTTCAAGAGGACAAGAGGAGTCCAAGTGCAAGGCACAGCAGCATCCCAAGGATGGTGCCCATGCCAGTCACACGCAAACAGACCRGAATTGCACAGCACAAGTACAGACCACCCCAGCTGAGCCTCCCCCGACTGGAAAGGTGTTTGTGCCTCACCATGCAAGCTCTGAGCAGCGCTCATGAAAACAGCCCCCAGCAAAGCACTGAAAGTGCGGGTTGCAGCTGGTTGCGCTGCTTCTGGAAAGCAAAGCAGTTGAAGGAAATATTCCCATTAATAGAAAGAGGCTTTCTGGGGCCACGTGGACAGTTCTGGAGACTGGAGTCAGTACAATGCACAGGCTCTCATCTCTGCTTCAGTGTCCCCATGCTCTGTTGTTTCACTGCTTTAGCTRATGTTGGGAAAGTGCTGACAGGGATTTCAAAGGGAAGTTTCTGGTCTAAACACATTGTTGAATCCAGGCCCTTGGTAGTTGTTTTGTTGCACAAGAGAAAGGAGGGAAAACATTAAATAAAAAAATCCTCTGCAAGCACTTTCCCAGGGCACAGGCGCAATCACCCCAAGGGCTCAAGCCTGGCCAGCGCTGTGCCCTGCCACCCCACCCACCAACTCCTTCACACCACCCCTCCACTCCGACTACACCCCCTGCCAGCCCAGCACCCAGCCTCAAATAGGGGATGGTGCTGAGTTACTTCACAGAGCACAGTCTGAAGAGAAGATGAAAACTACCGCTAATTCCACCTGGGATTTTCCAGCCTGTTTTGGGAAGACACAGTACATGTAAAGACCAAAAGAAAAAAAAAATCATCTTTCTTATCTTACTGTGTAAGAAAGCACCTTTGAAGAACCAGAACAAACAAAATTTACYCGAATGGGGAATAAAGGAGGACCCAAATAAGGATGATAACTACTGACATTCTATTTTAAGAGGAATTTTTAGATCTGAACATGGAATTTAAATATACCATACATAATCCAGGGAGAAGTGAATTTCAACCTCTGTTACCCGTGTTTTTTTCCTGTTTGGTTCAGTCATTTAAAGGAACAAGTTTCCCCTTGAACTCTAATCATTTTTGAATGAATTATTAAACAGCCTGACTTTACAAGCAGATTTCCTTTTATATACAACAGCGCACAAATAAAAGAGGAAACTGATTAAACAGGGAACATGACAGTATTCACTTGACAGCATACTTTGTAAAAACCAAATTGGGCATGTGTGGTGCATGTGTGCACTACTGCCGGTGAGGAGGGGTGGTTTCTTTTTCCAGTCTTCCCTCTCATTTAGAATAACTCTGYGCTGTTCTGGCACTTTTAATTTTAACATATCCAGCTAATTATGATTGTTTTTAAAGCTGGCAGTGCCTCTTTAAAGAGGTAAAATATTTTAGCTTGCATTTATATTTATTTCTATAATTTTATTTTGAAGTAATGGAGCTTAAGTTGCATTCCATAATGGCTTGTATTTAATCTAAAAGAAAATCTGAATAACAATGGAATATATAACTTATTCCTTCTTTTTGCAAACAGACTCTATTATTATATCCAGAAAAAAAACCAATGGGTGCTGCCAGATATCTTTTGAAAACTCATGGCAATAGAAATTCTATGTACTACAACTTCATGTACTTTCGACTGATAAAAGACTCTGAAGTCAACTATAAGCATGTAGTACCTTGAAGGGATTAAAATGGCATGAAATAGCTAAAATATGACTGGGGTTTTTTGTGTGAAAACAACCACTTTTATAGCAGTAAGGACACAGAATGAATGGGAAGTGTTTTCCCCTATGTCCACAYATTAAAGCAAAGCTGCTGTCAGAGAGGGTGGGCACATGGGACCAACCACGGTTTCATGTCCAGCCACTGCTTACACTGATGACCAAGGAGCCACAACCATTGATCCCCCTGTATTCTTCATTGTGGCATTTTTCACCTGTGTTACCTTTGCAATAAAGACTTTGCCTTCCAAGAACGATTTAATCCAAAATGTAACAGGCAAAGTTCCCTTAGCTCTGTGCTTACTCCATACCATATTCTTTTTTTTTCAGATCTTTTCTGTCCCTTCTGCAGAGGGCATACACATCCTGTAACTTGTTTGTTTGTCTGCATTAGATACTTTTAGCTTCCCACATGACTTTCATTAAAAAGAAAAAAAGTTWAAAAAAAAGATTAATGAGCAGCATGAACATACCAGCCAACTTGCTTTCAGAAAACTACAAATCTATGCAAGAACATGATGACAAGATGATTTTGAATGAAAATAACACCAGCATAATCCAAGCCTGGGAAATCATTCCTCTGAAATCATGTTCACAAAACACTAAAGCTGATTTTTTTGGGTACTAATTGAACAGTGAATCACAGACTACGTGGCTACTCATGATGACATCGGTTATCTCTGTAAAACTCTCCTGCCTTCAGAGSACCGGCACAAGGCCACCCATCACCAGGTGCCAGCTGAGGCTCCCTGGGAGAAGCACCGTGACGCCGATGCCTTGCCCTGACCCTCAGCACTGGGCTGAGCTGTGCCCACAGCGGGGAGGGGACCCGCTGCCAAGTGCTACACCCGACACCGAGCAGCCAGATCACATACCCTGTCACCGGCACGGAGCAGAGGACACGTATCCTCTCCAGCCTGCAATCCTGAAACCTCGACTGACGCGGATGTCCAAGGACTGCTTGCCAAGATACTGACTGCTGCGCTGGGCCCCGGGGTCATACATCAAATGTTCACATGCACTGACAGATGTTTATGTTGGTCATCCTGATTTAACTCCCATTACATCATTTACCAAGCTACCGATGTTATCATAAACGATTAAACAAGCCGGCAAAGGGGACTCGAATACAAATTTGATTCCCATGTGGTATGAGGACATTACCACTCCAGACTGTGTCTTGCTCTTAAATCAAATTGAATAACTGTGAAGATTCTTTAATTTATTTGAATTCTGTATGAAAAAGTGCTCTTTTTTTTTCAGAGGACTGATTTCATTCATCATTTGACCATCACAGGATGAATGAAAGGTATTCAAAGGTAAAGGGAGGGGGTTCAGACATGGAATCACAAATTATTACTGTAAAACTAAAAACAGTTTTGTAATTTAATTARGGAGCTGCTCAGGCTGGGATTCATTTAAATTACCTTAACTCTTGAAAGTCTGCTGCATTATTTAGTGCTTTCAGTCACTTCTGGTTTGTGTCTGGACTATTTTAACATACTGAAAATAACTGAAMGTTCTAAGGGAGCAAAATTAATAAGCAGAGGAAGTCCTCAATCTAGTGTGTACATAACATGCTTGCTGCCTGTCACTAAAATAAAGTATTATCAAATACAAGGGGTTAAATTTAAACCCCATGACCACCTCCCTGCTCRTTTGGTTGTCATTAAGCATGGAGAGGGAATAGGAAACACTTCACACGTCTTGTTTTCCGCTTCTAATATATTTTTGAGTTTTCTAGTGCAGGCTTTGCTTGGATGTGTAATCACTATGGAATGGCTACTATATTCTTGTTACACTGCATAATACTTTCCCTTCCTCCTTCTGTAGGATTCCTCATGAAAATAGGCRCTTTGTGTTTTTGGCCCTAAGGACAGAACATAATGTACTGTCTCTAGGAAAAAATTAAAAAAAGAAAAAAATCATTAAAACATTTTCCACTACTTAAAAAACCCCCGACACATGAAGTACTACTGTATTTCTTTCACACACATGACCTCATAGATAGATGTGTGCATCCACACACACAAATGCATTCAATTTTCAATTTAGCTATTTATAGAACTCTATAATTTTTCCTGGCTCAAGTTTTAGTAAGCCTTCCCTGATGGGGTTCAGTTCACACGGTTTTGCAGCCCTTCATTTTGCTTCAAGTTCATTTCCATGGAATGCCCCTCCCCGACCCTGCCKCTCCCTAGAACCCCATATAATGTTTTACCAATGAAACTGGCCCACTGCTTTACTGAGCTCATCACAAAAACCAGCAAGATTTTTCTTTCCTAAGGAGTTGTGTATGTATTGACAATTTTCCATGCAATCTCCTGGTAGCAAAGCTCAGGGATCCAGTTGCTTCTGTCTACAACCACCTTTGTCTTGCTGATGTAACAGTTGATGCACACCTAGGAGCTCTTGGCAGAGAGGCACATAAAAGTCTTCCAGCCATGCTGTTGCTCCCTTAAGTAGGAACAATGGAGGTTTTGGGAATGTTTGGGAATCATGGAGCCTTTGTCCAAGCTGGCAGCAGTGCAGCAGTTCTGGAAGACGGGCACCCATATGATGCTGTTTGCTTACTCCACTTTCAATGAGATCAGCAAAAGAAAATAAAGTGTTCAGAGACCTCAAGGCAGGGAAAACCTTTTCTTCCCTGTCTTCAGTTCCCTCATACTTCAGCAAACTGGCCTGACCCAGGGCAAGGATGCCCCTAGTTGATTTAGGATAGATGGATCTGATGGTACTTCTATCTCTTCCTATCCTCTTTCCAGCTCTCCAGGTGGGAAGGCAAGGCTGAACTGAACTGCACTGCAGTTGTGTGAATGCRCACTGAGAGCTAAATGCCCAGTTGTGCAACTTCCAGCTAAGCTCTGCTTTTTTTTTGGTAAGAAGAGACATCCTGCCATGTCAAGGTGCAATGCTGGAAGGCACAGGCACACAAGAGCAACAAGACAGAATTGTCCCCTCTCTCCACTCTCCAGAGCTCAGCTTACTTGGGCCAGAGACATACAGTCTGCATAAAGGACAGAGAGGTAGAGAACAGAAAGTAAAAAAGTCATTAAAATGAAAACCCATGAGACAGATAACAGCTTGCTGCCAGACTTCTCAAAATTTAAGTGTTGATTGTTCAGAATTTATGTCTAGATTTTTCTTAAGAAGGCAATTTCCTGGCACATGGTAGAAGTCGCTCTAGACCTGCATGTCAGCACAGCAGGCATCCTGTTGCAAAGGTTATTATGGAACTATTGAATGTTTTCATGCCAAATTTGTCCAAATTAAGCCGAGGGGAATGGAAATACTTTCCCTGGATAGGTGGTGGCTGCATTAGGTGGGTTTGTTTATAAGGAGAATAAAAGTTACAGCTAAATATAAAAGCAGATATATCATAATATTGTCTGAGAACTTGAATAACATGTCATTCAGCCTGTGTGCTGTGGAAAGAACACGAAGGTCAAGTCTAAAATAAGATCAGTGACTGTTTGACAATAGAAACATGTAGGAGGTAGAGCAGGAGAATTTTCCACATTTTTTCAAATGGCATTTTTCTTTCAAAAAGTATTCTCTACCTGGCAACGAGTCTGATGCAAAAAACCTGCTGAACTTCATGCAAAACGTACTGCTGAATTTGGCATGTCTTTGATCAGCCTCTGGGCAAACCTGTATCAGTAATTTGTGCCAATTGTTTACTTTTTGCATTATGCTCCGTTGGGAAAATGAAAGAAGGCTGCTCTGTTGCATTTGTGTTTTTAAAGAGTTTCACTTTCTGCTTGAGCCCTGTCATTGTGCTTCCCTGGAAGTCAGAGACTGCAGCCAGTCTATTGCTACCTTTTAAAGGTAAGCACATCTGAGTTCACAGCACTGGGGAGTGCACAGAATCGCTGGCAAGGTCAAAAGAGGCAGGGGGGAGGTGGGGGGGGAAGCTGCCAAACTACTGCTTGGAATGCTTCATAAAATCTAATACATTACTTTTTGATTTTGTTCATCTACCCAAACCTACRGTGAAGACATGATGTCAAAGTTCTTGCTATTTCCCAAGGCACGACAGAGGTGGGGATTTCAGCCCTGCCCTGCAGCAGGCATAACCACCCCTCAGCAAGTCTCCCTAGGAGAAAGGGAACTTGTAAATCCCAGTCCTGACAGCAACATCCAATGCACTCTGACTTCAGTCACGTATATATTTCTTTTGTCCCCTACATTCACTTTCAAATATAATTACAACCACTTCCCATTAAAAGGGGTTACAAAAGGAGTCTGGCAAATGCCCTAGYACCCCTCCCAACAGCTCCAGAGACAAAATTCCATGACTTTAAAGCAAAGGCAAGAGACAGAACCTAGCCCAAGGCTAAAGGCAGCTGCCCTTCCTTTCCCTCTGAGCTGTGGCACACAGTCCGGGTAGATTCCAAAGCCAGTGTTAAAAGATTCATTCCCAACATGTCCCTCAATGGGAGGATTCTCAGGATTCCTGGGAGGAAGGGATTGGGCAGAGGAAGGAGATGTGGGGGTACAGAATCTTCTCCTCAGTTCCTCCAACCTGTCCTGGTTCTCYGGGGACTCTGCACCAAAGCTCAGGGTGGATGTGGGACGCAGGCTGCCCATGGGTGAGCCCAGCCCCATGGCCACCCTTTTGCTGCCAGGCATCCCCTTATTTCAAGTGGAATCCCACACCAAAATGAGCCACGTGGTGCTTTTGYAATTCTCAAGCACAAAGATGCCCCTGTGGAGCAGCAGGGAAAGGGAGGAAGGAAAGAGGCTGGCAAGGGCCCTGTGCAGGGCAGACTTGTCCCCTCTGAGGGAACTTCGATGAGGCTGCAGGAGAGGCGGAGGAAGGAGCCGGTGCCTTGCAGCACACCAGCCTTACCAGGGGGCAGGAGATGCCCCAGGCACAGGCTGGCCAGAGCCTGCTGTGGGCAGGGGGCTGCAGGGCCAGGTCATGCTCGGGTCTGTGTTTCACAGCCCCCTTCTGCTTGTCCGCCAAACCCTGGGACAGACATRGCCAAAATTAGTATCACACTGAGGGCTGGCACGCGATGGCTTTGACCCTAACGATCCCACTGGGAATGCAGTATTGTTCTGGCCCTATTAAAAATAATTTGCATGTTGTCTAATGGCCCTGGGAGGAAAAAAATAAAAATAAAAAGAGTGGCAGGCCCTAAGGGAAGAGAAGAGGAAATGGGACTGTTGCCATTTTCTTCTGAGAACTGACAAAGTAAGAAGGCTGACTTTCTTAAGGAGCCAGAGGTAAAACCATTCATTGCAAAATTATTTAATCTCTAACTTAATCATTTAGCCTTCACTGCTTCAAGGCAGGGTTTTGAGSCATTTAGCTATTCTGAAGACTCCGGTCAAATCAGCCTGATAGRGACCTTGATCATAGGAGAGTGATTTCAGCGGGACTCTGGGTCTTTCCCAAGGCACTGGTGACAGTGACCTTTCAGGATGAGGAGTTGCTATCAACAGTCTGAACTGGAGAGACAAGGGATGTCTGCACACAGCGCTTCCCCATGGAACTTGGAGCCTTGCATATAAAGAACAGTCAGTAACACTGAGCTGCCACAKTCCCAGTCATTATTTCTTTTGTTCAGAGGAGTTTCTTTAGGGATCAAAGTGTCCTGAAAACCAAACAAGCTGCCTGTCCATCCCTTCCAAAAGAACAGGTAGTTTATTCCAGCTGTCAGCAACTGCAAACCAAACAGCTCCTCTCCCACTGTCAGTTTTAGCTCTAGGCCAGTTATTAAAATTAAACAGTTGCGTTTGCAAGAATGATGTATTTGTGTCTGCAGGGGGGGAGGAGAAGGGAGCAGAGAGAGGGAAAAAAATGAAAGCAAGTTTTCTAAAACAAACCCTAGGCCAATTCACACAGTGAGCCAGTGCTGCCTCTTCCTTCAGTCCATTGAACTCCCACAGAAGTCTCAGCCTGCAGGATGTACTACCATGTCACAAGCATCCTTCTAACTGCGTTGGGGAATTTATTTATTTTTTTTAAAGGGCAGGGAAAATCCAGTCGTTTGCAAAATAAACACACTATTCCCTTGTAAAACACCCCCCTTCAATAGGTATAAAAAAAGGTACAAAGGTATGCCTTGGCAGGCTTCCCTACCACCTGTGCCACCCAGACTGAGAGCAGAGTGGAGAGGGCCCCTCCCATGGTCCTAAGGCACCAGGGAGGATCCCCAGCTCRCTCTTGGGGTTGAGCACAGCTTTGCTGGCCAAAGCTGAGCAGCACCAATTTCTGGAAAACTGCTGTGGGACACTACCACCCCTGTCCCACACAGGCACAGTCAGAAGGATGTGAGTAGCATCCTGGGCTCCCCTTGCAGTGAGGATTCCTGCGGGGAGTGAAAAGCACTCTCAGGGAAAAGCCTGAGGCCGCTTTGSTCCAGTTCTCCACCACTGCACAGCCGTGCTCAACCATCCACTGTAACCAAGGCTTTGTACAACCCTTTATTGATCCCTTTCTGTGTCTGTCCACATCCTCACTGGTTCTAGCACCCACACTGAAAAAAATAGCTGAAAAAATAGCTATTGACTCAAAACACGCAAGGACTCCACACATTCAGTCCAGAGCCAAAGAGGCAAATTTTCTCCTGCAGGGATTTTTTGCAGACAGCCGTGAGCTACTGCAGAAGCCTTAACAGACTCCAGGCCAGCTCATTTACTTGCAGCCTTGATTGCCACCTGACATTTCAAGAGACTGGTTTATTTTCTCCCTTGTCGGGGCGCCCTGCTGCGGCTCTCCAGCCCTGTGAGGAGCAAAGCCTTTCCCTCGGCCAAGCTCCACAGCAGTGCTGCTAATTACTGCAGGACTGGAAAATGGAGAAAGGAACAGGTCAAGCTGGAACCTGGAAATAACACAGGCATTAGGATTCCTTCTCAGTTATAGTCGGGACCTTGTGCATCCAGCAGCAGACTGAGGATTAGATATTTGGACAGCGTGATTTAATGTGATGTGCCAGATCACTTCAGGAGAGGGGCTTTGGATATGTCTGACTTGAGCAAAAATTTGCAGACACTTGGAGCACAATGTAGAATTTGCTTCTGTTATGAATGAGGGAGTCTTTACTTCAGTTTTTTTAGTATTTTTTTTTTTTTTTTTAACTTAAGCTGTTAGTTGATTCTTAAGAATTTCAATAGGTTTTATCTATCTACAGCACTAACCATCTTATTCTGCTGATGGAAATGCCAGCTCATTAACTAGTGTATTGATCTTTGATTTATTTCTAACTCTTTTTTTCTCTACTAAAAATAAGATACTAGAAGCAGGATCCTCTACTACTTTTTATAATACACAGTCTGAACATGGGAAGAATATTCTTAAGAAAGGAGTTMATTCCTTTAGAGACAAATCTTGCAACAGTTATTCCATCACGAAAACAGGCTACAGGACTGTCCCACAGATTTCACTGGCCTGCTGTCCATGGTCTTATCCTATTTTTCCAGTAACTCATGCAAGTATCTCTTCAAGGCATGCAGTAAGAATTTTGTCTCCTAAGCCTCAGTTTAACAAGGTAGTTAAGAGTAACTTCAAGCTCATGGTTAAGCCAAAAGGTTTGATTACTACTCACTTTAAAAAAAGTTTTGAAATTGCTTTTTCTGCTTGCATCTGAACACTTAATGAAGCTTGTGAATGGAAGCACAAGAATAAGTGTATGAAGATACTCCTTACAGGTGCATATGACATACCTATACTATTCCTTCCCTGAAGTGCCACAGACAGCTTTTACATCTGGTGGAAATAGAAAAGGAAAGACAAATTCCTTCTTGAAATGCCCAATGAACTGTCCTGATACTTAAGGGAAAACACAAATACTGTCATTTGCCATTTCTCACACTTCTCACTCTTCCCTTAAATAAAAACTAGAAATCAACACCTGAAACTGATCGCTTTAATCTGTTTCCATCACAAGCACTGCTAAACACATCCAAACAGTGGAACTGAAAAAATTTAAGCTTAATTTCCATTTAACTTTTAGTTTTTTCTTTGTTTTATCTCTCCTCTCCACTCAAATCTCACCCCAAGATAGTTTCACAATCTGACTCACTTTGCTCTTTCCCAGGCTATCAAGCTCCAGCAATGACAGAATATAAAGCTACAGATTTGAGCTTTATTCTAAGGCACAAATTACTACAACAGACACTTTGTTCAAAATTGTACCTTGTATCACTCCTTTTTTTTTAATTACAGAACATMATGCCAACTCATGATAGCATGATGGGCAACAACAAATTTCCCATACCTGGTGGGCTGTACAGCTCCAAGAATACCTATTCYATATATGTGCTAACTGAAAAAGAGAGATATTAGTGATTTGCCCCATATCCTATCGTGTACTCAGTACTAGAGCCTAGAAGAGGAAGTTAAGTTTGGACTTAGTTGCTTTCTCAAACAACTGCGCGACAGCCTCTTTCAGTCACTAAGTGGGAAAAATGAGGCCTTTTCTTTTTAATTGTACCTGGCCCACATTCTTAACTTACTCACTGAAGTACCCTGAAACCCACTGAGTTGCCTTTTCAATCAACAAAATGGAATAATTATTTTTATGTTTCCTAAATAAAATTAGCAATAAAATAATGTATGCACTGAAGGATGCCAAGTATTTCTTTCAACTAACTTAAAATCATAGAATCATAGAATCATTAAGGTTGAAAAAGATCTTTAAGATCATTGAGTTGAACCACTAACACAGCACCTGGTCATTTCTGCAGAATTTCGATGGCAAATACAAGGAGGATGGGCTTGCAACTTAAAATGTGACGTTAGGCAATTCATAACAGAGCTCCAGTCAGCACRGGAGTAAATTCAGCGACATGGGTGCACTCAGAAACACAGCAGGCACATTTACAGTTACCTTCATCAAACACATGCGGGAGTAACAAGTTTTCCCTGGATGGATGAGACCAGCAGTGCATCCAYCCCAGTATTCCCAGTCACTGACCAACACCCCAGGTGCTCTGGGGGAGAAGCAATGCAACAGATAATTTTCAAACAGCATCACCTGGAGAAAACTCTACCCTCAGCACCTGGTAATCTGATTTCAGCAGCTGATGTTAAATTTAGTCCAAAGTGCATGACTGCCCTTTCAACCAATCTGACTCAAACATAAGCACAGATGTTTTCCTTACCCCTACAAATAATCTAAACCTTTCCTGAATGCAACTCAGGGCTTCCACTCACAGCTTTCCCATGAAAACAACTTCCAAAGGTTAATCATGTGTTGCAGAAAAGGYTGGTTTTCTCTATTGGCTGAAAACCTGTGGCTTTTTCATTTGATCTTATTTTTCTTGYCGCATATACAAAGTAAACACAACTACAATTGTCCAATTAAGTGCCTCTTCCTGTTCCTATTGAAGTCAATGGCAACACTTTCTAACATCAGATTTGTTTTCTTACTCATAAACTGTAAAATTCAGAAACTGGCAAGGATTTTTTTCAGCAAGGGGGAATTCTGCAAAGTCTATCAATATACAATAATTATGACAGCAAACTAACATTAAGATAAAATAAAAGAAAATAAATTCCAGACTTTTAGATGCATTTGGAAAAGTTATCCAGTTTCATAGTCTTTCAGGAGCCAAAAGAAAAAAAAAAAAGGGAAAAAAAAAAAGCCATCAGATTGTTAATGAGACTGAAAGCCAGAGTAAAATAAAAATCCCTCAAATCTGTCATCAGCATTCATGTTTGCCAAGAAGGCCTGGATGTTATCCTGCTGGGGAAGAGAAGATTTATGGTATCACACACCTTCATCCATCCTATTATTATATATGAAATGGAAAATAAAACAGGCCGGTACTGCCCTTAGAAATAATCAGTATTTTGCTGCCACTGAGTAATAAATGTTGTTATTATTATTACTAAATCAGCAGGAGAGCAGCCACGAGGTGCTCATAAATAAATTATTTTTAAAAAACCAACAAACCAAACAGGGCTGGGCTCCACCCTCCCAAGGGTGTGAAGGAAAATAGAACAGGGATGGAGGTGGGCAGGGCAAGGCCAGTTCCTGATGGCCAGGTGGCAGCGCCCAGCACCCAGCCCAGCACCCAGCGCCAGCAGCTGTGATGGAAGGGGACAGTCAGAAGCTGAAGACTGCCAGTCCACCTTGAAGAAACAGAAAACAGGCAAAGAACCAGAAGAACCTCTCACCATAACCCATCACCGAAAGGGATGGAAATAAATTAGGCACCAAGTAAAAATCCTGTTTGCTGCAGGAGAGCCATTATTCAGTCAGASCTTTCACACTGTTTTTTAGCTCCGTGACTGCCCAGCTGCTGACCCAGTTTGGGGCTACCCAGACMTCAGGTCAGAAGCCAGTAGCCACTGCCTTGCCAGCAGCCCTGGAGTACGACCGTGGTGCTAAAAGGCTTTGGGCTGGTTCGGTGACAGGTACTGCAGGGCAAGATGGGACACAAGGACACAGCAGGTGCCAGCAAGCAGTGAGCCACCACCTCAGCCACCCTCGTCCCAAACCCCGGGCCCTGCACCCCTTGGTGGCAATGGCAGAGCACAAGGCTGGCTTTCTGTGCACCAGGCACAAACCATCACACGAGACCAAAACCACAGCAGAGGTTTCAGAGCGACACCCGAGTGCCACTCCCGCTTCCACATCCACCTCCCTCCAGCATGGCAGGTCCCACCCGCCATGGAGAGATGACCCTCTCATCCAGGACACCTGCACTGAGCACAAGGGCTTAATGTTTGCTGGCGATGCAGTACAAAGTTCCCGTGCTGCCTTAGGAAGCCCRGGCCCTGGGATCTGGCCGCTGGGAAAATGCTTCTGCTCCACATGCAATTTCACACATCATTGCATAGGTCTTGTGATTCTCCTGCTAGAGCCGTGCTTTGCCATCGCAGGAACGCCTGTGCCTCGGCAGAAAAATTCAACTGGATTTTCCTCATGGATTACYGACTCTGAATTTCAAGCTACATACTCAAAAAACTAAGCTCCTTACTGTCCAGCAGAGCTAACGCAGCAGCTCAGGAGATGCCTGTGTCAGTGCAGGCACGGAACAAACTTCTTTCTCAATATTGAAAGTAAAGTAAAACTTTTTAATAGGATTGCTGTTTGAACTTTACAGTTCTTTCAAAGATCAAGGCAAATGACATCATCTCCACAAGTGAGACCCCTGGTTCTGAAATTTTAAAGGTCACAGTCAATATATATTTTTTTTTGTTTTTTRGAAATAAAACAGACTTCTGAGAAAATACAGAGCCTAATGTTGTTGTAACTTACAGAGAAAGCTATTATAAATGAAAGGGACTAGAGAACCACAATCATTTTCTCTTTCTGCCCTAGCTCTTCTCCTCCTTGCTTTGGCACAGTTCCTCCAAAGAGTGAACGTCTTGCTCTTCAGCAACAGCAACAAGAAAAATATTTTGATAATATTTTGAGAATTCGATTATAAACCCACAAAGCCACAAAAACTGGCAAAGGACCTAGAAGGTGCAACACTTGAAACTGCCAATTCATTTACTTAACTGAGTGGATTTCAGATAGTTTCCTTTTACCAGTCAAACAGTGACTTGGGGTTAGCCCCGCTGGGGATTGAGTCGTTACAAGGCCGCACGTCGCCGCTAAAGAAAGTCAAAGCRCCTCTGCTCCAAGCTTTCCTTGGCAAAACACGTGGCATCCTTCTCCAAGCAAGGTGAAGTTCTGTCCTGAATGAGCAAGAGGCTTTTGCTTGGGACTTGCACGAGAAGGAACAYGTTGTGCAGGCAGGTGCCTGGCAGAGGTGCTGGGAGAGCAGCTCCAGAGGCCAAAAGGGATGGGATTTTGGTCAGTACCCCACACAGGAGCTCAGGAAGTGCCCTATGGCACACTGATATCCATGATYCCCAGCTCTGCCCTGGAGGCAGATGCATCTACCACCCCTCACCTTCATGGCACAGCCTTGGCCCACTGCAGGGCATGGCGATTCTCCAAGCTTCCTTTCCAAGGTGTGCCACCAAGCAAAGAAAATTAATGATTTACTAAGCATAAAAAAAAAAAAAAAAAAAAAAAAAAAAAAAAAAAAAAAAAAAAAAAAAAAAAAAAAAAAAAAAAAAAAAGAGGAAGCGCAGTGATTAGGACAGTCAGCTCGGGAGCAGGGAAACCTGGGGTCTTGCTGCTGGTCCAAGAAGCATTCATTCATTTGGCTGTGGACAGCCACCTGAGAAAACACATCGAACTGCAGGAATTAGACCCCCCCAGTTCTTCCTCCTCCACCAAATGAAATTTCACCCCTGTACAATTAGAAGGAGCCCTGCTGCCACAGGGGAGGACACCTCAGCAGAATCAGCAACCATCTGGCAGGTGAAACCTGAGATGTGGGAGATGTGGGCATACACCCCACTCCCAGGCTGGAGAAAGTCTCAYTGCCAAAGCTCCGGAGAGGCCTTAACTAAGGAGCCACCAGGARGAGTGGGGGCTTCTCCTCAGATGTCTTTGCAGACCAGGATGGCACCGAAGTGACAGCAGCTGAGCCAGAGGGTGCCTGCCAGCTTTGGGACACGGAGGTTCTTGGGAAGGGCGTCCCCCACAGTATCCCGAGTGGCTCCYGTCTCTCACGGCAGAAGCAGCTCCAGCAACACTGGATGAGGAACAGCGAGAAGCCAGGGACTCCTGTCACCATTCTGGCTAGGCGGGCACTCGGAGGATGCAAGCGCTTATGTTCCACCTGARGGATACTTCAAACATTTAAATCCTTCCCTGTATCCTCTCAACTCTCAAGCAGAATACAAAGAACCCCAATAAAGGAACTGAATCAGATGAGAACACATGGCCATTGCATTCCCAGTTTAAATGTAACTAYAATAATTTAAAATTATACATTCTCAGCTGAGTTTTCCCTCTGCTTCTCTCACCTGGGCTTCTTTACATTCTTYACATCAAAAACGTACTTGTCTATGTAAATATGACAGTGCCTGTGTCTCCTTCTGTAGTTCTCATGCTCTTACTTTTTCTTGAACAGCTTGGGGAGAAAGCCATATGTCGGATTAGAAGTGCCCAGAGCTAAGCACGGCTCCCACGTCTGTTAGGCTGTGTGCCCAAAGAGGGAACCCATCACTGCAAGACAAACAGAGTTACTTCTCCCACACCGACTGCATCCCTTCAGTGTTCCCTACGTCAGTRGCAAAAAAGTCGCCAAGTGCGACAGGCCACTGCCAAGCCAGCCCTTCTGCAGCTCTGGAAATCAAAATGAAGYCGTTAATTTTTTGAGCAGAATACACTCAAAATGCTTGGTACATTATACCAAGTACCACGAAATTGCAGAGATGAGCTAGTTCTCCTCTTTTTTCYTTTTTAATACAATTAAGATGCTATCAGGCCAAAGTACAATATTGCGGTATCCTGGCCTAAGTGAAAATCTTTGAAAGCKGCATTTATTTGCCACCAGAACCACAAGCTAATAATGCAGATTACGTGCAGTCCCCATCTGTTGCTTTTTCAAAGTTTTGAACRAGCCCATGAGGCCGTGTATTATAAGGGAATTAACAACCTCCAGACGCCATTATCAGCGATGTCTAGTGCCTAAAATTTATACTCCACCGGCTACATCCCCCTCCCACCCTGCCCTTCGATAGGCTTTCCCTCTTTGTTTCCCTTGCAAAATAAAGAATCCACATCCTGAAAACACACTGCCAACTTACTGAATGGATTCCAAACAAACAGACRAATAAGAAAAACACGTCAACCAAACTTCAGACACGAGCGTAAGACACAGGCCCATCCCAGAGACGCGAGGCTCGTGCTGCCCAACTTATCCACTGTGTCACATACTCTCCTAACTCTGACACTCTCTTCTCTGGTACTGGGCAGCCTCTGAGAAACTTACCACTCCCCAAAATACCAGGGAGCCACAATATAAAGGAGGAGAAGGCTACAGCAGGCACAGGTCCTGCGTGTCRCGGCAGCCTCCGTGACAGCGAGATGTTGCAAGCGGCTGTGCTGAAGTCGTACCAAGCATGACCACCCACAAGGCTACTTCGGRAGAGCCTTTATGAGTACGGTTCATACATGGGGTAGGGTGCAACAGGCAAGCTGAAGACCAAGCACATGTATCAAAGCATCCTTTAACACTGACAGATCCTGAAATATAGGGGAAAAAAAAAAAGAAGAAGAAAATTTCACTGCTTCATGCCATCCTTGATTTCTTCTACCTGAAGAGAGGATCCCAAAARCTGTGTTTGCAATTTCATGTTAGCCTTTTGTTTTTTGTAGCCAGCTAGAAGGTTTAGCTGGTGTTTAATAATGCTACGGCTCAAAGGTCCCAGCCACGTACCAGAGAGATGGGCAAMAGCCACCTTCAGGCAGAATTCTGCACATCTTCCACGTGTACATTACAAATAACCYGCGACAGTAAATGGCATCACGCGCATCCAAATTCTGCAGCTTCTGTTGACAGAAAACCTCAATAAACAACTAAATGGCCATCGATAAGAAGTACCCTTTCCTTTCAAAGGCGGTCATTGTTTACAGCCTGAGTTTCTTGAATTTCTGTCGAGAAACAACTCCAGCACTCGCCTCCTCTGGCCAATCACGCCTGGTAACACCTGTCTTTTCACATTCTCAGTTTTATTCAYTATTTATGTTTCTCTTTACACAATACACCCACAGGAGACAATACAACTCCAGCATGCTTACGATTTGATCCAAAGCTCACTGGAGTCAACAGAATGACTTCACTGGCTCTGGAGCGCACCGAGGGCCCCAGCTCCACAGACGGGCTTCCAGCCTGAGGAGGGACTTACGCACAAGTTAGGCATCCCAGCCCAGAAGTGCAATCGCAAAATCCCTAACCCTTTAGCTGCTCATGTCTGAACCAGCCAAGGCCTCCAAAAGCCTGAACCATCTGCAAATTCTTTTCCCCCCTAGTTATGTGTTTTGTGAAAAAGACCCCCACAACACTAACAAACCCTCTGTAGTGATCTGTGAACTGGGGGAKCAGGGGATAGACCTCCCTCTCCCAAGTGTGGTCCCAACAAGTGAGTGCTGGAGTCATTCTGTGTGCATGTGTGTATATCCACAAGTGTGTGTCTGTATATCTGTGCGTATTTGTATATACACAGACACACTCACACACACACACACACACACACACACACACACACACATTTTTTGCTCCCCCTTCTGGCCCCTTGAATCTTGAATTTTTTTCTTCTTGATGGAAGCAGAGGAGAGCAGGAGAGCAATCCTGCCTCCAGTGTGACTTGTAGCCAGGGATCAGTAGCAGCCCTCTGGGAGGTGCACAGTGTGKGTTCCTGCTGAGGAAGGGGCCCCAAAGCCTGGCTCCCTCTGTTACAGCAGCAGATAGGTGTCARCTGTATCCCTGGACACGTATTCCCTTTAGTCAGGCAGGTTCAGCAGCAGGGAAGGCAGCACCTTCGTTTTTTAACAGAAATGGTCAAAGCAGGCAGCACATGATTTAGCCTAACACTGACTTAGCAAGAGACCCAGTGCTAACAAACAGCAGGCTTGAAAAACATGTTAACTGGTAAATACACACAGTAATTTATATTCTTTTACACACACCTCTCAAAGGTGGGCTGCGTCAGTGAGTCAGCTTTCTGTATTTCACAGCAGACCGAACCTGAAATTGCCAGTGTCCTACCTAGGTGACCTCCATTTCTAGGTGACTTMTGTCAGCTCTCAGCCCAGATGTAAGGTTTCTTCTTCAGTATAACTTTTGCCATTTCTCCCTCCAATGCATTAATATCATAAGCTTTACATATACAACAGGTTTGATTTGTGGAAGAGTGGCTGGGAGGACCACATTTGTTGCAGTATATCAATTAATAAATGAAAAAAAAAAGGAATACCCTTCCAATTCAATGCAGTTACTTATTCTGGAATGAGAGGGAAAAGGAAAAAGGAAGGGCTTTTGACTGACTACAAGTGAAAAAGCTGTCCATTTTCCACAAGTGGAAATCCTCTCTTTCTAGTTGATGCTGAAGCCTACCCCAGACAGTGGTGATCTCTACCCCAGCAACCCCGTCACYCATCAGATCACAACAAATACTCATTTTCCAGAACAACCCCACAGACACGGCTCCCAGCACCTTTGTTTCGTCTCAAGACAAAGATTTTTCACTCTAGACATATCTTATACCATAAAACCCCGCTGCAGCCACAACCACAGCTGCAGAAGCTGTCACCGATGGCCACCTGATYGCTGGTAACACCAGGATCCCGTGTTCGCTGCACACCAGCCTGGCACATCACCCTTCACGGGCAGGGACACTGCAGGCACACACGCACACAGGTCCCTGCTGTCCCAGCGCCTGGGACCTGCCACAATGTTCCTCTCCCTGGCAGCTGGATGGGCATCTCTTCTGCCCTCTCCCACCCCACTGCAGTACTCTGGATAGGAACCTGCCTTGGTTCTGCCAACAAGCAAGGGTGGGCAGGAGAAGAGGAGACCGCGGAAAAGTGGAGCCCGCTGATGCAGACAGTGCCATGCTCATCCCTCTCGCTCCCGAGCTGTAGCTGTTCCCATCTCAGACCCCTCCACCGTACCCTGCATCGAGGTGAAACGTGACAACTGGCAAAAGGCCTGCACTGCTGGCACATCCCAGTGCAGACATCCCCTGGGCAAACCTTGCGCTCCTGTGAGCACAACCTCCCGGGAACTGCGCAGCCCGGGGTTCCCCCAGCCACGGGCCAGAGCCGGGAGAGGAAGCGAGCAATGGGGACACGTACCCAGCCTCCGTTGTCCTGGATCCAGTTGTGCAGGTGCCGGTTCAGGTACTCGGTCATCCAGGCGGCGATGTTGTCCACGAGGGGAGACATCTCCCGGTTGACGCTCTCCACGCACATCACACCGCCGAACTCAAAGAAGGCCACAATTCTGCCCCAGTTAACCCCATCTCGGAAGAGCTCCTCCACCACCGCCACGAAGCGGCTCCTGGCCGTGAAGGGCGTGAGGTGCAGCTGGCCAGACATTTGGGCAAAGTCCCTCTGGTAGCGTCGGGAGAACTCGTCTCCCGCCTGGCGCAGGACGAGGTGGACAACCTGGGGTGCGGGGCGCAGCCCCTCGGCCGGGGGCGTGTGGCTAGCAGCAGCCGAGCCAGGGGGCTCGGGGTGCGGAGACACCAGCCCAGTGTGATCAGAGGAAGTCCCAGCAGCAGCAGCAACCGCAGCAGCAGCAGGAGCAGAGAGATCTGGAGGCAGGGGTGCCCTGTCCTCGCTGGCAGCCCAGTCGTATCCCCTCTGCGAGAGTTTATAGTGGATGTACTTCAGCACTATCTCCCGGTTATCGTAGCCTCTTCTCCCCGGATGAGCCATAATTCCCAAGAGGAAGCAGCAAGAGGAAGGGAGAGAGGAAGAAGAGGAGCAGGATGAACCCAAAAAAGTAAAGCAGCCAATAATAATAAAATTAATAACACCAAAAATTATAATCCAGTTACTGTATTGGACATGGTTTCATTCATGCTGGTGTGGGGGAGTTCTCGGGGTCTCGGAGGTACTTTTGTCTTCTCAGTGTTTCCTCCTCAGTTTGAGATGCACGGCATAAATAGGGATTAAAATGCTGTAAATACTTTACTTCCAGGTGCACATTTATTACTTATTATAAATTTACTTTAGGACCATTTCCTCCTCGGTGTTGAAATACATCTTAAAAAATATTATACCGACTCAAAATCAGGTGCATTTTCCCCTAGGTGCTGGACTAGCATGGACACGAAGGAGCGGACGAACACACACTGTAAAAAACTGCAATTCAACACGATTTGCTAAGCAGCCTTGGATGGACGTTAATCCAATGCACTTTATGCTAGAAACCTCAATGCTAGGTTTTGGGTTTTGTTAAGTTACAACTCAAACTAAATTTCCTCTGTAAAGTACTTACTTGGRCTATAAATATGTTCCTCTGTCAAGTTTCCTCTAAAAGAAAAATAGCAACAATAAAATCCAAACATCACAMGTCTTCAGAAGCGTTAAGTTCTGGTCGCTTTGATGCTTCAAGTCACCAAGGGGATAGGAAAGGGACAAAAAATATCTCTATGATTTCAAATGTTTTTTCCCAGACTCCTGTTTAACAGACATCTCCAAAGATGTGTCAAAACTCAGAAAATCCCGCCTCGCAGCCCGGGAAGGCGAACAACCCCAAAGAGACGGAAAATCCTGGAGACCAGATGAACCACATTTGAATCCAAGCTCTCGCAGAAGTGCTCTGTTTTTCCCTCCAGTGCAACGTACAGACATATGCATTTACGTAGTTTCATTCAGACACCGATGGCAGGAACCCGGTGCTTCCACACACACGCACGCACACACCAAAAATAAAAAAAAAATTAAAAAAAATTGTATGTATTTAAGAAATTAATTCTTTTTCACAAGAAAGAGCGGAAAAAAAATTAATGAAAAAACGAAAATAAAAATAAAGAAGGAAAATTGCTTTTGACTGCTGCCATTTCCCGAGCAGCTTTGTATCGGCGGAGGAAGAGCCCCTGGCGCTGCCGAGGAGGGGCGCGGACGGGGCGTGTGTGCGGTGCGACTGGTGCCGATGGGGACC